>NC_092423.1:121938076-122257243 GCF_036169615.1 Heliangelus exortis
ATATCATGTACTGGTGGCTCAGAATATGGAAAGGAATTTTCCAAGCTGGGAGCAATAAAAAGCCACTAAGTTCTGTGGGACCTGTACAGGTCTTATTTGCCCCCTTTCTGGTTCTGATACTGTGCTACCAGTTTTTTGGGAGCCATTCTACACAGCAACAGTATGTAGAAAAATAAAAAAATTATAAGACAAACTAAAAGTCTCTTGTATAAGGAAAAAGTTACCTCATATAACACTATCTGTTGACTGTGAGCCAAAGAGATTTTGCAAGTTTTTTTATTTGAATTGAAAAAGCTGTAAACCAGATGTAATGTGTAATGTCTTCTAGTCATTTATGTGTTCTAAAGTACCCTTCACTCATGGTATCCCCAAAGCTTTAGAGAAAGAGATTCAGATGTAAGCTAAAACAAATAATCCCAAGGTCACATTGAAGAGAATGAACAACTTTTCTTCCAGCAGAGTGTTCTGGAGAGCTATATTTTTCCTGTCTAACAGTGAGCCTGAGAGTAGTACAAATTCTTGAGTTGAATCAAGGGAACTGAATCAGAAAAATAGAATCCTGAAAAATGAACCCTCCTTTGCAGGACCCAGAACAACACTGGGCCATTCCCTGTCCTGGCCGCTTATGGAGTTTCTAGTTTCTGGAAAACTTAGCAATACTTTAATTTTCATGGGAGGGCATGGTCTACATGAGGTAGGTGTGAGCACATGCTTACAAATTGTGTCTTTATTAGGCACTGTGAAAGTAAAATTGATGTATTTAGATGGAAGATCTGGTGTTGTTTTGTGAGGGGCTTTGCTTTTGTATGGTTCACACTACATCTGTTTCCCTGGAATGAATAACATATCTGTCTTTTCTGCTTTTATCTGCAAACCAAAATCTATTTGCTGTGTTTTGACTGTACTTAATTTGCAATTTCTGATGAAAATCTGTGAAACCCTGAGCTGCAGAAATCAACACCTGAGTCAATGAGCCCTAACACTGAAGTTTCAACAGCTGTGGCAAGGTGAGCTTTCAAAACATCTCCTTTGTGATCCCTTCACACACCTACAGCCCCTCAAACATCAAAAGGTAACCCACAGAAATTAGTTTAGGCAAGAGATATGGATACAGATTAAAAGGTAGACTGGGTTGTATGTGCAAAATATCTTGATTTTATCTGTTTAATCCAACAAAAATTTGTGAATGGGCCTCAAAACCCATGCAAAACTAACAAATTTTTGATTAAGACATTTTTATAGTGCTGGAGAAGGGTAAAAATGTCTCATACAAACAAGAATGTGACTTCCTAGGGCAATTTAGCTTCTATTACAGGAAGGCACAACTCCCTTGAAGTCATCCATGTTGCATTCATTTGCATTTTGACTGAACTTTCAAGAATGCACTTTTACAGCTGAAGTAAATTTTTGCTAAATGTGTTCAGACTGTAAACATTATGTTGACAGAGATAAATTTACATCAAAGCAGTTCAGTCACAATCTGTGTATAAAACCAGATAGTCTAAAATTCAGCCTTTTCCAATCACATTTTGGTCACAGTATTCTCATGGACTGCTTTCAGCATCTCTTTTAAACAATCAAGGTTTTTTCAAGTCTTCTTTCTTTGAATTATTTTTTTTATTATATGTGTTTATTGATGTGTTTCTCTTTTTGGAAGAGGAATTGTATATAGCAGTAATTATCTGGGAACTGTACAGGCTGTGTAAAATGGCAATGGGTTTATGGCTCCATAACCTAGTGAAATTTAGGCTCACTCCTTGTAGCCCAGCTCCTCTCACTGCTTGCCTGAGTTTGGACATCCTCAGAGTAACAAAGATGGGCAAGGAAAGGGAGCCTGCCCATAGAGACATGGGAATGTCTGGAATTTGTTTTCAGAAAGCCTTCAGGGTTCCCTTGTGGTGTCTGTGTATGAAAATTTAGAGTTGGGTCATAGATCTGGCAAAAAAAATGTGCCAAATACTTCTCATAGCAGTGAACATGTGGACAAATTTTGACTTCCAAAGATTTATAAATATGCATTGGTCCCGGACACAGAGCTGTAAGAAATCAAAATACAAGAGCTCAGTTCTAGGGCAGCTGTGCAGCAGGAGCTCATAACCAGGGCATGTGAATATCAGGAGACTCAGCTTAAAGTCTAAGTTGTTTTCCTGTCACCTTGGAGTGCAGAGATTGTCAGAGAAGCTGCAAGGGTCATGGGATGCCCCAAAACAAAGCCTGGCCAAGGGGCCTTCTGAGGATTAAATGCAGGGTGCAGTACCACAGCACAGGGCTTGTCACTGCAGCCTCAGCTGCACCTGATGCTTTTGCCTTGCTGGTTACTCTTTTTCTCAGTCCACATGCACAGTCCTGTGAGAACATTTGCTGTGCCACCAGCAAATGAATCTTGTCTTTGCTGTGTATTAAAAAGCCTGTCCATTGCCATGGGTCTGTGTTATGGAGGACACAATGGAGAAGCAAATACCCCCAGGGGAGAACTGACTCACAGTACTGGTGTCACAGTGTGGACAGGGAAGCCAAGTGCCTTGTTCAGAAGTTTCCCAAGTTGTCAAAGATTTGTTTTCATCACACAGCAAATGTGTAGTACTTTATTCCTCTGCTAAATTATTCCTAGACACATCAGCATGCCTAATGCTCCCTTCTTAACCTGAAAGTATTCCAATTATGCCTGACTTCTGGGGAAGTAAAAGGTTGTAATACCTGCATTTACAACGATCCTGTCAGAGAAAAAAATAGGCTGTCTGTATTGCCTGAACACACATTGTCAGGCAACCAGGATGATGTTGTGAGCAGCAGACCTCATCTCCAATAACATGGATATATGATCCTGAAGAAAGATAGTTCTTGCATTGTAAGATATTCCACCTGCCTTGGGCGAAAAAAAAAAAAAAAAGTAGGTGGAGCCTTCTACTTTATAAAAAACTGTATGACATCATGTGCTGTAGAGTGAGAATTTATAAGCAACTTTGCTGGACATCTTGGAGAACAGCTCAGAGTCAGTCCTGGTTTCAGCTCCTGGCAACATCTTTGAGTAAAGGGCATTCCCACAGGAGGCAGAGCTGTAGCCCATGAGACTTCATCTGCAGATATTACAAACTACAGTCATGGACCTGCAGAGCATAAGGGTGAAGAGACTCTTTTTAATACTAACACACCCCCAAGGAGTTGACAAAACCAGAAAATAAGGTTTGATCAGTGAAACCAGGTGCTTACTTGTTGTGTGATCAGGGAGGAGGTGAAAGGGGCTCCTTTTTTCTACGGGGTGCTTCAAGAAAAACCTACATAGCTTCTGACTCAGAAATGCTGAACCCAAATATGTATCTTGATCTGACTCTTCTGAAGAGTTGTTTATTTGTGAAATAAAGTAGTTTAACCCTTCGAAACAATGACAAGCCACAGTAATGCTTCATACACTGCAATTTGGTGTTGCTGCCCTTCAGCTGGGAAGATCTGGATCTCATTAGTGAGCTGGAGCTGTGTCCTTGCTGGTTCCAGGTCTGTTTCATTGCAAGAGCAGCCTGCTGTCAGTGATGTGCCATATCTAGAGTCTTGCCACTAGTCAGCTGAGGAGTCTACCCAGCTGCATGGGGTCAGAGAAATTTTGTGAAGCTGCTCAGGAGTGTTTCAATTTCTCTTCCCCATCAGCATTCCTGCTGCCTCTCTCTCCCCACCAGTTTGATCTCAGACACTGCACTCGGTGATGCCACTCAGCTCCGCAGTGGAAGTCGTGATCTGAAGTACTTCAGCAACACACAGACAGCCCTTGGCCAGGCAACGCCTCACCATTTTCTCATTTGCAGGTATAGAGCCTTGCTTACCTCCATGCTTTGAGCAGCTATTTCCTGCTCCAACACTTTGAAGAGGAGAGCAAGCAGAAGTACTGCTGGCTGCAGGGAAGAGGGAATGTCATGTAGCCCACCTCCAGCCTTTCCAGGTTCTCACTGCTGTGACCAGGCCAAGAAAGCAGCCAAGGTTGTGAGATTGATCTGATAATTTTGGTATCAGTTGGTGCTTGGGACACCTGGATAAATATACTTTTGATAGTGTTGGTACTGGCAAGGTATTTAATTAAAGTAGAAATATATGGGGAACCACTACTTAGTCACGAGCAAGTGACTGATGCCAGAAATGAAGGAAGGAACCTGGACAGTGCTGTTCATTTGGACTTCTTCATCTGGACTAGGAACCAGTTTCCTTTAGTGAAAGACCATAGTAACTCACATGCTTCTTGAAAATGGTATGAGGAAGGAGCCTAAACAATGCAGTTCATTTTTCATTAAGACAGACAGCAAAAATGTAATTCACTCTTCAGATTTTGAGCTCACCTGTAGAACCATAGAACTCCTGTTCACAGAAGCAAAAAAGCTTGATCTCCAGGCATAACTTTCTCCAGAGGCAGTCGTCCCTACAGAAAAAATCCAGTTATTTTCTTCAATTTGGCAGCTTTACAGATATAATAAATAACATGAAATTACCTTAATATGAAGCATTCTGGCACCCTGCCCTGTCCTGCCTCAAATCAGACCATGGGTGGCACTATTATTCACAGCCTAAGAAACGCTTCATTCAAACATGCTCACATCTTAAAAGCAGCCAAGATTAAGGGCACTTTGTTTGTTTGGGGTTCTTTAAAAACATATTTTCCGATACAAAAATAGATTCTTTGTAAGTAAAATCTATTTACACAATTCAAAAAAGAAAAGGTTTTGAAATTGCCCTACATGAAAATCTTTTAAAGAACAAATTTCTCCTTCCTTCTCTGGAATTATTTTCTCTTGAGATATTTAAGCTGACTACAGTATACACTGAATGGCTGAAATCCAATCAATGCAACACTTTATTAGAGCAAATTTTTTTTTCTGTGTTTTGTCAATTTATGGATTATTATAAAATTATCTTCATATTGATTGGTGGTAAGATATTTTCACAATACTTTGGATGTTTTTTAGCTGGAAAACTGAAGCCCAGAATCACAGAGAAGGCGTAGTTGGAAGGCACATCTGGATACTGCAGAACATGCCAAAATGGGATAATAGAAAAACAAATAAGTCTAGTTTTAGTTTTGCTCTAAGTTCTGTGGTGTAACTTAGAACCAGAAGTTTCACAATATGGATGTCCTTGATTTAAATAGATCTACTGAAAGCTGCTATGCTTATACTGCATTTTAATGTGTCCTGAAAACACTGGAATTCTGCCATCGACTTCACTAAGTGCAAAAATTGTCACTTCAGAAGCTATACTAGAGGCTCTTTGTTTCTCTAACGCTACCATGAATGGGAGGTAGGGCATTTCTATAAAATCCACTGGACAATTCAATAAAGGAGAAAGAAGAATTGTTCTGATATCTATGATGATTTTTATTTGTTCAAACTGTAATGCAGGTGGCATCCAGAATGTGAGCTTGCAGTGCTTTGAATCTATCCCCAAACTCCCACCTGCTGAGATCACACTCCTAATTCAGTTTATTGTCAAATATGCATTATAAAATGGTTTAAATTCATTACTATGACATATCTTGTCTTGTGGGATTTTTAAACTTACTTCATTTTAGTGTCAAATATGTTCTGAAAAGATTGAAATAAGGTGAGATTAAGTTTCCCAACACTACTCACTTTCATATGATGTTTTTTGTTCTTTACTGCCATTATTCTAAGTTTGCATGCTTTATAATATAAAGTTTTAAAGGCAGCTACAATTTTTTAGAATGTTGTCAACAACATTTGTCTCTGGAAAGCCAGAAATATCTAGAAAGAAGTTAAAACTGTGAATGTTTTGCTTCCTTTTAGCATGTAGCCTTTGCCATCTGTGTCATAGTTTTTGTATATTTTTCCAAAGCATACTTATCTTCAGGAAGACAAAAAAGAAATTTCTGACATAATCATGATATAGCAACACACCAAAGCACACTGATATAGCAGCTTTTTGTAATATATAATAAATCTTCCCTGTTCTCAGAACATGAGGAGGGAGGGTAAAGGGAAATAAATCTGCAGAAGTCAAAATTTTCTTTCAATAGTTATTTTAGAAGGACAGATCTGGCAGTGCCCTGATCCCTGAAGAAAAGGGACAGCCTGAAACTCTCAGGAATGGCCCAAATCTGTCTTCAGCCCACAAAAAGGAGAGTCACAGCCTATGTCACGGAGTGCCCTTGAATTCCACTACAGCTGTAGATCTGAAGCATCACCTCTGGGAGGAGGTGAGCAGTATCCACTTGTTGCCTGACAGAAGATGCCCATACCAAAGGGCCAATGGGTTTGATTCTTGAGCAGTCATACATGTGCAACACAAAATAGGAAGGTGAGGTGACAGATAAGGAAGCCTTTGAGGTCCAAGTCACCGATAAAGATCTGAGAGGAACAAGCCATACATAGATTTAAAGAAGGAAGGAAAGCTGTTCTTGTTAGTGAGATCAGTGAATAAATTGCATACCATCTGCAGTGCAGAGATACAAATAACTCACAGAAAATTGCCTGGTCTAAGGAATGAGCTTCTGAACAGATTCTGGAAGAAGTTTACCAATTGTAAGAAGGCGTTTGCAGTAATGAAACAGTGATAGTCCATTTACTACCAAGAGGAAAAATGACTGTAAGGGGGGATGACAATCCTGGTCCTTTCTGTGGCCTCTCTGGCTGCAGAACCACTATTATATAACATGGGATAGACAGCCACATCTGCCCCCCTTATTGGGAGAGAAGCCACGGTTAAGTGGTTCTTTATAGCATCCAGTTAGAAGTAGCAAAATGATAAACTTCAGGACAGAGGCCTGAAATGTTACAGGCAAGTGACTGTTTACTGCAGTTCAGGTTCAAATGAAAAGTGACACTGGCAAGGGAAGAAAGTATTCTGTTGGAGACAATCTTAAAATACAGAACTATGTTTCATCTGGCAACTTGTAGCATGTCACTGAAGTATCTGGGTGAGCAAGTGAAATCACAGCACAAGCTGAAAGGATGCCTGCTCTGATGTCTGACTCTGCAATAGCAGAGGATGGATGGACAATCAGATTCTTGCAGAGAGGCTGTGGGCACACTTATTCCCCACCCTTTCATCCTAGAAAGAAAAAGGACACTGAAAAATAAGAAACTGAGAGATAAAAGAGAAGGCAGATAAAGCCTTGGGATAGAAGATGAATCTCTGAGCAAGCACCGAGTAGCTGCTCACGTGCTTTCCACAGAGCCAAAACTGAAGTGAAGAAGCAAATGAAGGGATATAGCCCATATTTTTTTGGTGGAAATTTATTGGACTGCAAATAACTCTTGAGGATAATGCTTAACAGTTGATAGCTTAATAGGAAGGGAGGAAAGAAGAAATTTGCAGTATCTAAACCATTCTATGAAATATCAAGGCAAAAGAAAGCACTAAAAAGACCAGGGGTAGGCAGCATATGACACAGAAAGCTAAAAAGCTGTGACCTCAGCTCATGCAGCTGAGGACCTGCAGTGATTGGATATCTTCTGGGCAAGAGATAAGAGGATATACACTGACAATAATGTGTATGAGAAAAAGGACAAAATGCACAGAGGGACAGAGGACATTAGCACAGGTGGAAGGCCAATGCACAGGCAACCACTAAAGCCACAACAAAAGAAATGTCTGTAAGAATACTCCATAGTGCTGTACATGAATCCCACCTAAATTTCATAAAATTAATTCCTTATTTATGTAGCTAAGAATATTTTCCTGCGTCTGTTGTATTCTTTATGTAGAAGGAAACTGCTAAGTCCCAGTGAGTGTTACTAATACTTAACTCATACAGGTTAATGTCTCTGTATTCACTTTACTGTATCAAAAAAACTCCTGCTGATAGCAAGTAATATTGTGTAAATAGGGGTAGTGCAAACACATGAATACATCTGACATTATTGGCATTAATCTTGGCCAACAGATTCTCCTAAAATCTAGAACTAACCTGTCCCTCTTACAATGCTAAGGATGATAACTACAGCAACTTGAGTTACAGGGGCAGTCTGAAAATAACCAAAAAGTGGTCTTTATGAACAAACCTACTTCTCCAAACTGACTTGTAACTATTCACCTGGCTACTGAAAATTTTACTGATTTAACTAAGACTTTTTCTGCTTTGGCTCTCTGGCTCCTTGGAAGCTTAGCAGATTATGTGGATCCCACTTTGTCAGTAGCATCTTTAGCAGAATAGCTGTGAGTAATGACTGCACAGTTGTCACTGATATCCTAATCTAAACTGCTGAAAGTTTGTAAATGCTGGAGGTGAACTGGAAGAGTGTATGAAAATGGAGTGCAGTCTGTGAGTTACCACTATAAATAGCTTAAAAATATGTCTTTAAGCAGCTTGCTTCTATATGTCAACAGTAAAAGTAGATGAACTGTTAAAATAGTTAGCTTCTGTGCAACAGCTAGACTTTCTAGTGAGAAACATTTTAATTCACTAACAGAAATCAAGACTTATTATCAAATGCTGTCATATGCTCTCATTTGTTAACCTGAAGTGGACTTTCCACGCTTTATCAGGGCAATTTAGACAGAAGATAATCATGGACTCATTGTGGGAAAAGTCCCATGCCTTTGTACTAGAAAATAAGGTGTTGTCAAGTTATTATTAAAGTGTATTAGACTCTTCAAGGCATATTAGGCAACTTATGTAAAAAAAAAAAAAAAAAAAAAAAAGTGGAACTTTGCCAAAATTGATAAAAGGATAAACAAGATAATGACTTATGCTATCTCTACATATCTGGTAGTCTTTACAGTTGTTGTCTTCTAGTAAAAAACAAAAACTTTTCCTTATTTACAAATGAAACAGGGACTTGGTGTTCATCTGGACACAGCAGATAAGAGCACAGAAGTGCCGGTGGAGGCTTCATGTACCAAGGCACAGCTGTAGCCCAGCCAGCCTGGCATAACCCAGCTGGGAACAGGCCATTTCCCTGGAGTGGAGCTTTCCATTCCCTCTGCTCATTGTGCCACAAACCCCTGAGGACTCAGAGATTGACATCTACCCCCATTACATGTTCCACTTCTAAGTATTTTTTTCATCAGTCACTGGGCTATGTTTAGTTGTATTTGGTTTTCTCTATGCCAGAAAATAGCTTTAGGTTTTTTAATACTTGCATAGGAAGAATGGATAGTGGTGGCCTTTTATGGCCTTGGACAAGTAATTAATTGGACTGTTTTACCTTTTAGAATACCACAGTATTTGAGAAAAAAAACGATTTTGACACAAATATTAAATAATGAAGTATTCATTTCAATCTTCTTTTATATTTTGCAGAGATAAATAATTCAACATCCTACAGGCCTGTATAAAAATCAGCAAATAAAACACGTAGATAGTGAGTTCAGCAAGACTTACTTCCCATTTATGCCAAAAGTGGTTTATGACAGTAACATATTATTGATGCTCTGCCTACCTATAAGATTCAGATACTCTCAAAAATGAGTGAGACCATATGTCCCATAAGTAATTTTCCTGCTGTATCTAATATAACACAGTGTCCTTGTCAAGCTTTCTGAAATACTGCCTGATCAGAAAAATGGAAGAGCAGAGTGGAAATCTGCTTGCATTCTTCCTTAATCACATGAAAGAGTTAAAGTTTCCAGTTTCACTGAATCAGTCCTTTCCAATCACTTTCTCCAGCTTGCATGTACCTTCTTCTGAATTCCTGCTATTGCTTAGATGTCATACATATAATAATATAATCATCTAATCTTCAGGGTTGGAAGAGACCTTTAAGATCATCTATTTCCAACCCCCCTGCCATTTGCAGGAACACCTCCCACTAGATCAGGTTGCTCAGAGCCCCCTCCAGCCTGGCCTTAAAACTTCCAGGGATGGGGCTTCCACCACCGCTCTGGGCAACCTGTTCCAGTGTCTCACCACCCTCATGGTGAAGAACTTCTTCCTAACTTGCCATCCAAACGTATCCTCCTCTGGTTTGAATCCATTCCCCTAGTCCAATCACTACCTGACATCCTAAAAAGTCCCTCACCAGCTTTCTTGTAGGCCCCTTCAGATACTGGAAGGTTACAATAAGGTCTCCTCAGAGCCTTCTTCTCTGCAGACTGGATAACTCCAACGCTCTCAGTCTGTCTTCATAGGAGAGGTGCTTCAGCCCTCTGATCATCCTTGTGGCCCTTCTCTGGACACGCTCCAGCATATCCATGTCTTTTTTGCAATAGGGGCTCCAGAACTGGATGCAGTACTCCAGGTGGGGTTTCATGAGAGCAGAGTAGAGACAATCACCTCCCTCGACCTGCTGTCAACGCTTCTCTTGATACAGCCAAGTATCTGGTTGACTTTCTGTCCTGCAAGTGTACGCTGATGGCTCATGTTGAATTTTTCATCCACCAGCACACCCAGGACCTTTTCCTCAAGGCTGTTCTCAAGCCAGTCACTGCCCAGCCTGTATCAGTGCTTGGGATTACCTTGGCCCAGGTGCAAGACCTTGGATTTGGTCTTGTTGAACTTCATAATGTTGTCATGGGCCCACCTCTCCAGCCTGTCAAGGTCGCTCTGGATAGCACCCCTTCCCTCCAGCATGTCAGCCATACCACACAGCTTGGTGTCATCAGCAAACTTGCTGAGAGTGCACTCAATGCTACCATCCACGAGTGGTCCATCCATCAAACCCATTTTCTACCAGCTTGTAGACCAGGATGTTTTGCAGGACTGTGTTGAAGGCTTTGCCCATGTCCAGGTAAATTATGTCAGTTGCTCTTCCTTTGTCTATTGATGTTGTGACCTTTTCATAGAAAGCCACAAGGTTTCTCAGGCATGATTTGCCCTTGGTGAAGTTGTGTTGATTATATCGAGTCATCTCTTCGTTATTCTTCTGCTCCAGCAGTGCCTCCGGGAGGGTCTGCTCCATGATCTTACTGGACACAGAGGTGAGACTGACCAGCCTATAGTTCCCTGTATCTTCCTTCTGGTATTATTATATTCTGTGTATATATTCTGTATATATAAGGTGTATTCTGATATACATCTGGTATTCTCTCTGCTGCTTTCCATCCCTTCCACTGGGCCCCACTATAGCTCTTTCTAATTTGTTGCCTTGGGCTTCTGACAATTATAACTTAGAAAATTATGTCCTGCTGCTCTGAATTCCCTGCCATCCAGGCCCACTCACTTTCCTGTGTCTTCCAGGCAGACCTGATGAGCCGTGAGGGCACAGCTGCCTGCAGGAGAGGGATGGGAGCACTGGTGGTGGGTGGGTAAGCAGGGTGGAAAGAGGGCTCCCTCCCTCCCCCTGCTCCTCCACCTGTACCCTAGTGCACAGCTGCTATCCCAGCTTCCCAAGTTCAGCTGTCTCCTGGAGTGAGGAGCAGGCACTCTGCATCTGATGTCTGAGGTGGCCTCATGGAAATTAGTGGTGAGGAAAGGGAAACACTTCAGGCTTCCCATCTCTTCACAGGTGAAGATCTCTATAATGGATACCTGAGATCTATAGTGCTCACCTGTCCTGTTCTTGCATTAAAAGGCAACTTAATGGGTGTGATCAGCCCTCTGCCCCTCCTAGCTCTCCTGGATGTATCTGCCCAGAGCCACTACCAAGGAGAGTGGCCCATACAGAAGAGCCTACTCTGCTCTGTCACACCCAGTACAAGTGCAGGGGCATCTCAGATGCTTCTATTTTCACTCAGTCATATTTAGTAACAATCCACTGACATAATCTTAGTTACTATTTTAACTTTAATACTTCCGTTTCTTTAGTATGCAACTAGAAATATTCTCTGAAAAGAGACAGCTGTCATTATTTCTGTTTCAAGGTGAGATGTAGAAAAATGGGGACTTGCCCATAATAAATAGCCTAGGAAGAATTCAGTAAAGGTTTATGAAGTTGTGAGCCTGAAGAGAGGTGGATTACTCACTTCACTCCCAGTTACTTACCAACTCCTATGATTCAGGGACTGGAGTATGTCAAGTGAGATAATCAGATGGCAAATATAAGAGCAATAAGATTCTTCATAAATATCCCAGACAAACTTTGGTACATCACAGCAGTGTTGGTTGTTTGGTGTAAAACTTACCTGATCAAACCGTGCATTAGACAAAACCATGGAAGGACAAAAGATCCTGAACTTTTGTTCAGGAAGCTACCAGAGAATATCAGAAAAGTAACTGCTATTTGTTTGTTCTTAGGCACCCACTATTGACCAAACTCATAAGATGCTTGTCCAGATAAACCTGTTCCAGTGTTTGTCCCCTTGTGTCACTACATATCCAGAAAATCTGTGCTAGAGCTGTGAATAAACCCAAGCCTGTCCAACCTTTAATCCATACACCAACAGTGATGACTCTGCCTGATCCTGTGAGTTTTCTTCCATTTTAGGCATGTTACAACAGTAAAGAATATTAGAAGGTGAACAAATATTCCTGGCTGAAATGACAGAAGGTAGAAGAATATAATAAAACTAGGCAAAAAAAAGTTAATAAAATTAATAATACTAACATGGTTAAGTGAATGAAGATGAATGAAAATTAGTCTGCTCTGGTACATACATGAACAGTTTGATTTCCTGCTCTTCTTGAGATTTCTTGTACATCCCAGGCACATGGCTTCTCAGTTTTTGTGTTTCATTATTTACTGTGAAAAGCTCCTTTCCCTCTTCATAAAAGATAATAACATGATACACATTTGAAAAGTAGGTTTTTCAGAGTTCTCAAGAACAAAATGAAGCCTTCAAATGCCAAGGACAACGGTATTAAAAATATTCAAATGGAACAAGTAAGCATGAATAAAAAAGAGAAAGGACCTGGGCCTTTAGAAGTGTAAGCTTTAATAAAAAACTGCAGCTTCAGGAGCAGTCTATGTCTAGGTATTATTTCTGTATGGCATATGCCCAAGATTATTTTTGAAAAGTGTCTTTTGCTCTTCCAGTACATTAAGATAAAGTGCTACAGCTTACATTTCCTATTGGTATTTTTTCATTTTAAAAGTGTCAGAGCAGCAAGAAAGCATTTTAAAATGACATGCATTGACTTGTATATTGGTACTAAGATTTTTTCTATACTGCCTGCAAGCAAAAATCACAGAACTATGGTGTTTCCATAGCAACTGCATTTTAATAAGTTGAAATTTCCAGTTTGATAGAGCTGAAAAACTAATAATGTCAGCTTCCAATGTTGCAGAAGCTCAGATGTCAGGAAGGGTCAGCATAAAACCTGGGGCTAAAATTGATTCTTTGAAACATTTACCTTTATTTCTAGTAAAATTTTGGGAAAAGCCAATAAAAGATGTGATTAAAACAATAATCTTATTTTCAGACACATATTTCTAGAGACACTAAAGCATCAATATTCAAGGTACATCCATTTAAAGCTTATTCATACATTTGCATATCATGCTCTTACTGCAAGCTCACATTTCACCTTTGAGCTTTTACTGTTTGATACTTCATGGGAGAGTTCTGGGAACAGCTTTTCAAGTAGCCATCAATGTATTCTCATGTTTGTTATCCAGAACATCAAAACTCATTAGCAATTTTTGCTGTAAAACTACAGTTCCTTTAAGGTCAGAAACTGAATTCAAGTGAGATTTCTTTTTAAAAACTCAAAAGAAAGCACAAATTGGGATCTGGCTTTTGAAGTTTATGAAACTTCTTCCTAAGGCTAGACAGATCTTTGGATTTATTTTCTGTCCCTTTCTCTGTGTCTGTGGTCTATCAATAGCCTTTCTGGAGAGTGTCAGTGGCTCTAAGCTAGACACACTTGGTAAAAAATGAAGCTAAACAGCAAAATGATCCCTGTGACAGGCAATCTCTTTCCTAGGTTAACAGTGCAGTGGAGGGCCAGTGTTAAGTGATTTTATTCAGTGCCAGTGTGCCACTGGCTATCTCAAAAAAAAGTGGTGTTAGAACTAATTCAGGTTGAAGTATGAAGATGGCCTCTGTAAACACACCAGTTCCCCAGAATAATAAAAATGAAAATTAAAATGGAAATGAAAATAAAAACTAAAGAATAACTGCAAAGATAACTTTCAAAAGGAAGCTGGATTTATAGCATATAATCATGGAATGTGTTGGGTTGGAAGGGACCTTTGAAGGTCATCTAGTCCAACCCCCCTACAGCGACCAGGGAAATCTTTAATGAGATCAGGTTGCTCAGAGCTTCATCAAGCTTGACCATGAATATCTCCAGGGATGTGGCTTCCACCACCTTTCTGGGCAACCTGTTTCAGTATGTCACTGCCCTCACAGTAAAGAACTTCTTCCTAATGTCTACTGTAAATCTACCCTGCTCTAGTTTAAGACCACAGATTTAAGTTATTCCAGAAATTAATATTTTAAGTAAAATATCAAACATCAAAGTACTTACAATAAAATCAGAGCTGACAGCATAGGAATTAGTGCTGCAATTTCTGTTTAATAGATCATTTTTTCTCAGTGTTTTATCATAGCTCCATTTATTAGTATGTAATCAGGCCATTGCCTACCTTGGAGGCCACTATCAAGGAAAGGGCTACACACACACTGTAGAACTGTCCCAAAAAGGATGGTCTTAGCCAAATTCCCTGTGGGAGTGACTGGTTTTATCTTCCAAGCTGTGCTTGAGGCTTCTGGGGATCTGTTGGCCAAATCTGTGCCTGGGACCATCCTCATGCTCACACAAAGTAGACATGAGGCCTCGTTCCCTGGAAATATTCCCCAGCACTCTTTTGGTTCATAGCCATTTGGTTTACTGTATTAGTGAAAAAAAAAACCCACAACAAACAAAAAAACTGATCAAAAAACAGTGGCCAAACCTCTGTACATGTTTTGTTAGCACTGTGTGCTACAACCTAAAGATGGTATAAATCTTTTTATAAACATTGTAAGAACAAAATATATCCTAGCATCACCGCAGAGCATATTTAGGACCTACTGAATGCAATTGCTTGTACTTTTTTCATGGATCTAAGTTGGCTTTTATTGCAATCACAATTGAACTTGCCCAGGGCTGAGAGTTTTAAAAATTTCCAGCACCTGAAAGTTGGTACCATGCAAAACCTATGTAAACTAATTTTTCTGTGCATATGTGTCTTTTCATGACAGATAATTTTAGTCCTTTGTAGTCAAGTCTCTGATTTAAAGCCTTAATGTAAATTAAAGGATGTTTATCTTCTCCATAGATAATATGATAGTGTATTAAAATTAAGCAATTTCATAATATTGCTCACACAACCCCCACAGTAATTTTGTCTATTTTTTCATTAGTTCTGAATCAGTACATTGCCTTATCCAGACACTGTCTATTGGCCATATTATACACAATTCAACAAAAATTTTCATCTTAAGTCATAAATATGAGAAATGATGACAGTATGAACTTACAAAAGCATATAAACGAAATATGAACATAATAATAGTCCACTGTCTTGAAAAATGTATTAATTATATTTATTTAAAATTGTGTTGCTTTGTATGCAGAGACTCAGATGCCATTAATACAGCAGGACTGTACATGGTTTAAGTTATTAATCTGGAATCAGAGATTCTGTTTGTGTCAGCTTTGAATTTCACAAGAATGCTTATTCCATGGTGCTTACTTTTTGTGGCATGTGTGTGTGTGTGCTGCAGTGGGGGATGAGAGGTGGTGCTGGGGATCAGGCTGTGGTGAAACATATTTAACTAAGACATTTCAGCATCAGCTTTTTCCAGACTCATCCTGCAATCCTTTTTCCAGCTGAGCTCTCTATAAAAGAGCTGGTGAGCAGGTTGCCCAACTTGCCATGATGTTGGTTATGGCAGGAGGTATCAGAATGATGGAGCTGGAGATACTGATCTTGTGTCCATGCATGGTGCAGCTGAGAATGACACGGTGCTGTCTAAGACTGCACAAAGACATCAACCTCTCATCAGCCTTTTGAGATGGCGGAAAGCCCCTGGCCTTCTTCTAATGTGCTGCCAGCCCATTGCCAACTTCTGTAATGTTTATGTCATGCAGGCATTAACCACTGAGAATTGTGGAGAGTGTACCCAACATTTTGTTAAGTCTGGAAAACAGATTTCAATTTCTGACACTCTAGAAATTATTTTAGTTCTTTAGAGAGAACAG
Source organism: Heliangelus exortis (assembly GCF_036169615.1). Lineage (NCBI taxonomy): Eukaryota > Metazoa > Chordata > Aves > Apodiformes > Trochilidae > Heliangelus > Heliangelus exortis. The sequence goes on from NC_092423.1 coordinate 121,954,083, forward strand.
TAATTTTTGTCTTCGTGTTCAGGCATATCATTCTTAAGTAACATCTGAAACTTAAAGTCTAACATCCCCTTACCCTGCTTCCTGCCCGCCCTCTAAAACAAATCTCTGAGGATAAAACCCAACATCACAAAATGGGATAAAACATCACAAAACTGGGATAAACCCCAACATCACAAAGGTCACAAAATCCTTCAGAAAGCAGAAGCACTTCCAGTGCAGCTCCTGACAGCCATGCTCAGGCTCTGTATCCCACCCCAGGTACCACTGTGCATCCTTCCAGCAGGAACAAAGGACCAAATTAGGCTGGCCTTGTTCCTCTTTGCCCCACAATAATCATGCATCCTGGTGCTTCTCAACACCTCAGCCTCAATGCTAGGAAGCTTTTCTGGTAGCAAAACAGAAATGTTTTTGCCCCTTCTTGCACACTAAAATCAGGACAGGTTTTGTATTCAAACAGCAAATTGTAACATGAGGATGTAACAACTTTCTCCTTACCTGTGATTTCATCTAGATTACCATGCTCTGATTAATGGCATTACTTAGCCAAAATGGAAATTTATGACATATGAACAATTAGATGTAACATATAAATGGTGTTTAAGTGGTGAATGTGATTTAGGAAAATACAATTTATCAGCCTTCACTGGGTTTAGGGAATTCAAAGTGGTGATGTTCTCTGCCCTATAAATCTAATAAGCTATGTACAAGAAGACAAAAAGCCTGATGTGATGGATGGAGAAGCAAAGGGTAAAGGTGATGTGATTGTGATCAGCAACAGCAGTCTTGGATCTGCAGGACATTAACCTTGCTAGAGAAAAAGGTTGAAAATGTATTGCAGAGGAGGAGGGTGGGGGTGGGGGAAGTTTCTCCTGTTTACAACCTTACATGATTTTTGCAACTAGGTTACAAATATCCAGCAAATATCCAGTAAATATCCAGCATATGACACCTTTATAATTTCTGCTTCCTTTGTAAACCATATTAGAGCTGCTAAAACAGCTAAACAGGCTGTTCTATAATTTGAAAAATGCTTTAATATGAAACAAAAGAGTTTAGTTTTAAATCATATGACAATATGGAAGTAATTAGAAGTGTTCATGTTCACTGGGCCTCCTCCTAATTGTGGTATTTGCATAAAAATATTAGACAAGCTGCTGGATAGAAAATTAAATGCAAGTCTGCTTTGCAGTATGTATCAACTTGCTAAATTTCAAAATACCCAGAATACAGACTCAAAGAAACCCTGCCACTCTGAATTTTAGATCATGCTAATTGATGTATTTCTCTCAACATTAACATCTTGGTTATCTGCAGTGATTAGCCTAAAAATATATTTATTAAAAGCACCTGAAAACTATTGGTTATGTCACTTCATCTTACATCAAAAAGAGAATTTTCATTGGAAAAGTCTGTGGCATAGTAGAAGAACATATTTATTTGGTACTAGCTGTAGTAGAACAAAATTTCACCAGCCTGACCAACAGCAGGGCTGAATGGTGCTCTAATTAGCAGGCTTCCATAGTATTTATTGCTCCCATTAGTGCAGCATGGAAAACCAGGGCATGGCATTTAAATAGCTTGCAATATGTTTGCAGCAAAATCAGATGAGCAGTGAGGAAATGTAAGCTTCTGGCTCTGAGCTTCACCCACTAGATTGCAGAGCAATTGAATTTCCAGATGTCATTGAATTTCAGTGACTCACAGGCAAACTCATAATGGCTTTTTGGCATAAAACTATTTCAGTGGCTGGATTGGACAAGTGTGGGGTCTGCACAAATAAAAAGAGCTTGAGACCCTGTATCTTGGCTTTACAGGTTAGATTGTATTTTTCATAGATTCCTTAGAAAACTGGAAAACCAGGGTCTGCATTGTTCATTAAAAGATTTACCATGTAAGGGTTCATTTGCATATCGAAAATGATACCTAGTGACCCTTACCCACAAATTTAAGCTCTGTAGCATTTTCCTCTGTAAAGCAATAACAACACAATAAATGTTCATGTAAGGGCTCCTGGGTGACTGTGGGTTGACACCTGTCTCTATGATATATATTTCACACAACAACAGGTGACTTTGTAAGCACTGGGGAAAAAAGATCATTAAAATGAGGGTCATGGGATAACTGTCACCCAGTGAGGCACACTGACACCAACAAGTCCCAGTGGGTTTGTTTTATACAGTTTTCTGAGATATGTCAAGTGTGGGATTCCATTCATCATGGCCTGTGCTCACAGGGCTTGTGGGGACAGGGCTGAGGCCGGAGCCAGCACACATCCTGAATGTGCCTTTCCCCACATGGCATGCTGATTGAGTGGCTGCAGGATAAAATCTGAATGAGGATTATTTAAAGAAGTCAGTTTGAAGGGTGAGCTCAAACCTAACCTAAAATGACAGTATAAATATATCAACCAGAACACTGTATTTCAGCTCCAGGTTTTTAAAAGCCTGTTGTCATCATGTTATTTTCAGCAAAAAATGTTCAATTTGGAAAAATTCAAAATGGAAAAATGTTCAAAATGGAAACATGAGATAGCATTCAAATTATGTAAGACTGTCAGAAATGACTCATGGAAATTCCAGCTTTTCACATTACTGATCCGTGAGTATTTGTATCAGATACTGGGGAGGCAAAAGACATATTGAAGACTTTTTTCTGTAATAAAGAGAAACACTTTGTTTTGGATTCTCTCAAGTTAAGAGGCAGCTAAACTTACTCTCATATGTGCATCAAATTAATATTTTAAACACACAAATTCAGCAAAAATGTCAAGTGATGTATGTAGTAATTATGAACAGGTTCATAACCAATGAGGCGTAAAGTGTCTAATAGGCAGTTCAGTTTATGTGCCTGTTCTAAGCCAAGCTTATATTTAATTTTTATTGTGATAAATAGGGCTCAAGAGGACCAGACATCTATGCATAGGTGGAGTTTAATATGGGAGATTAACAGTGCTGAGAATTATAATCAAATAATTATAATTCTCTCTAATTTTCTATATGTTGGCAAGTTTTATACATAGGCTGTTGATCAAACAAGAAAAATTATTTAGCAAACTATACTGGTTCTTCCTACTTTCTTGAAGTATAAAAGAGGTAAAATCTCAGCTGTGAAGTCTGCAAATTGTTTGACTCCATGCAGTTTAGTACTTAACGACTATTGAGAATAATTTTTCTGACAACAAAATTTGAACTTAATTGGAAGGAGAAATGTCTGTAAACATAAAACGCATCTTACTCACAGCAATAAATCACTGTGCAAATTTTCAGCACTATAAAGTGATGTCCTTGCTCTACATAAGAAGTGGGGTCTATCTGTTGTGAAAAAGAAACGTGGCTCCATGTAAAGTTGTAAATTTTCTCCCAGTTTTTCTTGTGCTGTGAGAATTCTAAGACCTTCCTCCAGGTGTACACTTCCAGCAACACTGGAAGTGTTTTTTTCTGTTGACACTGTTGAAATCTGAGATGTCACAACATCTGTTCCTGGTGCAGGGATCAATTTGTGAGTTTCCTCCATCCAGCAGCCATTACTCAACTTTGGCCTCTGCTGCTCAGCTCCTCCCTGATTCCCTCTGCCTGCTTTCCTGATGAGCTTTACATGCTTGGTCTTCTTTTAGCACCAATTTTTCCCAAGATTAATCTTGAGAATTACCCAGTCATCCATTAACAGGAGATGGCAAAGAGCTGCTAGCAGGATATTGAAAATTATTGACAGTTCATCAAAGATCCTAGGAATTCCTGGAAAATGTCCTATCTCAGCATGTGAAAGCAAGATGGAAAACACCATCGTCTTCATTCCACAAATTCTATGTATATCCTCAAACTCGCTATGAAATCAGACTTGAAGTTTGAATTTTTCATTACTGGTTTTACCTTTTACTTTCCATAAATACCTTTGCTAATTGGTTGCAAATTGTCATGCACATATTTGGGTATACGTGACAATACAGGAATTGTTACATCCAACAGGATGGTGTTAACCATAGTCAGACTTCAGCCCAGTGTCCCAGAACAACATCTACTCATCAGCTCTCAGAAGGACCTGATGAGGTGTTTTTAGCATAAACGTTTACAACAGAGAGCAAAAAGCAATAACACTATAAATGTAAAAGCACATTTTAAACTGACACTACACAAACACAAACACACTAGCCTTTGCCAAACAGTAATAAAATGAAACACATGCAGAAAAAAAAAATCACATGACTATTTCACAAGACCAGCTGTTGGCACTAGAGAAAAAGTGAGCAGTGATGCATTTAAATCTGTACTGGCCTTCAACACATCAGTAACATGAAGAAAGCTCTTCTTTTGGTTCTAAATATTATAATTTCTCAAGTACACAATAGGCTGTATGAAAGCAAAGATGTTTCCAAGATCTCTGAAACAGAATATTTAAGTGGTTTGCCAAAAAGGTCCCCCAATCTCAGTAACATATGCTGAGGAAAAACTTCAGTATTGGTAGAGATGGCATAATTCTCTACAGTCAAGACAAAAGTATCTCAAAACAAAAGTAAGAAGCCAAAATTCATGTGGTACATGGCTTTTTGGGTACAGAGCAGCCAGTTCTTGGAGAAGCTCTTGGTAAACAAGAATGTCTCCAGTTTCATCACAGTGCCAATTTACTAAGCCATTTCTCTATACGAAAAAGAAAAGAGTGTAGACTTAGGATAGCAGAGAGCAACAGTAGTGGTGATTTTCCTGTCTACGCAGTTTTTAATGAAGTATATAAACTTCATTAGAAATTAGAGCAATTTTCTGGTCCACATTAAGTTCTTCATTTAAAAAAATGTTCCTGCTTTACACCTTAATAATCCAATATCTTAACAAAGAAAAACAAACAAACAATTTTTTTTAAAAATTAACCCCCCCAAACTTTCTGACCACCTGTAGTCCAAAACCAAAACTTTTAAAATATGAGGGCAATCAGCTATGAAACATAAATGGACTGACTCAGCAGAAGCACAGAATCATAAGAGATGCATGTTGGAAGGGACCTCTGGAGGTCCTCCACTCCAACCTCCCACTGAAAGCAGGGATAATTTCAAAGCTGGTTAAGATTGCACAGGCCCTTAGTGATTCAAATTTTGAAAGTTAACATGAATGAAGGTTGCAAAACCTTTCTGGGTATTTTCTCCTAATTCTCTCACAGCACAGAATATCCCCACTGAAATATTCCTTGCTGTAACATGCAGCCACTGCCTTCACGCATCTGTCAAGAAGTCCATCTTCTCTGTGGTTCCACTTAGACAGGAGAGCAAGAGAAAGACTTCTCCCAGCTGCACAAGCTTTGTTCCCCCAGTTGCTCCTTACATTTGTTGTTCTCCAATCAATCCCTGGCTATTTTGGTATTCTGCTGGACTCCATCCAGTTTATTGACCTTATCAACCTTGTCTTGTTGTCTGTCCAGGGAAGCCCAAACTGGCACAGAATTCTTTACTGAATAACTGAAAACTGTCAATCCAGAAAGAGTGTGTTGTGGGTGTGGGCACTATAACATCTTCCAAATAAAAACAAAAAAATTCTATCCTCAGAAATCATTTACTATTCAGATGATAAAGACCAAAACTTCCTTTTAATTTACTAAAATAAATGGTACCCTGCTTTAGCTATGGCTACAATACCCATCAATTCAGGACAATAGGAGCAGACCTCTAATGTGAAAAATATGGTTACTGCATATATCCAGTAAGAACCTGTTATAGGGGTTTTATTCCAGAGGGACTAAATTAGCATCTGCAGCGAATTAGGCACCTGTGGTACATCTTTTAAATTAAATTGTTTCCAAAAGGAATATATCTTTGGCTCTCAAAGACTGCTGTGTGCTGTAAACCAATTTCCTTAAAATGCACCAATTGGACCATAAATACTGCTGTAAATACATCCCCAGAATGCCTCAAGTTCTCACTGTTACACAATGAGCTAAACTGAGTGCCTACATATCATTTTATGTTTAAGGCTACAGACAATAAGGTTTTTATAGTTTATTGCTTTTATATTATTGTGTCATAACTTTAAAATGTTTCTTTCATGTTAACTGTAGCAAAAGTCCATACCCATTCTCTTCAGAAAATTTTCTTCAAAATATTGCCAAAGGACAGGAATATAAAGTCATACATGAGATCTTATATTTCAACTGAAGCCAGTAAAAGAATTTATACTGATTCTATAAATTATTCTGTCTTAGATCCAGTCTGGATCCTAATGATAATTGCATATGGAAAGAAAAAAACATTTCGGTGTTATCCTCCAGAGAACTCACAAGGGAAATATGTGAGCATTGAGAATTCCTCTAAGGAAAAATAGCTCCACTGCCCAAATGGGAAAAGTAAAAATTAATTTATTTATTTAGTTTGTAGGTTCTGAATTGAGTCATGACAGATTTATTTCAAGACTGTTTTTTGCTTGGTTTTTTGTCCAGCTTGCATCATGAAGCATAGAAAGGTCCACAAATGTGTCGTGGTTCTATCTGTTTTAAGTCAAAAAACACCTGATCACAGTCCTTTTACACAAGCAAATGGTTTCATGGTCTGTAATTGTTGTACTCTGGCTACAATTCCTGAACTCCCTGAACCTGACACAGGGCAGTCCAGGAGTCACTGCAAACCATAAATTTCATGTGCCCCACAGACATGCTAATCAGCTTTCTGGTCCCTGGTCTGGGTTCTCATTTTTTAGTACATTGATCTTTGGGTATCTGGATTCCTGTGCTATTAACCATTCTCAAAAAGGAATCTCTGTCAAAGGACATTATTTTTATCCTGCAAAGGCATCCTAGAGGATTTAGCATTGAAATGGAGGTCAGTGAAGTATTCAGGTTGAGTCTTGGAAAAACGCACTGAGTACCATGCTGGCAATTTTGTATGTTGGGTAAGTGAAATTTGGAAGTCATCTCTTTTTCCACATATTTCCTCCTTCTGCTGTCATGACTTGATTTTTTCCTTTTCTTGTATTCATTTGAAACCAGCTGGTGACTGAACTGTGCTTCAGTCACCCGTAAGCACAGCTCTGCCTGCACGACAGGGAGGGCTGAGCTGCTGATTGATGCCTGGAACCACAAGACTCCATCAGGAGAGACATTTCAGTACAGCAACTTGATCAAGCAAATATTTAAATCTTAAGAGAGGATGAGCTAAGATAAGATTTGGTAAGATAAGGCTGGAATAAAAATGATTTAGGTGAACAGATTCCTGACCCATAAAAAATTCTGAAAAGGAACAACCGAATGAAAATCGTTGTAACAAAATGAAATTCGTTGCCTTTGTAAAAGCTCAGTTCTATCTCAAGTTGTCCTTAAGTCTGGTTCAGCACAATTAAATAAGATATAAATACATGCCACACTGAGCAGTTTTCAAAAGCCTTGAAAACAATACTTTTCGTATGACATTACTATTGCTAATTCTGCGCTGATACAATACTGCTAGGAATACTTTTTCCTCCTTTGTAAAGAGAAAATATCAGAAGACTTGTTCTCATTTAGCCCCTGCACAGAACCTAAGGAACTCTAGCAAATTTTGGTAAACAAAGGAATTCAGTAATTTTTTTCCTGGAATAGCTGCTTTTTAATTATTTAACTTTGTGCTAAAAAATAAAAAAAATGAGGTTACAGGGATTTGGTACATGATTCATCATCTAGGACTCACTAGCACTCTGGAAGTGAAGCAAAGTGGGTGCAAAGAGGTATTTTGTACCCCAAATAATTAATTTTAAGACCTATATTTTGCATTTTTAAGAAGTCATTCTGAATTTGCAAGTTATTTAGCACAGCTACAGGTTAAGTAGCAACATGTCTAATATAAGGTAGGTAATCTAATCTAAGGTAGGTAATCTAATATAAGCAGGCATCTGAACACTTGACAAGAATGGTGGTGAAACCTGAAAATTCACCCAAAGCAAGCTGTTATGTTTAAGGAGAAGCTTTGGCAAACTCATCTACAAAGTATAAGGTGGTTATTTGCTGCACATTCCACAAGGGCACTGAAACTTTTGAGCCTATTACTGTATTGCAGTTTGGCCTTGAAGTATGTATTTGTTTACTCTAAGTTTTTAAGAGAGCAGAAGAAAGACAGAATTCAGCTTGATTATCTCAAAGTATTAAAGATCAGAAATGATCTCCTGGGTCCAACCCTCTCTTAAAGCAATTCCCATATTACAGTCTGGTGGGTGGCAATTCCATGCTGATCTGTGTGCTTGAAAATACCCTCTGGGTAGTGGAAGGAAAGGAGAAAACAGAGTCTATTATTTGAACAGCAGGAAAGTACCCAGTGTGATGGAAATTATCATATTTTCAAGGAGATATTATAACAGTATCTTTGTGCACCTACATGATAAGGCTCTAATCACTAAATGAATTAATACTAATTATAAATACTTATTACTATAGCTCCAGAATAATTCTTTGAGACTGAAGAAATAGAAACATTTTGAGTATAAAACAATCATCAATAAAACTGAAAAAATAAAGCTCAATTTCCAATACATTATCAGTTGTTAATACAATATCAAATACTCAAAATAAAAAGTTTCAATAATTTATTAATTTTTTTTAATTGCCCTTAGCTGATAATGGTAATTTCACTCTAATGTGGTAATAAATCAAATCAAGGAGCACTCATATTCTTGCTAAATTATTTCAATTTGCTAAGGGTCTCCCAGATTCTACTGTTTTAATGGAATTTTATTGGAATTTATTGGAATGGATTTTAATGGTTGTATTAATGGAACTTTAACAAGGTATGTTATACCAGGTAAGAGCAGTCTAATATTTGCAAATAGTCCTGCATAGAGTTAATTCATTATGCACTATGGACTTTGTGTCATGAGGAATTCTATTCTGGTTGAGTAGGCATCTTTCCAAGCAATCTGACCATTTTTATGTTTAAAAAAAAAAATAAAATAAAATCCTCCTAGCAATTTGACATCCTTCCACTGTCACTGACTACAGCAGCTGAGATAGTGTTCCTATCTTAGGGCTGCTGGTTTTGATAATAAGAATGAAAAAAAGATTACTTCTTTTTCTGAGGCACTTCTGTATATTTGGTCATATATACATCATCAACTGCATATGACTTATATCTTGAACCTTAAGTTAAGTTTGTTAACAGTTGATTTCTGATAAATCTTAAACTTCCAGTATTAGTGAATTTTTTGCAGGCTATAAAGAAGTTCTCCATAAACACAAAATTCAACAAGCATCTCTGAGTTTCTAGAAGGATTAAAGAAGCCTGACTTTCAAGGTATAAATAACAGTGGTAACTTCGGAGCTCTGAAAAAAATATCTAACAAAAACTTTACCTGTTATAATTAACAGGTTAATATTCCTGCTGGAATACTAACTAATATTCCTGCCTGGCTACTGCAATTAAGCATCCATTGTCCATCTTCTCCAAAGTGGTGATTTCAACTATCACTTTAGTACATATAGTTTCAAACTTGTTTGTTTAAGCTCTGATTTTGGTAACTGTAGCAACATTCCCAACAAATATCAGATTCTGTGACCAGACTGGTATTATTTTGGGTAAACAAAGAGCAGCACAGGAAGACAACCAAATGTGAAATAACAGCTACATTCAGACTCCCTGCTTTGACCTCATTCCCTATCAATTTGGAAAAAAAAACTGTGGAGCACTGAGTCTTGGCCATACCATCAACCAAAAAAGGCAGTGCTTAGTCTGAAAGTGAACAGCAGTGACAACATTTACAATGTGAAAAGAGAGATTTATCAGCTCTCATATCCAGCTATGCTTTGATAAAACTTCACAAGCATGGATTTTCACATGGGAACTTCTGTCCTCCTGTGCCAGTCCCACTACCACTTTTAATAGATGTTTTGTGACTTTAACATCTTTGAAATGGATTTTTGAGACTGTAGTAAGAAAAACAGAAGCAGATTAGCGGGATGAGTGTGATATTGATGGCATAATATTCAAGTTGAAATAACACTAAAAAATTCCATTCTCAAATTTAAAGGTTTGGATAACTTAGAATGACTTTTTAAGTTCCCATCATACTTGTGCCCATTGTTACTGTATGTTATGTTGCCTTTTAAGATGGAAACACTAGAAAAATCTACAGTCAATGTAGAAAAAAAAAAATCTAAGTCAATCTGTGTGGAGCTAAGAGCCAGGTTTGTCTTCCTCAAGGAACCTGGCTGACCAGTTGAATTTTCCTTGCATTCCACTGAGCTGATCTGGGGCCTAAGATGCTCCGTCAATTTGTCTTATAACAACTGTAACACCATGCAGCTCTCCAGGACATCCATATGGCAGATATGGCACATTATTTAGGGATACTCGTGTCTCACAGGGTACATGACTAGAGTCCAAACGGGATATCTGGCTTTTTTTTTTCTGGAGGCCTAAACAAGGGCATCTTACATCCCATGATGTTCCGCAAGGTGTCCGAGACACCCACATGGGGTGTTCTTCTACACCAGCAGCTAGAGGCAGGATACCCTATGGAATCTAAAAAGTAGCTGACTACTTAGGTTGATCACAGGCCTAGGCCTACTATTTCATTGGGATCTAACAATAGACATGTAATATATGATGAATAATTAACATGGACAATTAAGACGTATTCTTCTCACAGATTATATATGAACATATTAGGCTTTATTTGAATATATACATTATTTAAAATTATTAGACTTCTTTTTCTTGCTGCAGTTTTTATATTCAATGGATTTACTACAATTAATTCTCTAAACAGTATGAATAGTTGATGTTCCAGTTGTATTGTTTGCTGGAGAGAAATGGCACAGAATAGAAATGTATACATCTTAGGTTAAAGTACACTCTTACACTTTGATGTCTCTGGCACTTCTCACTTCTTTTTTCCTGTTCTATTTAGGTGAAACACGCTTTCTAAACTCTGTAGTTGGGGTAGTGAAAAATTATCTCTAATTGGTGTTTTATTTGTTTGAAGGGTAAATTTATTTGCTTTTTTCTTGTTGCTCCTTCAGACAGTTGTAGCTTACCGACTGCTGAGGGCAGGTGAATGTTTAGCTAAGCAACAGAGCCATCAGCCACCTCTCCAGATCTTTGTCTCTCTCCAGCTGGAAGGTTGCCTTGAGATGACCACCCTGTAGCACCCTCTGCAATCTGGTGGTGCCTTATGCCACAATACAAGCAGCAGGAAACCAGCTACATTTCAAGAAAACATTTGAGTCACACAAACAAAGGGAGCTGAAAATGAACAGCAGTGTTCAGTGTTCCAAGATGCTGAAAGATTTATTGCCTTGAAGTTGCAATTTCTGTGGAATGAAATTAATCCCTTTGCTAAGCAAAGTAAACAGAATGAAACATAGCTGCCCGCAAGTCTCTTTGCTTTACCTAATAGCTTAAGAGAAAAAATAAAACTGAAGGAATTAGCAAAAACCTCCAGCATGAACGTTGTCATCTTATATTTGTGAAGTTATCTGGGCACTTCAGAGAATTTCAGAAGCTTCTTGCTATTTGCTGACATCCCTGAGGGTCATGTGAAGCAAATTAAGAATGTGCCTGATTAAATTAAGTCTTCTGTCCAAAAGAAACCATGGACACCTGCAGGCTTTTTAGTGGTACTGTACTGGCACCATTATGGAGAAAAAGAGCTAACCTTTGAGCTACAGAAGGAATGAGCCTTTCTCGTAAAATTGACTTCTAATTGTATTTATGTACTGGCAAGACCAGTCTTGGCATGAAAGAAAGTGGTGGGGCCTTGGCTAGAAAGACTACCCATTGCTTTAAATTGTACAACTTTAAGAAATTGTATTGTATTACATTGTTATTAATTGCCTACCACTGCAGAGGCTTAATTAAGTGCTTATGAAGCTGAATACCAAACAAGAAGAGCTGACAAGTGTCATAATGAATTTGATCAGGTGGACATTCCATGATGTGCAGTGCATTGGGTTTTCTTCCCCAGTTAGTGCTATAAGACAACAAATGTGTGGAATTGCAGTGTTCACTGGCCTGATCAGCCTTCAAGATCAATCACTATGCAATCAACATGCCAATTAGCAGAGGTGCAGGACATCAGGGGATGGTTCTCAATGCTTGGGAACAGAGTGGCCAGCAGGTCCAAGGAAGTGATTCTGCCCCTGTGCTCAGCCCTGGTGAGGCCACAGCTTGAGTCCTGTGTCCAGTTCTGGGCCCCTCAGTTTAGGAAGGAGATTGAGGTGCTGGAGCAGGTCCAAAGGAGGGCAACTGGGCTGGTGAAGGGACTCGAGCACAGATCCTATGAGGAGAGGCTGAGGGAGCTGGGGCTGTTCAGCCTGGAGAAGAGGAGGCTCAGAGGAGACCTCATCACTCTCTACAACTCCCTGAAAGGAGGGTGTAGCCAGGTGCAGGTTGGTCTCTTTTCCCAGGCAACTCTCAGCAAGACAAGAGGGCACGGTCTCAATTTGTGCCAGGCGAGGTTTAGGTTGGACATTAGAAAGAATTTCTTTATTGAGAGGGTGATCAAGCATTGGAATGGGCTGCCCAGGGAAGTAGTGGATTCTCCATCCCTGGAGATATTTAAAAAGAGACTGGATGTGGCAATCAGTGCCATGGTCTGGTAACTGCAGCAGTAGTGGATCAAGGGTTGGACTTGATGATCTCTGAGGTCCCTTCCAACCCAGCCAGTTCTATGGTTCTATGATTCTATGAAAGCTAAGGTGATACACCCCATAATGGAGAAGGCTAAAGGATAGAACAACAACTGTGATGAAAGAACAGGTACCTGAGTCACACAAACTGGCAGCTACTGTCTTTAAATGAGAACATAGCTGCCTTTGAAGAGTGCTGCCTGAAATGGTAGTCACTAGATGTCTGCTTCCCTCAAGGTCTCCTTCTACATAAAAATTCCTACTCAATGAGCAAAATGCAACTTATCATAAAAGCAGGATTGTAACGCTCAGAAAGACAAAGTTGTTTAACACTCACTGAACATGGATAAATATTTAAAGCTATTGCAGAAAAATTCTGCAAACAGATAACTGTTTCCAGTGTGGAATTGCCAAACCACACGGAAGGCTGAAACACATGAATCATACGTAGCATCATAGAATCTGCAGAGTTGGAAGGGACTCATCAGGAGCATCAAGTCCATCTCCTGTCCCGTTATAGGGCACCCTCAGGATCACACCATGTGCCTGAGAACATCATCCAAACCCTTCTTGAGCTCAGGCAGGTTTGGTGCTCTGACCACTTCCCTGGGGAGCCTGTTCCACTCCAGCCCCTGGGTGAAAAACCTTTTCCTGAAATCTAACATGCACTATGAGAGTGTATAAGAAGAGAGAACAAAATGAGCATCATGGGGGTAGCTGTAAAATACATGAATCTCAAAATTTGTACAAGAAAACACCAGTAAGAAGCCATCACAGAGAACAGAACTGCCAGAGACAAATTTTCAGCTGTAGAGCAGACTAGAAGTAACTAAAATATTGTTTCCATCTCAAATAAATGTTCTAAATTAAATGCTCTGGGTTTTTTTTTAATGTAATTTCTAATGGTAGGAAACTATGGAATAGAATAAATAAAAACTGTCAAGAGGAATAATGTTAAATTACATGGTTATAAACGGAATGACATCTTTAGACAAATAACTTCAAAGAATCCAAGAAAACAACATATTGGTCAGGCTACTGGGATTTGGAAGGCTGGAGAGAGTTTTGCCTTCCTTTGCCAATTTTGGATTAAGCAGCATCTCTGGAAAACCATAAAACCCCATGAAGAGGATAAAAAAGAGGTATTTTGTTATCAAGGATTGTTTACCTGTGGGAAAAAATCCGCGGAGGCTTAAAGGACGACAGGCAGTCACCAATATGGTTAAAGTGAAGTCGTTTATTAACAGTGGACACTGGCTTTATATAGAGCCTTTGTTTATATAACGATATCTTGCAGGTGGCTATATCTTGGACACAAATTCTGTTCTCACAGAACTTCTGCTGGCTTCCTCATTATCCTGTTATTTCTTCTTTTCTACTGCCAGCTCCCTTATCTTTTTCCCATAGCTCATCTTTCAACTGGGTCTAAAGACCCAGTTTACTCTAAGTAAAGCTAAATAGTCAGGATTGCTCACATGTCTGCTTTCTTCCAGACAGTTTCCCAACATTTACCCAGGCCTGATAGGTGGAGCTCCAAGTTCTACAGAGTGGGTGGGAAGCACAGAGGCTTTGAGGAAACGAGCCTTGAGAAAAACAGTGTATGTATCTCCTGCTGCTTTAATCCCTTTCTTGGGTTTCTTGAGTTACTAGCTACAGACTTGCTGGAAAAAAAAACAAACCAACAAAAAACTTCATAATGGGGCAACAAGCAGAGGCTTGCAATTTATTGTATGGTGGATGCCTTCGATTTCAAAAGCTTGTGATAAACACTATTTTCAGTTAAGGTATCATTTAGTCTTCCCCTAGAAAAAGAATTAGCAATGTAATTTTTTTAGTGTATTTTTTCTCTCCTGCGGCCCCATAACAAGAAGAATCAGGTCTTGTCATGCCCCTGTGAACCTGAAGGCTTTATGTATCCTGGGGATTCATTGTCAGACACTGGTAGCAGGAAAACAGAGGAGAAAAAGGTTATAATAGACCTTCTATTTCCTGCTCTCACCAACCCAAGCAATCATTCTAGAAATGTTACAAAGAATTCATTTTAGCTTCAGTTCAAAATGCCCATTTTCACCACAGCCTAGGGTCAGACACCACTACAAAAATGCTTTGCACTCTTTTTTTTCTGTAACATCAGACTTTCCAGACATCATCTCTGGCCCCTGAAGTGCCAAGTGGAGTGGCACATTGCAGTGGAGGTCATTAAAATTTGACTGGAAGTTTTTTCCTGCAAATAGTTTATAGACTAAATGAGCATCATTCTGACAGGTCTCGCCTTGTAACGAAATACAGCTTCATCTCCTCAGCAGTGGTGGTAAAATGGGAGCACAGATGTGAAAAATTGGATTCCTAGAGCTGAAGAATTTGACCAATTACAATTTTTATCACCTGTTAGACAAATCATGTTAAACCTAATATGGCAGCAAAGATTCAAGCTCTCATTAGATTCATTTGACTTTATCTGTTCTGTTTGGAAAAGAATGCATACATTTTGTCTTAAAAGCACAAAGTTATGCTCAATTGTGTTTTGTTTTGTTTCTCCTTGGACAGAAACCTCAGTAAAGGATCTACAACTGGGTAAAAATTCACAGGTCAACATCACATGCTTTTTGTCTACCAAGGCAAAAAAAAAAAAAAAAAGAAAGGGTTGGCATCTGGAAGATTTCTGAATGTTCCATGTCAGTGTAACAAAATTCAAATATTTACTTTTGAAAAGGCAAAAGTATTAAATTTAATATTATTTGGTAGTAAATTAAATTCTCATTTTAAAGTGACAGCTTGGTATTAAAAATTCATCTGAATTTTCCCTTTGAAAAAGTAAAAAAAATTTAATAACTCAGAAATGAGGATAAACTAAAATATGACCTATTGAATGAAAATAAATGTTGTGTTTTGTTTTATAAAACCAAAACCATTCTGCTGTGGTTTGTAGAAAATTTCTTTTTCGTAGTGGCAGGGGGCAAAAGCTTGTGTACATATAATTTCCTGATAGTAGGACTGCATTTAAGTTAAATTAGATGTATTAGGTATATGTATTAAGTATACATATTAGGTATATATTAGGTATATACATATATATAGGTGTATATATATCAATGTGTCTGATTTCTTGGTTTATGTTTCATATTTATATTTTTTTGCTGTACCACTCTACATTGAGAAACCATACTACAATTCAGTCCCTTGCATTTGATTTTGGATCACAGGAGCAGCCATCATATTGGGACAAACCTGGGAGCACAAGGACTGAATCTCTCTGTCTGATTGGCACCGGAGTTTAGAGGAGAGCTTTCTGTTCGTGTATATTAAATAGTTAACAAAATACCAGTAGATGGCACTCAAGAATGCATGCAATTGAACCCACCTAAGCAGCAGGAACCTTGTCATGCTCTGCAAATGGCTTCCTCTGCCTCTTCTGTACATGAGATCCAAACACCAGAGGCTTGAAAGGAAGGTGAAAGAAAAGCAGAACTTTGGATTTTAATGTTTTAGCTTGTTCCTCATGAAATACACAAGTCTGGAGTTTGTGTGTCTAAGAAAAAATTAGAATTAGCTACTGAATGCAGTAAAAATAAATTATAAACATGTAGGTAGTATTTTTGGCTCCCTTTTAGCTCTCTATAATACTGGGCTTCAGTTTGCTAATGCAAATGATTGCATTTTCTTAGTGATGTCATTTGTTATTTTTCACAAGACAGGGTCTATTATTTTCAAATAAGTCTTGTAACATTCACTTTTAGCCTGATATAAGTGATTTGCTCTAATATAAAACAAACAAACAAACAAACAAACAATAATCTAAAAAAACAACAAACCCACAAGCAGGCAAAGGGGATTTTTCTCTGTTTTGGGGATTCCCCAGTCACCACATTGTAGCCTGGGAGGTTCTGGTCTCAGCTGGGAAGGTGGGAACATAAATAACCCTTGTGATGGAGGCTGAGGAAGAACTTTCTAGGGCCAAGAATCTGAATGACATCCAGCTCAGGCTCTGCTGCTTATATCTGGCACAAAGATTTGTCTCACATGGGAAATATTTACAAAGACAGACACATTACTGGACATTTTTTTCATTTTTTGGGGGATTTGCTCCTTGGGCAAACATTTTTGTACCTTCTATTTGTGTCTGCTTGTAAAACTAATGGCTAAATTTAAATGAGACTCATAGAATCATAGAATAGAATTGTTTGGGTTGGAAGGAACTTTAAAGATCACCTAGCTCCAAACCCCCTAAATGGGCAGGGACACCTCCCACTAGACAAGGCTGCTCAAGGCCCCATCCAACCTTGAACACTTCCAGGGAGGGGGCAGCCACAATTTCCTTGGGCAACCTGTGCCAGTGTCTCACCACACTCAAATTAAAGAATTTCTTCCTAATGTCTAACCTAAATCTCCCCTCTTCACATTTTAAACCATTTTCCCCTTGTCTTCTCACTACACACCCATGTAAAAAGCTCTGCCCCAGCTTTCTTGTTGCCCCCATCAGATATTGGAAGGTTGCTATAAGGTCACCTCGGAGCCTCCTTTTTCCAGACTGAACACCCCCAATTCCACTTTCAGCTTTTACTGTTTTGACAGGTTAGTTCATTTCCTATCTAGTTGTTGCTCATACTTCTCTATATCTTTCTCATGAGTTGTTTCATGCTTCATTTTCCTGCCTCACTCGAGTTTGTCACAGCCAACCTTTCCATGTCACTGTCATCCCTTGATTTACTAACCTGCTCCAAACACCCTTCTCTTTTATCACTCAAAATCCTAATTGTATTTTAGAGAATTAAAGCATAAGGATAATGAGTAAGTGTAGGAAGATTATGAATTCTTACAATCAAGCAGGCCCTCAATGTGCTAGATGACCCTTCTTCAGTACCCTTGGTGTCTGCAGATTTGTTCTTCTCTCATATTCTCACTGTTCCACATCAGTTTTTCCCCCTTCTTAAATATATTATATCAGAGATGCTACCATCACAGATGGACTCAGCCTTGGTCAGCAGGTCCACCTTGAAGCTCTGTCAGACATGGGGGAAGCTTTTAATACTTTCTCCCAGAAACCACCACTTTAGCCTTCCTGCTACGAAAGCCTTCTCACACAAACTTTATGCAATATAATAGAAATGTTTCACTTGGAAGGGGCCTCTAGAACTCCCCTGTTCAGCCCTCAAAAATCACCACTACAACTGAGAATTTTTCCTGATCTCTAGTCAGAGCTTTCCTTCCTACAACTTGCATCAGGACCCTCTTGTATGTTCACAGATGTCTCTGAGGGGAGTCTACCTCTGCCTTATTTATTATCAATCATTAGCTAGTTGAATTTTCAGCAATTAGATGCCTCCTGCATCTTTTATTTCTTCAGGGTGAGCAAACACAACTCCTTCAGCTGCTCCCCATACATCATCATCTCCAAATTCCTAACCGTTTCTCTCCTGCTGGATTTACTCGAGTTTGATAATGTCTTTCCTAAGTGTCAGTGGCTCTTTCTTCTTTCCTTTGGTTAGTCTGATGACAACCCAGCGTGTGCAGTTCTGTACACCAATATGGTGTAAATTGTCATAACTTCTATTGGGAAGACATTGTCATGTTCTGTAGCAATGAAATATCAGCAAATCCAGGGACCTGTACTCTCAGTGAAGTGTGTTTCAAAGAAACACTAAAATGTATTTGTTCCTTCAAGAGTTTGCCTCTTTACAGGGAAAGAGGTTCTATGATTTCAATTTTTGCTTGTTTCTCCACCACGGACTGGTTTATCATAAAAGGGTTTGATGTCACCCATTAAAGAGTTAACCAATATTCGAGTCAGACACCTTGCTGTGGATAACAGGCTTTCCTGTGGCCACAAAAAAGATTAGGTTCTCTGAACTTGCCCAACTCTGACCCCAACAAACCAAAATCTTCCATTCTCAGAAATCATATTTCTGACAAGATAGTACTTAGAAGATTCTCTGCAGCAGGGTTTATAAAAATTGAAACAATTGACAGTACAGGTCTTCAGCTATCTTCAGCTATCCTCTATCTTTTCTCTCTGACATGGGCAGCTCAATTTAACACAACACAGAACTAGAAATATCCAAAGCAGCAGAAAGCAGTGCAGGCAGGAGAGGGCTTTGAGGTGTTCTGAAAATAACAGCACTCTGTGCTCACAGTATTTAAACTGAGCTAATCTGAGCATCTTTCCACTCTTTTCTCTTCATACTTTTCAGTGTTGGCAACTATTATTTCCCAGATTTTGCTCCTATCACTAATTCCTACTGACTACCAAGATTTCTGGGTTTGGTCAGTGGGATATCTATGACAATGACAGACCCTTCTTCCTGCAAAAGATTGCTTAGTATATTGGAATATACACCTAGGTACCATTTCCTTCCAGGTGTAGCACAGAGGAAAGGAAAGTGCAAATTTCTTTCTGAAAACTCTGACAGCAACTCCACTCTTTTCAGCAAGCCTGGTGGGGTGGAGCAGAGAAGGGATGGTAGAGGCCTCCCAGAACTTCAATAGAAGCAGTTTTGTGTCCTCATATGAACTAAAAAAAAAAAAGACACAAAATTGCATCAAGGATTTTTATAGAACAGTAAAAGTTCATGGTGCCTTCTGTGCATCTTTTTCTTTTTTTTTTGGGTGGTGTGGGCTGCATTAAAAATACCAAATAAAGAAAATATTTGCTATATGACACTGATTTTCTCTTGTTTTCAGTAGCCCTCCTGCCCTTGGCCACCTCAAACCTATCTGACATCAATGATTCACTAACACTGAAAGCCTCCATACAAACAGGAGTTTACCTGCCTGGACTCACCCTGGCCCAGCTCTGCTGGCTTCTCACAGAGCTTAGCAGTTTGATATAAAACATGGGTCTTATTTTGAAGTCAGATTCCTCTTGCCAGATGAACTCATTTTCAGAAAGAGAACAGTCATTTGGAAGGTCAAATATTGTAATTTGAGCCATATCACATGCATTGTTTTAATAAAAAAAAAAGATGAGGACCCAAACCCAAATAATTGCAATATAATATAAACCAGTATTTTATATAATATAAATATCATAGAATCATAGAATCATAGAATCATAGAATTGGCTGGGTTGGAAGGGACCTCAGAGATCATCAAGTCCAACCCTTGACTCACCGCTGTGCTTGCTAGACCATGGCACTGAGTGCCACATCCAGTCTCTTTTTAAATATCTCCAAGGACGGAGAGTCCACCACTTCACTGGGCGGCCCATTCCAATGCTTGATCACCCCCTCTGTAAAGAAATTCTTTCTAATATCTAACCTTGTCACGGTTTAACACTGGCCCGGCAATTAAACCGAGTAACAGATGCTCTCTATTAATCTCTCTCTCCTCCCTGATAAGAAAGGAGAGAGAATAAGGGAGAGAGACTTATGGGTTGGAAACTAAACTACACAACTTTAATGAAACAGTAATGATAAATAGGAAAAAATAACTAAATATATACAAATATACAAGAAAATGGATACCACATTCCTCCCCCCTTCCCCCCAATAGCTCTCACATCACCACCGAGGCTGCAGGGCAGCTCTGGGAAAGTCCAGGTTGGACTCCTGGAGTCGGCAGCAGTCGGGAACTGGAGGCAGGAACACACAGATATGGGCTGGCACGGATCAGGAGCACAGGCAGACGAACGGACGGGATCCTTCCAGGATGCCGGGGTGAAGGAAGGGAAGCAGGAAAGGCAGGAAGGGCAGGCAGCCAGAAGCTGGAAATCTGGCTTGGCCCTCGTGATCCCTCAAATTTATACTGAGGATGACGTATATGGGATGGAATACTCTGTTTGGTCAATTCTGGCATCTATCTTGTCCGTTCCTCCCCAAAGGAGGGATGCAGGTGGGACCTCTTTATGTTTTCCTCAGAGCTGAGCAGTGTCCTTGGCTCTGCACACCAGTCTCTAGCAGTAACTATAAACATCAAGTGTTATCAGTCCTAGAAACACACACTGTCTGAGAAACTTGCTCTTAATTTCAGCAAGTGCAACTACTTACAAGACACAGCTAAAAGCAAAAGTACAAGACAGAAAATCACCTTTATCCTGGCCCAAACCAGGACAAACCTAAACTTCCCCTGGCACAACTTAAGACCATGCTCTCTTGTCTTGTTGAAAGTCATCTGGGAAAAGAGACCAACCCCCACTTGGCTACAACCTCCTTTCAGGTAGTTGTAGAGAGTGTATGTGAAATAAATACAAAATTCAGTTTTGCAGTTTAACTGGTCTAAAAACCTTGTATGTGATAGCTAGTTTTTGTTCCTTCAATCACACCTAGCTTTAAAAAAATCATTTCTTTAGTATGGTTTACCTTATTCAGTAGAGAAAGAGGTTTTTACTGTACCACTCATGACTAGTTTTTACTTTTCCCCAGTGATACTCAAATACTTCACACATGGGCTAGCATTACGGCTATGCTATTATCTAAACATGAAGTGGCTCTGAAGAAATGCAACTGGTATAAAACTAGCAGAAAATTTGATAAAATAAGTTCACACAAGAGAATCAAAAGAGATCATGGAGAGTTTTCTAATTTATACAAAAATTTCAAATAACATTTTCTTTTTCAGGAAGAGGATACAGACTACAGCAGTCTGTAGATCTTACTTCCTCAGGCCTGCATAATACAAAAAACTCAGAACCTTATTCCTAATTGAAAAAAAAAATATAAGCAAAATTTACAAAAGTGCCTAAATCAAATATTTTCCCCTGAATTTACAGTTTTTGTAGCCTGAAGATGATTCATGTTCAAGGGAAGTTTTTCAAAAGGAGAAAATGTAAAATTAATTAAAGTAAGGAAAAAAAAGATAAATCTAGACAAAAATAATGCCAAGAAAGATTATATGGATTAAATCCCACAGGTTCCATTCCCTCCTATCTCCTGTCATTTGAAAATCCATCTTCACTTCTACCGCGGAATGTTGCCACTTGGACTCAGCAAACTGGCAGGTTCATAGTATGAACTTTTTCCTCATCTGAGAGAGGCAGTAATTCCAGTTTACTGTCCCAGTTTTCTGTACTGCAATCCTTTCATAACAGAACAAAACCAAATTGAAGACAATAAGAAGACGAAACAATTTAAACTGCTTGATATTGGGGTCAGATACAGTTGCATCCTAAGACCCAACAGGGAACAGAACACAAAGCTGCTGTACATAAATGTCCCCAGAGAGCAAGAACTACATATTAAAGATTTTTATTAGATGTTTTAAAGTGTCCCCAGACCTAGTAAAAGCTTGTATTTTTTTATGTGTTCAAACAGCACAAGTGCAAGAGAATGCAGCTGCAATATGCCATGTGTCAGTAATTCAAAAAAGAAAGCTCATAAAAATTAACAATCAGAAAATAATAAGTAGCTTTATGTCAAGAATGACATTATTAAACCAAGAAGGAACTCTGCTGCCTGCTTATGAATACCACAAAATAACAAGGCAAGAGCCATTACGCCATTTGAGCAGCTTATACTTTTATGAGCCCCTTCGCCTCCAAGCATCAGTAGAGGCAGTGATCTGCCTCTGAGCTCTAATGGAAGTTACCCCTCCAAACTTTTGTTCATTATTGTGTGGTTTTAGTACATTTTACAACATATTCCATACAGTTGCAAGCTAGGAATAAAAGAGTTGACAAGAGCTAAGCTCCTTGCCAACACAAGATGTCATGTAGCCTAAGGTTAACCATGATGTATATTGATTATGATTGTTAATCTCTCCTCCCAGGGCCATGATTCAAGATATTATAACAAAACACAGTAGACTTGCAGGGAGACAGAAAGACAATGTCTTCTTTTGTTGTGTTGGTTGTTTTTTATCTGCAACTCTTTCTCTACACACAGAATTGGACTCCAAAGTACTTAAAATTCCAATTCCCCTCCGTAGTTATGATTTCAAAGAAATATTCCAGATATGGAGTTACAGTTTAATGCATTATTTTTTCTTGCTCTAATAACACCACGGATGCTGCTAGGCTAGTCAGGGCTTTGTGTTCAGGACAGTGTTCATGTTTGATCAGGTGTATGAAGGTTCAGGCAGCAAACACTTTTGTTTGCCTGTGTCTTAGAGGAAGGATTCCATGGCTGGAAGGTCAAATGTGATTATTGAAGGTTGCCATGGTAACTATAGATTGATTCATTAAATATCAGAGTTTGTTCTGAAGCCTGTCCAAAGCAGGAAATTGTCCTACTATAATTGTGTTTCTCCACTCTTAGTCTTTAGTGTTTTGTGCCAACTGATTCTGAATGAAAAGAGAAATAAAGCACAGTGAAAGGATGCAAGGAAAAAAATGAAAAAGGGGAGAGAAAGGAATCCCAGAGAAAGAAAAAAAAAAAAGCCAAATAATGCACAATGCTCTCTCAGAAGAGAAAAGAAAAGAAAATTGGAGGGGGGAAAAGCTGTTTTGTTGCTGATGGTAGCACACTGAGTCTACAATTCACTTTAGAATGTTTTGAGCAAAAATGCAATTCTTCCTGATCCCAGCTGAAACCAATGCAGTTGTGACATAGTGAATCCTAATACTTGGCTATGGAAAACATGAGACCTATACATGTTCTTTCAAGTTCCTGGCATCAGTGATGCTTTTGTAGAAAGCTACAACCTACAGGGACATAGGTATAAAGTCCATGAAAAATATAGTGTTGTAATCCTGACCTTTCTGTTTATGCAGTATTTGAAAAACTGTGAAGCACTGAATATGGCTGCAGAGGAGCCCTGTTACTTTGCACACATTCACAGGCATTTACAAATTTGTTTGGCCTCTTAGCTCCACATGGAAAACATAGTAAGATTTCACAATATAAAAGCAGATTTTACTTTCTGATTTCATATGTGCTGAGTTACATAAGCTCCAATGTAAAATATCACTTTAGTTTACATTTGGTATTTACATCAGTGCATCTTTGATTGGAATCAAATCTATGTACATTCATGTTATAATATGAAATATAGGTACTATAATCATTAGCTTTACAAGTTTGCTTCAACTAGAAATATCAAATTGTCTGGTAATGGGTAACAGTCAGGTAGCTGGATAAGGTATATCACTGAGGCTTTGATATCTCTGCAATCTTTTTCTATTCCTTTAACCAGAGGGTTGTCCTCTTTCTCCCTTCTCCTGATCACAAGCCATATTTCCGTTTTAAATTCACATTCCATACCAGTGACAGGGGCCCCTTTCATCATGCATTTTTAATTCAAAATAAACCTGTGTCTGTAACACTGAAAATGTGGTATGTAAAAAAGGATGTGGATTATGTGGGTTTTTTTCTTGTTTTCAGATAAATTCTCAATTCTGATTTAACTCTGGATGTTACTAATTGTCCATCACTGACCAGATAACCAAGCAAAACTTGGTACTCTATGAACTTCAGTGCATTGCAAAAGCTCCATCTTTTTGCATGGTGGCTTCAGGAGGCTGCACCCAAATCAGATTTCATAGTATCCCTCCAGCAGAGATATTACCCAAACAAACCTGATCCTCCAGTCAGTCACAAAAATCAGTCTACTGAATCCTACCTATCAGCAGAACAGGAAAATTCAGTTTTAGCAAACATTACAACAAATTTACCATTCCATTGACAGTAACAGGTATCTGAACATCTCCATTCTTACTTCAGTGCAGAGCTTATAAAAATGACATTAAAATTGAACATTGCAGGTGACTGACTACCTTTGAGCACCATGTTTTCTGAAACTTGTATAAATTGTATATACTTGTATAAATTTTTTGTAAAAATAAAATATGAAATATTAAAATGTGTTATTTAATCACCATTGCTTCAAAGCTTACCTTGGCATTCTGCTAGTGAGTGTCAGTATTTTAGTGGTTCATCTCTATCCCATATGCACACAATGCCAGATAGAAATTAACTTTTTATAAATTTCATGTTTTAGCCACAAAAGCCTGTGTTGAACTCCACAGGATCACTGAAGTGTAGCGTCATGTCACAGAAAACACTTATGAACAACTGCTACAGCTTTTTCCTTTAATTTTATGCACTTCCTCATAAGTCTTTTTATTAAATTTATGTCTCTTTTTTTTTTCTACTCAAATTTGGCTTGCTGGGTCACCTTTTTTTCTTCTAAAGAGTAGCCTGTTTTTTGGGTTTTTTTTACCATTAGTAAAGGGCAAGCCAATCACCCGCATTTCTCTGTGAAATATCTGGACTTGCATGTGGTGCTATATGAACACAGAGTAAAAATACCCATGTGTGCTCCCAATAAAACCTTTTTTTAGCTTTTTATCAGAGTAGAAATGGGGTTTCTGGGAAAGCCAAATACCAGGTTTTATGCTTATCTTTAATCTCAGTCAAATAAAACTCAATTCTGCATCCAAACACACTGCTTTAAGCTGTTTTATCAGATCTCAGACTCAAAGTACGATCAGTCCTGGTCTGTAGCTGGTGATAAATTAGAAGGAATATTGGGAAAACAGTTGTAATGGAAAGTAGGTTCTCTGACAAACACAAGATACTAGATCTGCTGATTTTAACAGACTTTGTATGTAATATTTGGAGGTCCAACATTGCTGGCTTTAAGTCTCTGTTTCATGACTATGTTTTTCTACAATCACCTCCACATTTGCCCTGTATGTTCTCCTCTGTAGACATTGCAAGAGTCTGACCTTGAGGACATACAGGGGAGTTCCTTGCCTATCCGTGGTGCAAGAGGAGTGCCTGGTCCATGCTGGACTACCCGAGACAGGTCTGTGCCTGCCTGTGTTCAGTTCCCACTCATGTGAGCTGGTGAGGGCTGTGTGAAGGTGAGAACTTTTACCTTACCTGATGGGCAGTAGAAGGCTGTGTAAGATAAATTTGTCCTTCTGTGAGAGCAAGCACCATGAGGACTTGTGTTTGCTTTATGTGCCCTGTGTGGTCTTCACATCAGAGAGACTTGACCTTTTCAAGCACAAGGATGAATGTGGAGCCAGAACTTCCCTGATTTATTGATGTTGTCCCTCAGAAGCCTTTCCTGTGATACCAGGTCGTCACAGCTGAAAATCCTGCAGGGACTGGGTAAAGTACCAATGACCTGACCCAAAAGCCCTATGCTGGACTCCTCTGGTTAAAGTGTATCAGACTGAGTTTCCAGGAGGCACTGGATGGAATGATAGTATGTGGATGGTGTCAGAATGACAGAGTTCAGATGACATCTCCAGTCCCTGGGAAAACTGGAACATATCTTCCTACCCCAAAAGTCTTCTTCCTGATGGTGTCTTGTGTGGGTTATGGTGCTCTGGGCTTGCCTTTGGAGCAGTGGTGATTTGACATACAGACATCAGTAACATCATCTTGAGAGAGCACAAACACTTCTCCACAGCCCCCAGCAAGATCTGGTCCAATGGGACCAGACAGAAACTGAGGGAGTGACTTAGGGACCACTGCCCCACCTGAAGGTCTCTCTCAGGCATCTAATTGCCACAACTGTATTCCTTTGTAAATAAAGATCTTTTGGATCAGCTTATCTTTCTTTTTTTTTTTTTTTTTTTAAGTTTCCTTTTCCATTTGAAACAAGACCTTTAAATTTTCTACAGTTAGTTTTATGAGAAATAACAAAGAACTGCAGAACTGAATTTGTGCATTGATGAGTGAATAAAAAATCTGAGAAAGCCCTGTAGACCCTTAATACAGGAGAGAGCAGAGGGGAGTGATCTGTGATACAAATGTGAATACCAGCCTACATTAGTGTGCACCAGCAAGTTGTAGTTATTTAAAAACTAACAAGGAAATGTTAAAGAAAGGAAATAATGCACAGGCTTACTGATTTCTATGTCTGCAAGGACAGATTGTCTTTATTTTTTCATGTGTTGATAAATAGCCAGCCATTTTCTAGGCCTGATCCTGGGCTGTTCTCCTGCCAGCTATTTTTTATGTGTTCTCACTGGAAGACTTTCAGTAATATAGGAAAAATAAGAGATTTCCATTCAAAGGTTTAGAAACCATCTTTGGAAATCTAACCTGTGTGTTTCAGCAAAAAGGGAACGCTGCTGAGGGTCAAGAGTTGAAAATCAGCAATAATTTCTTCTCAGGAGCTGGGGTCACAGGGAAAAAAAATGGTATCATCCTCTTGTTTGAAAACCTGCTCTAAAACATCAAGGAAGAAAGAGATCTACATGTAAGTTTTGTTTAAAAATAAGATGTATTTCATAAACATCTATATTTTTTTTATCTATAATATTGATCATAGGGCTAAATTTAAGTCAGCTCTCCACACAGTCATTCATCACTCTTGTCTTGCATCTTAAACACTCTGCTATACACAGTAGCCTGTAATTTTATTATTATTCACTCACAAACACTGTCAGGGAAAGAAAAAATGTGTATATATGAGAGAGAGTGAAAATGAGATTTAGGAGTTCTGGTCACTGGCCTCAGGGTTCCAGCATTCAGGGCAATGATTGAGAATCATTTCAGTATCAATGTAAGTGTAGTTTTGAGTTATTTTTTTTCCAGAATACTGACCCAACAAATGGCATAAATTAAGAAGGGGCCTAAGGACCTTCAGAAAGACTCATGTCACAATAGCTCTAATTCTAGGATGCAATACAAACAGCTCCCCTTCTTTTCTGGGTGCCAATACAGCTATGTAACATTTCGCAATGATAGATGATGAGTGATGAGTGATGGCTGCAAATATAAAGAGGTCATTTTAATCACTGAATTTCTTGAACTGCACAATTTAAAAACATATTTCTGGACTTACTTTCAAACAAGAGATGGAAAAGCAGACCAGTAATCAATTTAAACAGCAATCAAAATGTAAAGCTGTCCTCATAACATCTGAAAATATAATATAATATATAAATATAATATATATTATATATTATATCTGAAAATATAAATATAATATATATTATATATATTTTTATATATATATAAAGTCTTCTTGCTTTGGAAGCCAGACATCTTCCTCAGTACTATTATTACCATCTATTACCTCAGAATGAATCGGCATCAGTCCATTAAAAAAAAACCCAAAGATATTAGACATAAAAATGCTATTTTTATAGTTGTACAGCATCCTCAAGAAGAAATATTTTCCACTGTAACCATTTTGACAGCAGCAGAATGAAATAATGAGACAGAATAAGGACCTACTATTGACCAATTAAACAAAAGGAGAAGCTATAAATCCATTCTTATAGAATCAAATAATTGTGCATCCTTAAAATTTCTGCCGTGACCACCAGGAATAATATGTTCTTTGGAAATATTCTGTCATATCGCTGCAGTTTTATTGGAGTACTTATTTATTTATTAAGTTATTTATCAAAATGTATGAGAAAAAAAAATCTTGTAGTCTAAAATTATACATAATGCATAAGTAAAAAAATATTCTAAACATTTCATGGAGCATGATGTTATGGACATTCATTGAATCATAAATGTATATAGGCAAACACAGAGAGCCTTCCAGACTGTTTCTTTGGGGGAATAAACATAACTAATGAAGGTTATTATTGTGCTTAAAGCAATTTGTTTCTGTTTGGACCTGTCAGTGAATAAAGTCTAGGCAGCAAGGGCCAGAAATATTTTGATCCTTCTAATGTGAAGGTCACCCATGTAACTTATCTTTTTAGTTAGGTCCTACTTTGAATAGTTCCAAATTAGCTTTTGATATATGTGATAGGCAAAATGCATAAAACTGGAAAATGCTCTTTTCTAATTGGAGCTTTGAAATGCAAACTGAAGGTGAGATAATGCAAAGAGCAGAACAAAGACGGCTGAGATGACAGCATGTGAAATGAAAAAAGAGGCTATTGAAAAGAGAAAGAAGGAGTCTTAAATCTGAAGCTTTAAATTTGATTAATTAAGCTGCATCCTGAATTTGCTAATTGGATGCTTTTGTGATATGTTTCTGTGGGACACTGACAGATGGCACTGCACTCATGGCAATTAATACTGGTAGCACTTTTAAGATAAGGCATAAAAATATCTTGCTATCTCTATTTCTGCAGCCATTTCTCTGAAAACCTAGGATGGAAATAGCTATGGCCCTTAGTATGAGAAAGACAAAACTGATGAGTATTCAGCCTGTTCTATACAATACTTAATTGCTGGTTCCTCGTTAATTACTTTTAAGCGAAGACATTCTGTGACACATACGGATACTCTATCATTTAGTTAATACCATTAATAAGAATAGGAATAGACACAATTTTACATGTTCTTATTGTGCCCTGTGCAAGGGAAACTTGTAAAATTTAAATAGTTGGTAGTGCAAAGTCATCAAAGAAGAAGCAGGGAAAAGATCCAGTAGATCCATGATAGGAAAGCCACATTCCTATTGGTTCTTGCTTTTTTCTTCTCCATTTCAATATCACAAGAGCTCATGTGCAGGAGTAGGTGTCTTTCAGGACTGAGAGCTGTGTAATGATTAACATTCAACTGCTACTGTGAGTTTCCCAGGAATTTGCATTTTATGATATAACAAAATATAACATGTGTGTTGATTCATCCTACTGAAGGAATCGAGGTGAGAATTCTGCTAAAATCTTACTGAACTACTTCATAAGGTCACTGTGATTTGGGTCACTTAAAAATAAACGCAAGGAAAGTGAAAGTTCAGCGCTGTGCATGCTGACTTGGTCTTTTTGTCTCACTTGGTAGTTTAAATTGGTGGAAAAGTCCAGGTGGTTGGCTTCCATCACTTGTAAGTCACACATGAAAATAAATTTACATATTTCCATGGCCAGAAAAAAACATTTTGCTAAGATTACTTTTTGCATTTGTCCCCCTTACATTTGCTGAGTTTTTTTTTTAACAGGCAACAAAGGGTTATCTCAGTCAAAAGCCAGAATAAATGTTATGGAAATTACTCTGCTTGCTCAAAAAGTTTGGTTCTCCCACAGATTTCCTCCAGGCTTTAGCAAACTTAGAATGTGTTCTGCAAAATAGAGACAATTATAATGATAAAAATAATAACCTTCCTTTGCATTTCTTAGGCTCTGAGGCAACTCTGCAGCAAGAGAACTGAGGCAAAGAGTAACTAGGCTGTATAAGATCTTAGTCCAGTTGCACATCCAGTCCATACATCTCTTAAAACAAGTATGTCCAATATCTATAATTACCTCAGCTCAGTTAATACCTCTAGAAGTCACTATAATCGAAATAGCAAATTTATTTATGTTTTGTGGTGTGAAATCTCTAGATCAGAGCAGTCTGTGCAACTGAATGACAAATACATGTTGACTGACTGCAAAATATATTGAAGAAAAAAATATTGTTTGGCCTTGCTTTTAAAATAGATGATGTAATCATAACAGAACAAGATTTCTTAAAATAAGGGGATGCATTCTTTGCTTTTTGACACTGCATGAATCCATACATACAAATTAAGTTTATGGCACAGATTTAAGACTGTAGATGAATATAGGAGGATAACCATAGAACATGACAGTAACATTTTCTGCATTTACAGCCCAAGACAAAAAGAGTAAAGAGACATTTCTTTAGTTTAATAATTCCTAGAGTGATGTGATTCCAACATTATTTTATTCACCTACTTTATTAACAACAAGTGCCAAAACATCTGAATTATCATTTCTAGAGCAAACCTGTGAAATAATTTTGAAAGATAATGAAAGGAGTTCTTTTTAACCTGGCTATTAAAAACATAGGCCCAAATCTGTATTTTCATTTACATTTCTTCAATCTGTTTGAAATGTCAAATTCATTGCTTCTTAAAAGGTAATACCAAATCCCATATGAAATAAGCAGTGTCCTTTAATATTTTTTATTTCTTATCAACACTTCTGCTTCTAGAGGATGGTAGAATTACAGCAGATCAGCATGGTACTCAGTCCTTTTGTGATCTCATGCATATGACCTGCAAATTCAGGTCATGGGTAGGTATTTCCAATAGAATTCTCTTATTACCATAATGATTAGTAATGTTTTACAGTCTTCTACAGTGCCCTATGTTGCCCCTCTAAAAATTGATGGTTTTCAACTATCCATACATAATCTATATGAAAATATATGATAATAATAAATTAATGCACTGTACAAGAAGCTGGGAAGAACCTGCCTGAGAAGCCTGGTCCAGCTGTATTTGAACACAGGAATACTGCTCCCTCTGAAATTGAATTGAGATCCTATAGTGCTTGGTTAACATTTGCCACTTTGACAGGTGGATTTCTGACCACTTCATAGGTGTATAGAAAGTAGATGTTTCTTTCAAGAGGAACATAGAAAATAAAGTTCTTGGTATTATTAGAACCAAAGAGCAGCTTTTTTAAAGCAAAATTTACCAGCAGTTTTGCATTCTGTGCATAGTGACAGGCCTGTAGACTTGCAAAAGAAAATTATCAACTAATTTTAATGGTATCATCTTGGATAAACCTGTGAAGCCTTTTCCTCAAATAGTACCTTTCATAGACCCCAAAATACAAATTATTTGTTTTCTTACATGTATTCAATGGTTTGTTTGAGATACCTTATTCTACTGAGATAATAATCTGTGATCTGTTTGCCATTATCTCAGTACCACATTGACAACATCTTTGTTAATATAGTGAATTCACAGTATCCTATAAAAACCTTTGCTGACAAATCAGCAAAAGCCAACATGTATCTACCCAAATAATACCTCATTCTCTATAATAAGATCACCCCCATCATCCATGTAAACACATTTTAATCCAAAGTAACACATTAGCACACCATGTGGCTGTGTCACTTAGCAAGCAAAAATAAATAGCTTCAGAACCACTGTAAGTACTTTAAGTTCACATAATTCTTACTATATTTGCTAATCTAATGAGTAAGTTTTTCAGAAGCATGGATTTTTAACACCAATACAGTTACCCAAGCCATTTAGCCTGTTAATATTCCTATTGATATTGCTAGTCACTTGCCAATGGATAGAATAAGCTTTATTTCTCTCCATCCAGCCACTGTCAGTAGTAAACGAAGAAATAGCAACCACAGGGAAAAGTACACAGTCTGGAAAAGGAATATTCATTGAAGTAGACATGTATTTAATTTCTGAATTTCCTTCATTTTCTCCTGGGAATTTCAAATAAAAGGAAATTTTTTTCCATACACTTTTATAAATCTTCTGTTTCTTTCAGTGCAGTAGCCTAAAGGAAAGGTAAAAAAAGGGTGGACAGTTCAGCATTGACCAGGGCCTGGGCTGGTAGAGGGAGGTGGAGTTGCTGAAGGGGTGCAGGGCAGGGGCCTCCCTCTCCAGTGGGGCACCCAGAAGATGCTGTCCTACAGAAGAACCTACTGCTCAGTCCTGATCATTGGCCAGGGGATGCTAATGGGATGTAGATATCTTATGCTGAACCTGAGAGGACACTGAGCAACTTTAGGAAGGTGCCTCATCTTCCTATTTCCACTCTTCAGAGTGGAATTACTTTTATGGGCCATTTTTTAGATATTATTTTTTCTAAATAGGCAGTCCATGAAGTCTTATTGGCTACTGGCTCTCCTTTAAAAAACATTTGATTCAACTTCATATGGCATCCAGGAAATGCCTCTTGTCCCATAAAATACAAACCCCAGTCCTGGGACTGGCAGCGGGGTGGTGTGAGCATGGGGGTTGTAACACTTTCTGCTGAGAAAATATAATCCATTAAGGTCCTGGGGCTATCCTAAGTGCTACAGAGAAACCTGATTAATGAGCAGCTGACTGAAAAATAGACTCTTTCTGAGGAGCTGTCAAGCCCTGAAGAATTGTGCCAGTGCTCCCTGGCTGTGCCCTCCACAACTCAGTGAGCCCAAATTGGTCAATTACTCGTGCAGCTTTTTGGAGGCATGGAAGATTTTTTCGTCCTTCTCAGTGGATCTGTCAGGGTGCCTACCTGTAAAAAAAAACAAACAAAAGCCTTTCTCTATCAGGTAAAGTTATATAAGAAATGGCCTTCCTTTCATTTTGGGTCACAGCTTTTCGCTGCGTGTTGAGCGTGGATTTTGATAAGGAGCCCTCTGGTAAAGGTGTCCAGCTAAGCCTACCCAGAAAAAGACTGCAATGGGAGAAAAATTCCCTTTTCTTTCTCATTGTTTCTCCAGTCTGGTAGAAGGTGGAGGGACAGCCATTTCCTCCTCACTATAGGTTATAGCAATACCAAGCCTTCTTTCATCTATATTAGCTGGCAGAACTTTGAGATCATTTTATTGGTGAGGAACAGATGAGATTTAATGTAATCCATTTCTTCTATCATTTCTCTTAGCTAAGGTATAGAGTTGGTTTGAAGGCAAGGTTTCCCTTTACATCAGCACAGTCAGTCTTTATGACCATACAAGTCCCATGTCAAAAATCTTGCCACAGCCAAGATCCAAAACATAGAACCCTGCTCATCCACCAGACAGTGGAGTGGACCTGCTGTGGGATAATGATTGTCCAGGGATTCACAGTAATGCAACCCTGCCCTCTGATGCAGTGCAGAATGGAAATGAGAGGGATACCTCTCTCTCAGAATAGGAGGAATAGTCCAGGCTATCATAATAATTACATTTTTAACAGTAAATATTCAGGGTTCATTAGGTTTTTGTCTTTATTTCAATCTCATTTAGCCTCTTGACAGGGGTACTGGCCTGAGACTTCCTTCTGAAATTGATGGCCTGTGGCCATAGGCTTCAGAAGATAAAAAATTTGTCTTCTTCTGTGACTGAGCACTTGATTCATCTCTCAGTTACACCTGTGCAACTGAATTAGCACAGGGATAATCACAAAAAATGTCTCTACAACTCTTGGTCTTTTTGTTAACTACACTGAAATTACTTCAGTGCAGGGGAAACAACAAAACCCATGTAAAATTCATTATTTATTTTGATATATACACTACTTTGAATACATGGTATTCAGAAGATAGAGAATTTTTTCACAAATTCTTAAGAACTTCTAAGCTATATGAATGTCTCTATGAATGACTATAAAGTGAAGTCAGCTCAAACCAGTTCTGCAAGATGATCTTCATAACCCCTCAGAGGAATCAATTAATGATTCCAGTGTTCTCTTGCATTTTTGTTCACTTTGTAATAAAGAAAAATCTGAGGTCAGGACAAGAGTGAGTTTCTAGTCCCAAACAGCCCATGGTATTTTTACTAATACATTTTGTAGCAAGGAGCCCTGCTGCTGGAATTGGCTCTTTTCTCTGTTTGGTATCTCTGTCACTGGTGGGCCTGGCTGTTCCCCAGGCAGAGGTCAGACAGACCAATGAAACACCTAACACAACACTGGAAGATGTTTTGTTATTTCTTTAAAGAGGACAGAGAAAAAAAACAAGAAAGAGTTGAAATATACAGGCATATATATACATGGTATATACATGGCAATATACATGGTACTACATTTGACACAAAATGATGTAATCACATTAAATTTGACAGAGGCATCAAGATTAACACATATTTCTATTATAACAATATTAAAATATTCTCCTCATTCTGTTACAAAATATATGTTTTCCATTTCATTCTGTTACTTCTGATTAAAATAATGGTCACAGAAAGCCTCAGTTGACCTTTAGCTTGCTGCTTCTGCCTTTCTGTTATCTTGTTTTGGTTAGGTAACCCAATTTGTAATCAAAATAGATATTTTATTTGAACATCATATTGGCTCTGAACACACAAGAAGGAAAAAAACATCTATTCAGTACTTACATACTAAGGCAATGCTTTCTCATGGAGAATGGAAGAATCCTGGAAAGGCTGTAGTAGGAAACTGAATTGTTTTTAAGCTACCACCCACAATTAAATTATAAAGTTCAACAGGGTTAAAAGAATGGCAAAACAAAGAAGTCATGTATACTTTTCACTGTCTGCATTTTCCACCAGATAATAATAATTATGTAGCCCAGTTAATACAACCTCTGCTCAGAAACTGTACTCCACAGCTACAGACTGACATTGCACTATAATAAAATGAAAATTAGGTCCGTCACTGGATACTAGAAACAATAATTGTGGCAGAGCATTTGAGGTTTCTTCCCCTCTATAAAGCTACTTTCCTTTAAATTATTTCCCTGACAGACAACATGCTCTTTTTTCTTGAAGAAACAGCATTATAATTAACTTCTTCCCACCTTATTGCTGTTTCTCTTATCTTTGGGTTAATCTGAGAAATACAGAGTGATGGAAATGTTTTCCCCAACTTTGCACAATGGCAGCAGAGGCAAACTGCTGCCTTGATTTAGTGGGTCAGGTTGGTCCCTGTGGATGCAGGAACCCCAGGCACGTAGCCCTGTTGCTAAGGAACTGCATCGATCCTTTCCAGCATCTTCACTGACACCCTCTCTGCTCCACTGCTGTGATTGAACACCACTCTTTACAAGAGTGGGACAGCTAGAAGCTTTGGCTTGCCTTTAATATTTATGAAGTAAACGTTTTAACCATTGGAGCTTTAAATGTCTAATGCTGTTTTCTTTTTCCAGAGCAGTAGCTTCCCTTTGGGAATATCTCAATT
This sequence comes from Heliangelus exortis, assembly GCF_036169615.1. Classification (NCBI taxonomy): domain Eukaryota; kingdom Metazoa; phylum Chordata; class Aves; order Apodiformes; family Trochilidae; genus Heliangelus; species Heliangelus exortis. The sequence continues at coordinate 121,989,036 of NC_092423.1, forward strand.
GCTCTAGTAGGGCAAATTACTTCACGTTGGAGGAAGAAAGCTTATTTTCTCTGAGCTAAATGCAACAGTAGGAGGTTTAACATGCACAGAAAAATAATTAAAGTATACTCTTCCTTATTCACTTTAAGTCTCTTGTCATTTCAAGATAACTTACATTTAAAATACATCATACTACAGGTTGAAAGGTAGAACAGAATTTTCTGAATGTTGTATAGGCTAAAAAAATAAGACATATGAATAAAAATGTCATGTGTACATATAGAGAACACTAGGATGCCTATTGTGCTGAAAGTGTTAGCATAGCCCAGTGAGTGCTGTGGGAAATGCTCACTAGCCTTACCCAGAGGAGTAAGGATTGCAGGTTATTTGTCTTTAGTTAGCTAATTTGGAGGTTTGTCTCTGTGCATACACAATGAAAAGCTTTTAATGTCAAGTTTTTTAAGATTCCACAGTGGGTCTCCTCAGCTGGTGCTGCAGCCATCACCACTCTCTTAAGTACCTGTGCTGGCTGACTTACAGCTTTGTTGCTACATGTCTGGTCCATACACATCCTGGAGGCACCATCCTTAAGATGTCAGTCCTCTCTGGAGGAAGGATGGGCCATGCAGATACCTCAGCTGTTGCAGGCAATGGGTAAACACACTCTTTCAAATGATAATTGAAGGAGACAGAGCACCTGAGTCCTGTCCCAATAGATTCCCAAGGATTGTGTATTTATAGAATGGCAATGCCATGAAACTTCATGGATTAGGAGGTTTTTCATATAATAAGAAGCCAAAATGAGTGGGCAGAAGCTGAAGAGTTCCAGTTTAAACATGGAAGATTTTCTATTTGAATTTTAGACGTCTCTATTAAAATTAAATAAAAACTATATACTTGAATAAATTCCTGTTGATTCTACTTCTATATAAAAATCAATATTTTAAAATATGAGATGATTAAGCTCTAGGGATCCTTCTTATAAGCACTCAACTCTGGTAGAACATGCCTAACAGTAGCCTTAGAAATTGAAATAATCACTTTAATTAGACACCATATGCCTGATACAGACCTGTGTGACAGATCCCACAGTGACCCAAGGGAAATAAATGTAACATGATCTTAAAAGGTCTTTTCCAACCTAAACTATTCTGTGAGAAAAAGGTGCCTCTGTGAGAAGGTGCAGATTTATCAGAAGAGCTATGGAGACAGTAGCTCCCTGTTAGCATTATCCTGTGAGGCACACACCCTAGAAATGCTGCTTTGTGCCATTGCCATGCTCACCTCCTGAGTACTGGAAAGGCTGGTCCTGCATCCAGTCCTATCTATTAAGAATTCCACACTGACAACATCCTCCCCTGCAGCCTCTGGACAGTGATGCAGAAAGTCAGGCTTGTGGAAGCTGTAAGGGTTCCCTGCAAGGAGCCAGCAGCTCCTATCAGATTAGCATTTGCAAAAATTCTTGGTATTGTGACCATGGGGATGGTCACACGGGGGTTTGTCTTATAAACAAAGCTCCATATCTTTAACCTAAATCATGCCACATGTGCTTTGAAAAAAAAATTTGGCAAGTTCTAGAGCATCTGCCTTCAGTCTTTCTACAGCCTTTAATTCTTTCATCTAAAATAAATTCACATTCTTCCCCATTTCAAACCTCTCCTACTCACTGTAATATTCATTGTTCTTCTGTTTGAGATAAGGAATTAGGACAATGGCTGTTAACAGAATACTGAAGTTCTTTTTCCTATGCCCTTATAAATAACATATAACAGTCTTCAAAGAAAATCTTGTAACTAACCTGCTGCTAGCACTCAAAGTAGCATTCTTTCCTAATACAGCATTGACATGATAATAGCATAAAACCTCAGGCCATTAAGTCTACTGAAAGTAAATTATTACCCTCAGACATGATAAAATCTAGGTGGATGCATTAACCACCTTACATTTTGTCTTGATAGCACTATTAAAACAGTGATTACCTCTGTTTAGCCTTGTGTAATATTTGTTGCCTTCTTCTTCTTGAAGTGCATGAGACAAATGTCCTGCCTGAGTCACTGCTTGCAGAAGTTTTTGGGAAAAAGGCAATACAATACTTTGGGTCTTGGTCTACAGCTTGGTGACCTCAATAGGGAGCCCTGCTGTTGGCTGCAATGTTTTTAGCTCTCTGCATGCTATCTCATGCAATTCATGACAGAGATATTAAAAATTCTACTTCCCCTAAAAGCTCATTTATGTGTAAGTGTTATATGTAAATGCACATATACACACTTGTGAATGTAATACAAACACATGCATTTGTTTTACTTATTATCCCATGAATAACAGGAAACCCTTTTAATCTCCTCTGGCAGCTAAAAATGCTTAACTACTGTTCGTTGGTTTGGGTTTTTTTTTAATTTTCTCTAGAGACTTATTTAGACAAATGTTATAAAAAAGGTTGTTAAAAATATCTGAGAAATGTGTGCCCGGTTGAAAGACTTCCAGTGAAACATGTCTGTCTGACAACACTGAGCTTTTCTTTCTTAACCTGAGGTGGGTATAAGCAAGCAAAGTTATTGCATTTTCTATGAGTGGCTGACAGTTTCCCAGTATTTTTACTATTTTTTACTACTTATTTTCTGACTTGAACATTTACTTGTGGAAACCTAAAACCACATAACAAAAACTAACTCCAGAATTCACTATATTTTTATCTCAGAGATCAAGGAACGGCAGCCTTGTCTCTAATGTATTTATCTAAGTACCGCTGCACGTGGGGTAGAAAATTAACACCAAGGAAGATCACTTTCAGTTGTGGAGATCTCTGTTCCCAGACACAATCAATTAAGCAAATGGTAAAAGTATAGTCTGTGGACATTCATTCACCAGTAGACTTGACAAGACCCACAACTACGTGCAGAGCTTGTTAAATCCATCTTAGCAAACAAGTCCAGGTCACACTTAGATCCGGATACTACAAAAACTTGAGTTTCAGATACCTGCTACCCTTCTGGGGTCACTATCAGTGTGTATGTAACAAAACAAAGGCAGTTTCCCATATCCACTGCAGTGTCAGACTTTACAGCTGTCCCTGTAAGTAAATAGATTCTTCTTTAATCAGAGCAATTAACTGATCTCTGTCTACTACTTTGTTCTCATTCAAAGCTGTACAGTTTCACTTGGGATGACAGTGTCAAATGCACTGCAGAGTGATGATGCTCACTGCTTAGCATTCAGCTCTGAAGCCTCTCAGAGGAGAAGTGTGAAGGTATCTGGACACCTGTCAAAAATGCTGCCCTGGATAAATTGCAACTGCCTGGAACTGTATGGTAAATAGATCCAAAAGTTTCTACTGAGGGCTTACAGGCTCTGGGCAAACATGTTCATTCATAGTCAGTACAACTGTAGCCCTCAAGTGATCCCTGGGATTTTTAGCAAAATTTCAATGAGTTTAGCCACATTAAATCTTTGTCAAGGAGGTGGGGGTTCTTTTCATGAAGATTTTTTCCATATACAATTAGTGGGAAAAGGTGGTGGCATCAACCCAAACTCTAACACATGGTTTCCCTTGACCAGATAACTAACATTTTTGTTCCCTTTTCCTTCAAAATACTACAGTGTACTAGCCAGACAGGGGATCAGAAGTAAAAAAAACCTCTTCAGCTTCCTGCATACATGACACAAGTGGAAGTTAAGCAGTGTAAAGGGAACAGGACAGAAAGACCTTATCTTGTGGCCCCCAGGGGTCAGGACTGGCAGTAAACATATTTGAAAGCAAAAACATGATGCTGGTCATGCTTTAAATCTCTGTCATCTTTTACCCCATTTTACTCAATGTGGGGTCTTAAATATTCAGAGTTACCATCCCTTAAGTGTCATCGATTTGATTACAAGTTTCATCACTTGCCTACTGGATAGCATTCACATATTCTTCTTGGTTCTTTCATGTATAGAAGGAGTTGGGTGTTACACATCACAAATATCCTAGAGGAGCAAGGAATTTAGTATGCAATAGAAAAGAGAAAACTATTTTAATGTACTTCTTTATTCAATTCATCACTAAGTACACAAGGAACTTAATAGTAATAGCATATTAAAGTCTGAAGGTGAGCATCTTCCAAGAATGCCCTATGTGTCAAAAAAAACCAACAAAAGAATCACTGCTAGAAGCTTTCACAAGCCATTTAAGATGACAAGATGACATTGACCCCATTTTCTGACAAAATAGAAGCATTACATAGAAATAAGTAAGACAAAAAGGTGGAAAAATAATTGACATAGAAAGGTCAGAGCAATGCAAAAGTGTTGTTATCATTATGGGAAATATCTTCACAGATGAAGAAGAAATGAGGCAGGTTATTACAGATATTAATATTAAAAAGCATGCTGTTAACATTAACATCTGCTTTTCCTAATATAGAGCTCATTACTGTGCAACATTTAATCTAAATAATTTTCTTATTAACTCTTGCCCAGTACCAAATAACTCCCCAGCACTTGGCTCAGACTTCTTTGTGAGTGCTAAACAAAGTTATTATATTGGTCCTGCTGTAATGAAGCTCCAGTGGAGTCATAATTATCAGATACTTAGAATAAGCAGTGAACACTGAGAAGACTTTCTGCTTGTGTGAGCACAGTAAAATATCAGAGGTATATTAGAGATCTCCTCAAAGCTGCACAGATAGTAAGGCTGGGGAAGAAAGCAGCTGTTTTTCTATTTGTAAGGAGACCCATTTATGAACATGCTAACTTGAAAATTCTAACTTGAACTCATTTCCAGAGGACTGCAATGACAATTCAGCCAGCATTTAGGTGGGGAGAGGGCAGCCTGTGGGCTATTTAACATGCTGGGCTACATTGCCCATTGTGGAAATAGATAACTTGAAGAAATCCCTCTATCATTTTAATTTCCAGTGGAAAAAATATAAAGTTCAGGGTTCTAACAGTTCTGGACTCTAAGAAGTAAAGCAATCAGTGTCTTGCCAAGAGAACAAAGGTGTGTGATGACAAAATTGGTAATACCTAGATAGCAAGAGCAGTCTTTAGAAGATGTTGTTCTTCACAGAAGTTCATGGAAAAATCACTAGACATTGAATCAACCATTATGATCAGAGTGTCTGTATTGTAATTAACAGATGACAAAAATTGCACACCTAACTTTGTAAGAAAACTGTATTGCAGCACATATCATGATTCTCAGAAGCTGTATCATTAGAAAACTGTACATTACCTACACCAAAAAAGACAGGGAGATGGGAATATGCACTTTATACCACACCATATTCTAGCTTTGGTGTTCCACTGACTACAGTGTATTTTAAGCCTAATATTTTTTAAAATTTAATTTATTCAATATTTTTAACAGCAAATCTCAATGCCACAGACAGTAGTTGAAACCACTTCTACAACATGACACACAATATGTCACAGGTGAGAATCTGTATACTTAGGACTCACCCTGGCCCATTTAAAATGTTGGTCACAGAGAATACTGATGTACAGTAGATGGTAACCATGGAAACCAGTTAGAGCTTACTTTCATAATATATTTTTTAACAAAACTAGATTCCAAAGGGTGATTTTTCTCTTACTTTGAGGGCAAAGTATGTTATAGTATCTAGCAGATCATTCTTTAGGTGTTTTTAAAAGCATTTCAATCATAAAATCCCCTACAGATGTTGCCCAGTGCTCATTTCTAAGGACTAAAGAACAGGTGTGTTATTTAAGCATGAAAAAGGCTTCGAAACCTCCCTGGGGAATGCAGCAAACATGAGGAACCAGAGCACACCACAGGCTGCACCAAGAGGAGGCAGGTCCAACTCCCCCACCTTCTCCTGGAGAGACCCAAAGATTGGGAAAGTTGTGGAATGAGACAGGGAAGAGATGCAGCCAGACAGCTGGGGAACACATGCAAGGAAGGAGATAAAGAGTGGAATCCTGGCTTCTGTAAAGGCAAGGTGCAAGGTAGGATTTAATGCTTGGAGCCTGGAAATAGGGCAGACAGGTGCTCCTGGTAAATGGGCTTTGCTGTGAAATTTGCAGTGTGGAAAGTGAAGTTTCCTGGGAGGAAAAAATAATTTAGAAGGCATCTTTCATAGGAAAAAAAAAACCTTTTAAAATTTTTTGACAGAACATTTAAAACAGGTTCTGAAAAACAAAAATAAGATCTCAGCAGGTAAAGGACATCTGGCTGCTTGGCAGGGCTCCCTGGGGAGGTGTTATCCAACTTCAATTCTCTGATGACAAAGATTTGGCAGTTCCCTTGCCTGCAAAAAGTGAGAATGGAGACAGGATCTAGCACATATTTGTAGAGCAGGTTAAATCACAGAACCATTAAAACTGGAAAAAATATACAAGATCATCAAATCCAGCACCACTAACCAACAAAACTATTTCCTCAAATGCTCCTTCCACAATTTTTTTTACCACCTCCAGGGACAGTGACCCCATCACTTCCTTGGGCAGCCCATTCCAATGCCTTACCACTCTTTTTGTAAAGAATTTTTTCCTAACATCCACTCTGAACCTCCCCTGACACAACTTGAATACATTTTGTCTTGTCCTATCACCAGGGATAGGACTGGTGGGATATCAATGGGATATCACTGTGGGAGTAGTGACCAACCCCCAACTCACTAAAGCCTCCTTTCAGGTAGGTGTAGACAACAATAAGGTCTCCCCTCAGCCTCCTCTTCTCCAAACTAAACTGTCCCAGTTCCCTCAGACACTCCTCCTAAGACTTGTACTTCAGACCCTTCACCAACTTTGTGGCTCTTCTCTGGACATGCTGCAGCAGCTCGGTGTCCTTCTTGTAGTGAGGGGGCCCAAACTGAACACAGTATTCCAGGTGCAGCAAATATAAACCCTCTAGATGCTGCAAGTGTAAGGGGGGAGAAAAGGTGGGAGGAAAACCTCCCATTCCTTTAGTAGAGGCCAACTCCTGCCTCTACCCCATCTGTGAGGCTGCACACCTCTAGCAAACCTGGTGGCAAATTTTAACCAGCTCTGGAGGTATCAGGAAAAGCAAGGGAAAGGGTATCAAATGCACAGAAGGGGAAAATCAAATTAAGAGCAGCAGCAGAGCATAAGACATTTGCCACTGCTTTGAGAGGATAAGACACATATCAGTGGGTTATAAAATACACTTATCTGTGATAGGACCTAATAAATGTTTCCCTGTTGGCAGTTCCTGTAAATCCTACTGAGTTACTGCTGTTTAGGATGTTCGGATGGCAGATGACTTTGGAAAGGCTGGCATATCTTCCAGATGCTGGGCACTGCACAAATCTGGGTTTATGGCATGGAAAAACTTGAAAACATATCCACAGTACTAGGATAAATTCACATGGCAAGCTTGCTTTTTCATAGCTTTATTTAGATCTGGAGCTAATACAAAACTATTTGTATATAGACCTCTGTCTATATAGTCTATAAAACTACTTCTTGGACTGAAATCAAGAGTATCCTGAAAAATACAAAGGATACATAGGACAGACACTCCAATTAACAATTAAATGAATGCAAGATAGAAATAGAAAGATTATGCAAGATAGAAATATTTGTATAGCAAAATCTACAATAATAATAATATAATATAATAATAATATAATAATTCATAATGCAAAAAGCCACAGACTCTGATCCAAGGCCATGTCAGAGCAATGTGTGGAAAAGCACTGGTACCTTTTCTAGCCTGTACATTGAATAAAGGGAAACAGGAGGCTGCATTACCACTCTCCTGCCTGATGTAGTGTGGTGAACCTGGTATACTCTGTCCTTCAAAGTACAAAATCAATTACTTGGGCTTTTAGACTGTGGAAGGCAGCATGGATAATTCAAGCAAACTTAAATCAAATAGTCTGAACATCAGCTACTGATCTGTGAAGGCACTGTTCTGCTTCATATGGAAGAAAACTCAAAGTATTGTGGATTATCAAAAAATGCTTGTATTTTCTTACAGTATGGACCTTGCATAATACACAATGCTAAGATTTGCTATGATCACTGTGGGCCAGATCTACTTGTCTCATACATGAGTGAAGAATACTCTGGAGTTATCAAAAGAGTCTTCATATACAACTCATATTTATAATGTGAAGGCATTTAACTGTTACATGGAAAGAAGAAGAAAAAGAGTGTCATTTCAACAGATATGTGTGTAATGAAAATTGAATTTAATCACTGAACAGTGATGACAAATCTCTTCAAGGACCTGACATGCAGTTTTCTAGTACAGCTGTTGAACACACAGCATTTATCAAGTGAAAACCAGTTTGCCAATAACAGCAGGAAGACAATATACAGAAATAAGATGGATTTCTTTGACTACTTAAAATTTCTGTACATTCAAGTTATCCAATGTACACTTCAGTTTCCCAATCCCATTAACTGTACTTTGTCAAGAGCAAATGACCACTGCAAGACACATTTCACCTTATTTGACTTACATGGTTAAGTTCACATAAACTGGTATCTAAGTGAGGGCCTGAATTCAACCTTGTCATGTTTTTCATGACTTTCCATGCTTTAACAAAAGTTTTATGAAGGCTTGATACCCGTCATGCTACTTAGAAAGTAATACCACTAGATAAATATATCTCTGCCTGGTAGTACACAGAGCATCCACAGTACCAATTTCAGTTCAACATCAAACTTAGCAGGGGGCCAAGCAACATCCTACAAAGTTTGAGTGAATCTGTAGTTGAAACCAGATCAAGGTCCAAACTTCATAATAGCATGAAGAGTAGTAAACTACAAAGAGATGACAGATTACTATTAAGGCTTCCTCAAAAACTAAATATAGAGCTGACTTACTGCAAGATTATTTTGTAGCAAATTGAGACATTTTTTCCTGTCTGGTTGGCATCTGTACAAGACTTAGAACACAAGCTAGCTGTCTCATCTCAAATTAAATCAGCAGATTTGTGACATTATAACAGTTGTCTCAAAAATTCTAGTGCATGGAAAGGATAGCAAAAGCAACAATGAATTTCATGAAATTTTCCATCTAGACTCTCAAATTATTCCCTTGCAAAATACAAGCTTGCCTCTACTTGGATATAATGGAAATATAACAGATGCCATCAGGATACCTGAGACATCCCTACAGAAACAGTGGAAAAGCAAAAGCCTGCATAGCATTAATATTCCTCAAAGCAATAGCTTACCATTGAATTGCTATGAAAATATGACTCATGATATCCAAAAGCACAGATGACTTACTTATACTTCTGAGAACCTGTCTGCTGCTAAATATCAAACATGGAGTACAGCCATTAATATTTAAGGCCATCACCACCAGGAAACAGAAAGACACTTGAATACTTTGCTTGAAATTTATTGTCGCATTTCAAAATGATAAATAAGTTATTTTCTCAAGTTTTATTTCATGGTGTTGTTTTTATTGTCTTCTGAAAGGCTTGCAATTATGCACTCTAAGACAGAAGCTTTCTGAAGTTAAGAACCTACATTTATGGAAGAACTTTGCCCCACTTTGTGCCAATATGCTGCAATCAAATTCTTGAGGCCTTGATCCTCATGAGATCATGAGGATCTAGCACAAAAAAAACCATCTTGATGTGTTACTCCATTCACTTTTCCCCATATGCCCAAGTTCACCTGTCCCCACCAATAAGAATACTTTCCATTTCTCACTGAAAGTGTCTTAAGGGATGGCTCCAGCCTCTGGCTTTTCCTGTATTCTTGCTTTATTCAACATGGTCTTCTTTTCATTGCATGCATGACACAATTAAAATAACTGGTTAACTGCAAAATTTTACAGTTTTCCTGTTTTGCTCTTATTTGAGTTACTTTCATAAAGGCAGCACGTTTCCTTCTGGGTCACTTTGTTAAGTGCATTTAATGCAGAGAGCTTTTCATTAATTATGTAGCAAATATTAATCATTTTAATTGAGAAATTAAAGGAGAAGGAGAGCAATTATTCACAAACTTAGAATTTCAACATTATCATATTACTGATTTACAGGAACTTTCAGAGTGAAGTAAAAGTTCATAAGGGAGGTACCACCTCTTCTCTACCTTCCTCTTCTTTCCATTAAAAGACCTAAGACTGTAAGCAAGATCTAAAGAGTCTGTGAAAAAGTGAAAGTACAATAGCAAACACTTAGAAGGTCACTATTCAGAATATTATGCTGAACTTGAAAACAAAGGATCAGTAGTCATTTCAAATCCCAAAATGAAACTCAAACCAGGTCTTTTCTTAATGTGGAAGTGTGACATTTCTCTTAAAAATGGTACCTAGGCTCCATTTTAGATCTATCTTTGAGAATTTGAATTACATTTTAAAGTGCCCAGGCCTTTTAGTCATGAAGCAGACTCTGATTTGAGAAGATAATATTGAAAAGGTGTTATAGGGTGACAGGTGAAATGGCTGGGTGAGGAAGGTTTGCCCAGAAGAAACCATATGCTCCAATTACTGAAAATCACATTAAGACATTAAGACAACTGCTCTCTTTTGATCTAGTTTAGCATAGAAATAGAGGTAACCAAGTATTAAAGAATAGAAAAAAGTCTATTTTTCTTTTCTAGAAAGAAGTATGTGAATTCTGGGAGCTTCAGTCATATAAAAAGCACATCAAAAGCAAAACGAATACACCACCCATACATATCACAAACCCAGACTTAATATTATGTTGACTCTAAGCACAGAATTTAAAATGAACTTTTTGACATCTTTTGTCAGATGAAAATAAATAATGTATAAAAATGCCAATTCCTTAAAACAAAACTAACAGAAAAATGTACTGATTCACTTAGCTGGGACTAACCTGTGCAAGCCCTTTCTCTTCTTTTAACTCCTGGAATTTGTTGCAGACTTCTTAGGCCATTGTGTTTTACTCCTTCCCTTCACCTCCCAGTTGAACTTCCTCTTAAAATCTGGAGCAGCACATTTTTTTTCATATAAAATTAATCAATCAATTGATCAATCTCCTTGTAATTCCAATAATTTCACCAGGATAATTTTTGCAGCTTCTCTTACAGTCTGTTCTATGGCATTTCAGCAAATGTTATGGTCAGGCACCCTATCAGTATGCTCATGACAAGTGACATAATTATTAATAGTATTAATTAGTCAACACCATTCTGTTTTCTTGTCAAAAGAGCTATGTTGCCTCTCCTGAAAAATCTCTTTTGCTCTAACATCTCAAGCACTAGATGTAATTCTCTCTTACTGTAACTGGCGTATTCTGTCCAATGTCATCAGGTCACTGTACGTTTAGTGATATGTCTTCATCTTTAGTTAGCCAGTCAAGTGAGGTGATTCCCCCCCATTACTTTGCTCCTGGGAGTCCCCATCAGCTCTGGAGTCCTCAACATAAGCAGGACATAGATCTCCTTGAGCATGTCCAGGGGAGAGACATAAAAATGATCAGAGGACTGGAGTACCTCCCCTGTGAAGGTAGACTGAAGAAGTTGGGATTGTTCAGCCTGGAGAAAATGAGGCTCAGAGCTCACCTTATAGTGGCTTTCCAGTGCCTGAAGGAAAGCTGGGGTAGGGGTTTTTACATGGGTGTATAGGGAGAGAACAAGGAAAAATGGTTTCAAACTTGGAGAGGGGAGATTTAGGTTAGACATTAGGAAGAAATTCTTTAATTTGAGGGTAGGAAGACCCTGAAACAGGTTGCCTAGGGAAGTTGTAGCTCCCCCCTCCCTGGAAGTGTTCAAGGCCAGGTTGGATGGGGCCTTGAGCAACCTGGTTTAGTGGTCAGTGACCCTGCCCATAGCAGGAGGGCTGGAACTAAGTGATCTTTAAGCTCCTTTCCAACCCAAACTATTTTTCTTTGGCAGAAAGAGGTATATGGTTTTGTGTTTGCTATGGTCTAACATTTTGGGCTATGAAGTATGTTGCAGATTTTAATACAGGTCTTACTATGCACAATGAGAAATTTCAGACCTTGTTAAGCAAGAAGAAAAGATCTTTATATCTGTAAATACACAGATATGTCCACCATGTCATAGTAGTCACAGCTGAACCACCACTTTTTGCACAATGATTTATCTGACTCGGTTTTATTGTTACAGTTCAGTAGGCTATAAATAGGCTTTGCTCCCATTTAGAGAATACCACCCAAATACCAGACAGACTTTATGTGTAATTCTCACATAAATGTGTGTTATGTGCAAAATTCATGAGCACAAATAAATTCGGGATCAGAAGGAGGAACAATTTATGTGCTGGATCCCAATGGCACAGTCAAACTAAATCTATGAGAGGAATATTTTCTAGAAAAAAAAAAGAATGCAGATCTTCACTGAGCACATTATCTCTGAACATGAAAAATTAAATTTAAACCTTTCTAAACTTTTTACTTCTCACTTACTAAACAGTCAACATTACCTGGGAAACTAGAAAAGCTGAACAACTTTATGTAGACAAAGAGAGAAAGAAAGAGAGGACAGCTCACCTAAGGCTCCACTCCCAGGTCAAGTGGGGCTCAGAAAATTGTCCTTCCACATCATGTGTTTTGGTCTAGAGAACTCCATATTAATAAGTTCATTTTGTATATGCACCCAATGTGCTATCCAGTCCACAGCTGTCAGCATCGTCAAAGCCATAGTTTGTATTTTTCTTTGCTACAAAGTCTGTTCTGTTCTGCTCACTGCAGATATTACTCTTGTGACATCATTGCCCATCTGCTGGCTGCCAGTGGCACCATCTTCAGGCTACAACTTAGTCCATCCAATTCCACTCATAAAGTCGCTGCACATAACTCAGGTTTTTCAGATGCAGGGAAAAAAAATAAAAAGAAAGAAAAACAAAAAAGGTATCTTGCTCAGTTATATTTCTTAGAGTATTCTGTACTTGCTACCTACATCTATAGGACACAAGTTTAAACTTGCTTTTTTTCCATCTAAATCTTAGGGTCTTTGATGCTTTGAAATTATGACTTTTCTAGTGTTTGTCTTTCATAATATTAATATCTATTTTTTAAAACAGTGATAATAATAATTCCTTCATCTTATAAATGTAAACAAATTACAATTGAAAGCAGATTCTCATTAAAGAAATGAAAAAAATAAATTGGTGTTCTAATTCATGTACCTAAGGCTTGTCATAGATTTTTAAAATCTTCTAGTGATTTCCCAGGGCAGGTATTAGGCTTGTAGCTTGTGCCCCCTATTCGGACAGGAATTTGGACCTTAGGCAACCACAGGAATTAATATATTTGTTATCCACAGGGCTTTGTGCAGTCCTTCCACACTGGCTTAGTAAGTAGCATCTCAGTAAGCTCTGGCTTGTTAAGAAATAGTTGGTTTTTTGTGTTTCTCAATTCTCCTAATCAACAGTAGGTGGAAAAGGTTTACCATGCAATTATTCGTTTGCCTAGTGGACTATCTCCTGTTGCCATTGGATGTGATAGAACTTTCTATTTAGAACCACAAAGACACATCTTGCCCTCTGACATATTTTGTAGCTAAAAGGACATATCTGTTCTTGTAACCCTAGGTCATAAACCTCTCTGCCACTCAGCTGAAGAAGACATCCCTCTGGGATGCCTTTCTCAACAAATGTGGCAGCAAGCCATCCACCTCCTCTTCTCAGCAACTGCTGCATTTCATCCCCCAGTGGTACCAGGGGGTAGCAGGGATGGCAGCAGAGGGGTCCCAGAAGTTTCAGCAAATTAATTGTAGGGGAGAGGGTGTGAGAGCATGGTCTGCTGCACTCTGCATTGCCAAACACACACAGAGTTCCTCTTCTATTTCCTTGAGAAGTGTGTCTTGTAGTTCATGTTCTACTGAGCTGCCTGGGGCATATTGTCAATGTCAGGGTTATTATTTAGTCTCTGTGGACTCAGGGAAGTGACATCCCATTTATTATGCTTGATTCACATTTTCAAACATTTCTTTGAAAAACGAAGAGTGGAAATGTGCCTCTTATTCATGAAAACAGGGATTACTTCTTTAATCATTAATGATGGGTTTATATGTTTTAGAGGGAATATGCTACTAAAGCCTAATACATTTTAAATATTCAGTACCTAGTAATGCATGCTCTTCTATTTCCTTTCACTCACACATTTGCAAGAATTTCTAGTCAACTGTCCCTGGAATCTTCCTTTTCATAAGGCTGTAGTCTGGACCTTTTCCAGATGTATTAATAATTATATGTGTCTAAACCCCATTGCAGATATCTTATTTTGGAGTGGAAATGGCAGGAATGATAATAATAAGCTTTAGTTATGGAAAGAGTACAACATCCTGGTTGCAGGTAAAGCATGAAAAATGTTGGCAAGTAATTGCAGCAGTGTAGCACTGAGCAGCAGTGTGCCCAGATGGCCAAGAAAGCCAAGAGCATCCTGGCTTGTATCAGAAATAGTGTGGCCAGCAGGACCAGGGAAGTGATTGTCCCCCTGTACTTAGCACTGGTGAGGCCTCACTGGTGAGGCTGTGCTGTGTTCAGTTTTAGACCCTCACTAGCAAGAAGGACACTGAGGGGCTGGGGTGTGTCCAGAGAAGGGCAACAGAGCTGGGGAAGGGTCTAGAGGACAGTGCCATACCATGGGTAGGTAGGCTGCCTTTAAATAGGTAAGTATATAAGTACCTACTCTAAAGGTATCAAGCTCTGAAAAAAATCCCAAAGCAAAAAGCAAAAAGCAATTCAAAATGTTGAACACAGTAAAAATTAGACTCCTATAGAACAGAAGCCTCAGAAGATGAGACATAATAAAGGCAGAGAAAAGAAGGAATACAGTATTAATAGCTGCATTTGACAACTGTGAATTGAGGTACGTGATGGTTAAATGTCAAAATAGGAATGGGCAGAATAAAAATAATAATGAAGAGGAATGTTTACAGTAAGAGTGAGTTAGCAGGTATTTTCACGGGGATTTGGAGGAAGCTTTTCACATGAATCAAATACAAATGCTTCCAAATGCTGCTCACATTTCAACACCACAGTTTCACGCACTTCCTCAGCACTCCCCTTTCTTCCCTGTACTTCTGTCCTTTAGATACATTCTGCAAAGTGTACTTAAAAATTTTAAAGCTTGTTATTTATTCTATTTATCAATTATTTTTTCTAAATAGATACCTCCTTTTGTAAATGTTTATGAGTCTTTACAGTTGCTGTTTTCATTTTGGAGATTGGAAATTAATTTCTAAAGCTGTCTTGGAGGTTCCACATGACAACTCTACAGTTCTTGGAATAATTGAGCCACCTCACCCTGATAAGAACTACCTTTCTGAGAAATGTTTATCCAGAAGGTTGAGAAGTTTTTGCCTTGATGTAACATATGCTTTACCAGATGTTTCCCTAGGAAGACAACCATGCTTATGAAAACAAATTGCTCACGAGTGAACCATTAGTGACTTGGTTTGGATTTTAGTTTAATACTGGGATGGGTTAATTCTAACACTCTCTGGTAGTGGGTGTCTGAATTTTTTTTTTCATTATTGTGGCTGTAATGAGCTGTGTAAGAAAATGTCCACCCTTTGCCTCTTCAGATGTCAAGAACAGTAAATGCCTTAGAGTGGAGCATTTCTAAAAGCAAAAATGCATTCAACAATTATGTCTTTATGGAGGGGGATGTATATCACAACTGCAATTGTTTTGGAAGCCATCCTATTTAGTATGTGTTAACTGGATCCACAGGGAAATTTTCACTGTGGTGATGAACTGTAGCAAAGAGAGTTCATAAAACCTGAAAAGTTACTTCTATTTTCTCAGTGCCATTGGAGTGTGTCATAAATGTGACTGAGTTTTAACTTAATCTCTCACTTACATATATTCAAAGAAAATATTACTGTAAGAAAGTACAGGAGAATATAATTAGGTTATTTTGATTTCTACTTTCAATTTATTTCTTTTTCTCTTTTTTTTTCCTCCTTTTTTCCCTTTTCTCTTTTTTATGGTAGGCACTATATGCCTCCTTTAAGAAGTCTCTTGCTTTTCATCATATCTTTTTGCTCAGTTATTTGTAACTATAAGATCCTTGAATAACTGCTTTATCAGTGCTATTTTCTTTTTGTTAATCAGATTAAGTTTTTTTAAATTTATTAATTATCTTTAAAAATACTGATAAGTAATTTGTATTTTTATGCCATTGTCCCATTATTTCAGTAAAGAAGAATTAAGCAACAAAACCTTTATACTACAATGTTATGAAAGATGGAATAATTGCTATGGAACATGATTGGTACAAAAAAGAGCCCAGTGAACAGTTCTCCATTATAATTTCTGGTAAAAAGGAAGACAATGGTGTGTGGTTTTCCACATCTTTTTCACAGTCCGTATCCACAGTCCCTGGTAATGAGGCTGGAAAAAGGAATTGAATACTGTTAATGGAAGGTGATTTATAGACAGACAAGCTGGAATTTTCCAAGCCACAAGATGAGAAAACATTATAGTGGGATAAACTCTACAAAAGGGAAGCCATGTGTTTTGAGTGCTATTGATTTTTCTCATTTAAATTTGATATTGATTGTTCCTCTCCATTGATTACTGAAAAAATCCATTTTTCACTTTAAGGAGAATCATTTTCATTGCTTTGCTGCCCTTTATTCCTATGCAAAATCCTAATAGATGCTACACTTAAGGAATTTGTAGGCACACGTGACCTTTTAATTATTTATGACTTGGATGTCTATCAGATGAAAATTTATGCCAGCAAGTGAAATTAAATTGCTCTGAAAAAAAGAATCAGATTCCCCAAGTTGTATTCCTCACTGATAGCAAAGCATGGCATCCAAAGGCAACCTATTGCTCTGCACAGATATTGTCTTGTCATACTAAAGTTATCTGAAGATTACATGTCCAAAATTCTACAGTCTTATGCTTCTTTTTTTCATCAGATAGCAAGTATCACCAAGAAGAAAAAGTGGGATCTGTTCTTCTTCAGGATCTGGTCTTACAACTTGCCAGCTGGCAGTGCTGGTGGCATCCTACCTTGCTATCCCCCAAAGACATAGAATGGCTTTTCCACCTTGAAGAGATGTGCAGCCCTGCAGCCTTCTAGAACAGAGGTGTGCATCAAGAACATGACTGAGTTCTGATGGGATTTTTTCTGCTATGTAGACATTTCAAGACCCCATGTCTGGAAGTATTTAAAAGATGCACTGACTGGGCACATAGGGACATGGCTTAGTGGTGGACTTGGCAGTGCTAGGTTGAAGGCTGGACCTGATGTTCTCTAAAGTCTTTCCAACCAAAGTGATTCTATGATCCTATGATTATTTGAATTCATTACAAAAGCCATAAAGCAAATATTAACTGCTGTTTGAGAGTTTATAATTGTGGTTAGCTGCAGGGGTTAGATTACCTTATTTTGTTGATTTGCATTACATTGCTAAGGTAAATATAAGTGTCCAGTTAAGCCTATAACGTGCTTATACTTCACAGTGGCACAAAGCCTGATAAAAATGGGGGCTGGGGAGGGTAGAGAGTGTTTTATCCTTTTTTTTTCTTTTGTGTTTCTTTTTTTTTCTTTTTTTTTTTAATTCCCCTGCAAGAGTTTTATTAATTTCCCCTCAGTCATGAAAATTTTATATTTATTTTCCAGAAGAAACAAAATCAAATTTAACATTGCTAATGTCTTTACCACTTCAGAAATGTATTTGAAAGAAGACAAAAAAAACCCTTGCTCTTAAGTATGTTTTCTCCAAAGTCAGTAATAGGTCTTAATGGCTCAGAAAGAATATCATGATATAACATTATCAAAGCTAATCTACCATAAGAAGAATAGTAATATCAAATAGCCTCTCCTATAGGAAAGAATTGTAATTAATTACCTAATTTGTTGGAGCACTTGTAATATGTATTTAATGGCACTGCTGTCTGGCATAGCCTTCCAGACAGTATTTTGAAGAAACATGATCTAAGCATAGCCTCAAGCTGATATTATCAAGTAACTCACCGTGCTGTGTAAAAAAATCCAGATAAAACAAGCAGCTAATGTTTTAGCTACTAGGGCCTCAGAGAAGTCTGTTTCCACACTAACATTTGTCTCTGGCAGCCCCATCTCCTGTGCATTTATATCTGGAACATGCAGTAAATAAGTATTCAGGACTGGTATCATTGTAGGTAACACCAAGCAAACAATAGCCCATTACTATATATCACACTCCAATTACTAAAGATCTTGCCTTATGTCTAATAGCGTGATATAAACAGTCCATTAGGCTTTCTAATGATGGTGTTAAATAAAGGGTGAACGAATACTATTAGAACAGTTAGAAGCCCCTGGGCACCTTTGCATCTTCCCATGCCACTTCTTTAAATGAGATTATGCTATTGCTTTGGTCAATAAGCTGTCATTTGAAGGTTTCAAGATCCCCAGCCCATCTGTGTTGAACTGACAAGGCAAATGTATCTAAAACTCTGGGTTTTTTTGTCCATTTTCTTTGAAAACATAAAATTCTTACCCTTTGTTCCCCTCTTACATTGTTGCCTTTTTTTATCAGATGAAGAAATCCATCCCTCCTGAATGAAGGGTCTTCAGTGCAGACCCTTTCTGGAACCTAATGTAGCACCTGAATCTCTCAGCATTAGTCATAAAAATGACCCCTGCATTAGTGTTCTGGCAAGGCATTGGAAGAGTTTATTCAGAAATGGTGTAATATTTTTTTTCAATTAGAGGAATGTCCCTGATTTTTCTTTACTTGCATTAAAAATAGCAGAGCCTTTCAAACTCAGAATGGCTACATCAGATAGCTCACTAAGGCTTGGAAATTTGAGTTCAGAAGATACTAGATCAGAAAAGTAAATTACTCAAAGGAGAAGTTTTAGGTGAGAATAAAAATGCTTACAGAACTATAGGTAAGTTGTCTTTAGAAATACATGTATCACATCTGTTATACATAGGATTAGCAGTGAAGCACCAGAGAATAACACTGAGTAATGTTCTGCATCATAGATTGAAACCGTATTAGCTACTGAGCTATTGTATAAACATATCAATATAAATTTGATTCAAGCAGTTGTGCAGCCTGATGCAATGCATTAATACTGACAAAAATGGCAAAACTTACTTGAAACCTCTGAATCTCACAGATTATTTTTTAGTTTAGGCTACAATGAGCACTAAAGCTGTGGATATGTGGTTTACTTTTAAATATGGTAGCATGCCAGAAGAAGAGAGTAATAAAACAGCCATTCCAGCCCTTTGTTTCTGATATATCCAAGGGAACTTGTTGAATTATTGTAAAAATTCAACTTTGATATAATCCAATAACAAACTTCAAAATGGTATGTTTATTTCATAGATAAAATACAAGAAAATGTTGCATGTAATATTCTACCATTTATCTTTGTTTCAACAGGGTTTCTTTCTCTGTTAAATCATGCAGATTTAGCAATTGTAAAAATTTGTTCAATATAATTCTTCTGTCCACATGTCCTCTGTGCAGCTAATGGAGATAGCATGAGCAGAGGCAAAAACCAATACTGCAGTACTGCACTGACAGGATGACCTCTCAAGACCAGAAAATAAGTTGGTATCTTGCTAATTTTGGTTTTGGAAAACCATAACTTTATGGTTGTCAGACACAGATGACTGTGACCATGTTTTACAGTGTGGGGACTCTACCATATTGAAGAAGAAATTTGCCAAATAATTTTAGTTATTGAACAGGGTTTGAAATAATGTCAACCAAAGACTATGCAATACCTGCTGTTGCAGATTTTAGCGATCAGTGCAAGCAGGGTGTTCATGAGGGGGACTTGGGTCCATAGTGAAAAATATTTTTTATATTCTTCAACTTTACTTGTGCCACTCTAAACAGAAAATATTTCCTCTTCGTTTGTGATGAAAGTTCTACTTGTGTCCTGAAATCTCATGTAATTTCTGTGAGCAAGTATTAAGATGGTTTCAGACGTACCACAGCTGTACAAAAGTCTCAGTTAGTTGAGCTTCTCTAGGCTGAGATATGAGAATGTATGGCAGATTTGAACTCATGGATATGGAAACCATATCCAGGGATGTCAGATGTTTCCAATGGAATTGAGAGGCTTTAGCTCAATCTAGGTATTAAACTTCCCACATAAATCTTATGTGTGATTTAGACTGATCTAATTTTTTATATCTAAACTGTAGATGTCTACCTCTGACCTCCTTGCCATAGATTATTCTTGTAATTAACAGTATGAAATGTGTACATGGGTAGTTTTAGGGAATGTTTCATCTTAGCTGCCCTAGCCTGAGATGAGTCTCATTTTACAAGTGCATATTTCTTTTCACTTACTGAAAATTAATTTGAGGCCACTAGTTCAGATGCAAAGGGAGATCTATATTTTAGACAGTCACATTAGATCAGATGTGCAGCTGGAAATGCCAGTGTCCCAATTCACAAAGTTTTTAGACCAGAGAATATGAAAAACACCTAGTTCACAGGAGAAAATAAAAATAATAATAATTTAAAAATAAAAAAAAAAAAATTTAAAAAAAAACAGAAAAAAGGGAAGCAGAGGAACTTGCGTCTTGCTGTATTTCAACTACGAGCTCCAAATCATCAGCCAACAGATACTGAATTTGGATTTTTTGTTACTATGACTCCATGCAACATCAAATAATGATTAAAACAGGGTTTGAGGCAGCTGCTATGCTGTATTATTCTAATATATCCCTTAGATGTAAAAGAGATGATAAATCATATAGCATTGACTGGTCACTTGAACAACCTTAAGCACCTCAGGTAGTGTAAGAAAACCAAGTGGTGACGTGAGGCTGCACACTGATGTTAAGAAACAGTTTGTAAACACTCTCTCATGTTCCCAACACAACAGAAAAATAAAAAGAGAAAAAAGTAGCAGTTTAAACTTTCCATAAATTATAATTTTCAATGCACCTGAGGGTGAAAAGACAAGCCTCCTGATTGTGCCAGTTCCACAAAAGCTTTGAGATTCATCAAAATATTAAGGACGTTCCAGAGTTAATAAATGGTCCCTAACGAAATTATATGATAATTAAAGACATGCACTTAGGTAACTGTCTTTAACTTCACAGAACAAAAAAGAAATATTTGGTGGGAGGGTACATACCGGTTTAAAACAGCAACTGCATAACCAAACAGGATTTGAAGGACAATCTGAGTCACCACATCCAGTTCCATTCTAAAATCTTTTTATGAATTTACATATCTCTATTTAAAAAAAAATTTTTTTCTTCTTTTTTTATCCTAAACTCTGACCGGAAGTCTGTTGCAGAACCATTAAACTGAAGATTGGATACTTTTTCATCCTAACTCCAACAGGGACTTCTGCAGTTTACTTGCAGGCTAAGACAATTGAAGACAACACTACTTTTTTTCCTTCTCTGCATACTTTACTTTCCATAGCAGAGCTCTGCTTAGCAGCGGAGCAATTTTCAGCCTGCTCAAATCTCACAGTGAACCTTTTACTCCACTGTGGCCTGCTCAGAATGTTTTTTTGTGCCCCCTTCTATGTTTTGATTAAAGAGCATTCCCATAATAACAAAATGCACCGTTCTATTTTTCTCATCGACACCAGCTTTATCTAAAGAAGCAGGTGTTGAAAGATTTTTGAAGGAGGGAATTAAAATCCCCTTGGCCTTTTCATCACACCAAATAAACATGCATCTCTAATCCTGATAATATTCCCTTTGAAACCTAATCCCACATAGCCCTGCTTGCTCTTACACCTGGGTACATGCATAACTCTTGGCAGTATCAACTCTAAGGTAGCAATCGAACCACCAAAGTCAGATATTTTAAGCCATGAATTTTTAATCTCTGAATAAAAGTAACAGCGTGGCTTTAGAAGTATCCTATGGAAAAAAATTTTGATCATGGACTCTCACACTGCTAAACAGTGTCTGTACTACCTGCCTCAGAAATAAAGTAAGTTTTATGGGTCTTCACTGTCACTGACAAATGACGTCTACTTATTTCAGTTCTTGCAACATTTCAACAAGATCATCCCACACTGCAGTCATATGGAATGGCTTTTATCACTAATGCACATTAAGGGAAGGGAAAAAATGAGAATACTAAAAAAAGAGCATGACAGACTTATCTAAGGTAGATGTTATTGCTTGTTATTCCTCCAGGAGTGGTTATAAAACACTTACAGTGATCTTGTGATATCTTATTTAAAGCAAGAAACTTTAAGGTTTTTCATATTAAACTAAGCATCTGTTGGTTTGGACTTTCCTTCTGAAAAAAAATCGTGAACTTAATATCCTAGACATAAAATTATCATCCAAAGTCCATATGTGACAACTGTGCTCTCAAGTTATTCAAAGAGAAGAAAAATATGTGATGACATGCAGATTATTGTTTTACTGTTATATTTAATACAACTACGATACCTAACTTATCAGAAATTACAACTGCTTATTCAATGTTGTTTTACAATCTTCCAGTACTGCATATTTTTTCCTTTTGACTGCCTGCAGTCATACCAAGCAAAACATCCCCTGCTGCCAGAATTGTGCCAAGAGTTAGCTTTTATCTTCTGTCAATACTGGTAGCCATTTAAATAGCTGTATTTTCCTTATACTTTCAGAAGTGCTTATTGGTCCTTATTTGCCATAGTTACATTGAAAACTATGTGGATAACCACTAGGGAAAAGAAATGACACTGTGTGAGTTAGATGTGCAATCACACTTCACAGAGGGAAAAGCAGCAGACAGTTGAAATCAGTAATTAGGGCTTCAAGCGAAAAGCTGAGAGACAGAGGGGGGAGGGTATATGGGTTTAGTGTTGCACAGGAGATGGAAAACCATGTTAGAAAAGATTTGTCTGAAGTAGCTCACTGAAGAAATATGTTAGCATAACAGCATGAAGAGAAATTGCAAGGAATACAGTTAATCATAAAAACACTGATGTTTGAACACAAACAGAAGGCAAATGCCCAAGCAGGATTTGTTTGCAAAGTCGTATTGGCAGAAGTGATTACTGCCGTTAGTGTTAACAGTAAGTGTAGAAGAAGCTTTGTTGTAATAGATGTTATGTCATTGTCCTGGTCAAAATAAGTAAATTCTGGAAAGCAGCTGAACTTAAACATGTGCGTGTGCAGTGAGTTCCCAGATCTGGAGAAAAATCGTTCTTCAGTCTGTGCCTGTGGTGTAACCTCATCTCCGCACAAAAATCCAACTCACAACCCACACTCAAGACAAAACCTGGCTAAACTGAAGGAAGCATTCGAAAATGAAGCAGACATTTAAGAGCATGAACTCTGCTCTGACATTTCAGCCCACTGTATTCAGGACTGCAGCTTTACCTCTCATTTGAAAAACCTTTAGCAAGGTGTGTCCTGGTCTGTGTGAGTTCAAAGGGAGGACAACTGTGACTGAGGCATCCAATATGATCAATATGAGGACTTCTTGCAGTTCTCCTTCACATAAAACATACAGGCCCCAAAAGATTCCTGTTACCAGGCATCGCATCCCAAGTTTAATCTGTTGGCTATTTTCACTATTTCCTACTGCATTTTACTGCAAACTGTTAAAAGCCTATACTGGGTGAAAGCCCACCTGGAATTTGGGGGTGTAAAAAGCCTCCAGAGAAAAATATTCGATCAGAAAATAGAGAAGCAATTATTTTAGGAAAGGCAAAAGCAGATTCTGAGGGACAAATTTAGTTACTACTTTGTCCTCCTCTAAATAATTCAGCAATTGGGAGATCTCACATCAGTGATTTCATTACTGGGATGAAATTATTTCCCCAGCCCTTTCTTTTCACATTTGACACAGGTTCAGCTCCTCAGAGAGCCTCTTGAATTCTTAAATGGCAATACTACTGCTAATAACCATCAGCCCTCTCACTTCCTTGCTTATATTTCCCCTGCACATGAAAGAATGGCTCCTTTTCTACCTGCTCTACTGCATTTCTGGAGAGAATGGGAAGAGAGGTGCACTGTAACTAACTGGGCAAAATGAGCTTTCAGTGGGATTTAGAAGCTGTTAATAACTACAACCTGTCTCTGCAAGATAAAAACAATAACAATAACTTCTTACGGGTTTCCCTCACTTGCTTGGTGTCTGTCTGCCTCGCTTATGTTTTCTGGTGGCTGTTACTGCATTTATTGTGCTAGAGTTTAAGATTTCCCAAATGGAAAATGCATTTCTAGGAAAATCTTTCAGCACTGTGCAGGCGAGATAAATACTGTGCTTTAATAAATACGAGAAAAGCAAGCACTTTGACTGAATGTTTTAATCTTTGCACAAAAAAAAGAAAACTATCTTCCTGAAGCAAGGAGGAAATATTAAACCAGCAGGGCAGTTAATGCATTTCCTGAGACTAATCTAAAAAATAAATGAGAGAAAAACAGATGGATAATATTAAAGGCAGGATATGAAAATGCAAGCATAAGACCACACCTGCTAACAACAGGGAAATAAAAGCAGACTCTGGTCTGCAGCATAGCTCATTGGCATTAGTATGCAGAGTGTACTTCTTTACCCTGTTAATCTTTTCCAATCTGCCTTTTGAAAGTATATATTCTCCATGGAAAGTTTGTTTCTAGATTCTGACACAGATTATTTCCTCTAGGTTCTGCAGAAGCTATTTTGCTTGTCCTCTCCATATTCCTGTATCACAGCATCATGAGCTCTTTCCCTTTCCTCAATCCAGGCACACACAGGTTTGGTCTCCAGAAACATGGATATTTCCTCTACGCCTCTCCTGAGCAGTGAGAGGACAGGCTGTGAAAATCTAAATGAAAGTACAAAAAGAGGCAAGGTGCTGGACGATTGGGAACTATTTTCCCTTTCCACTTACCTCCATTTAGTAATGCTGAAGATTAAAAGATAATAACACCTGAAGAGAGCTGTATTAAACAGGCTGTGAAGACAAAGGTCATAGGGCCATTCCCTGTTCTTACTCCCAGTTATCTTTCCTCTGAAATTATCCCTTGCAGATGCTGTCCAATTTCAAAATCCTGCAGCACGTTCCCAGGCCTTCAGGTCTACCTGAGGAACCACAGAAACCTGAGCCTACAGCCTGGATCTCCCCTCACAGCTCCAACAGACATTATGTTGCAAAACTATTTTTTTATACATTCATGTATTTAATTTTCCAGAGAAAACAATCTGTGAAACATGCGGAGTTTACTAAGGGGAGAAATTATGTATTTATCATATATGAATTCTCAATGTCAAAGAAGTCTCTTTGGTAAATAATGTGACTGCCTCTCTATGTATCCTGGAAATTCAATATTTTCTTCAACCAGAAACCTGTCAGTATTAATGATTCTTGATTGTGAATCAGTGCTTAAACCATGATCAGTCACCATTCTTTTCCTACTGTCTCATTCTGTCACTGGTAATTAATGCCTTAAGTGATGCATTCACCAGAATGCAGGAAAAAACCTCCAGTTGACCACTTAGGCTTTTTTAGCTTTTTCAGATGCTTTATGAAGCACTTCTGGCAAGTAGATTTCTTCAGCTTTTGTTTATACTTTTTTCTTCCTTTTCTCTCTCACATATAGACAAAGATTTATGCATATGCACATACACATAAAACTGTTCTCCCCTAGAAATTAAGAGAGAATGTAAAAAGCAGCATAGCAAGTCCAGTTTCCATGAGGAAAATAACCTTTTTTAAGCCCTGTTCTTATCCTCTATCCAGCAATACTAGATGGTTCCAGGTATCATGGCTAATAGTGGTTTTACTCTCCCCTTTACTGGCATTGCACTCACCACAGTACCTTATAGAATACCAAGACCCTCACCAGTAAAAGCCATCAGTTGCTGTATTTGGATTAATTCATGCTTTGAGAAACTGAAAAACTTCTGCCAGCAAATTATAGTCATAAAACTACTGCTTGACATCAGTTAGAAAATGTTAGAAAATAATGATGGAAATCATGTCAGAAGTGCCTAGTGTTGATTTCTTGGAGGCACTTTTTTCCTCACAAGTTGCAAAAGCCTGAGCCTTCATGGTTCAGGAAAATTATATTTTTTTTTTTCTCTTAACATAGAAAATTTATTGCTTTCCTCATAGTTTAAATGAGAGGAAAATTATGCAGTTGTTACTACATGGACAGATGAAAATGCTACTTTAATACTTCCTAGAAATTTAAGCAATATTTGGAATTCTGATACCCTGTTGTATGAGATATATGGGTCAGTTCAGAAAGAGTAAATAGAAGCTCTAAGAGCTACACTTACTAATTATATTTTCAATAAGTAATTTAGCACACCTGTTTCAGATAAGATGCTTCATTAAATACTTGAAAATATTCAAAAGTTTTGCCTCTTTTCACATCTGATAGAGGTTCCTCTCCCCAAAGATGTCTCTCCCTTTTGAAATACAACAGCACTGTCATTTTAATAAACCATTCACAGCTATCCTGCCTACATTTACTTTGAATTTTTTTTTTTTTTTTTTTTTTTTTGTAAAGTTCATTGGTATTCATCCTCCAAAGCAGGAAACATCAACCTAATAAAACTCTGTCTTTCCTCTGGAAATTTTTCCGCTATGGGATTAATAGGAGTCACATAGAAAATAACTCAAGAAGAATAAAATTGTTTACAGTGTTACAGTTTATCACAAATTGGATTGACTGTCTTAATTTGACTGAATTTTGTTTTGATTTTGCCTCATAATTAAGCAGTTGTGGGTTTTTTTTTCTTATTACAAACAAGAATTCAGTCTGTAGATCTGCGTGGGGATGTAAATAAAGGTTCCTGTTCTGTGGGTAGTGTTTGATTGACGTCATTACAGTCTCTTATTAATGGCTCTGTTGTATTTACCTGAATAATTAAATTGTGCTAATGGCTGTAGTATTTTATGAGCAACATTATCCTTTTTTTTATTACTACTGCCAATGAAGGATGCCGACCACTAAGATGCAGCTTTTGTGGAACCTAAGGAATTATTTTTAGTATAAATCAATACAAGAATGAACTACAGAACAAGGCAAAGAGTTTTTCTGGAAGACTTTCAAAACACCATCAATAAAGTGATGTTACAATTGATTACTTTTCAGTGTGCATTCCAGGATAAATGACCTGTGATTCCATTTAAAAGATAATGCTGAAAAATCTTCAAATGCTAATGGCAAAAAAAAAAAACCCAAAACCCAAACATAAACACTACAAAAAGGATTGAGCAGACATTTGGGGTAAAAAAAACCAAGCATGTGCATTTAACACAAAAATATACACAAATACCTGTTTTAACAACCAAAAATGTTAATTTCACAGCTACCCACAAAACAAAAAGACAAATACTAGGCTGACAGATAGGACAACAAAAAAAATTGAAGTTATATTTCAAGTAATCCACAAGATTTGCATGAAGTTACTTGCTGAATTTGGTTATAAATCAGTTTAATATTTAAGCTCTAAAAATTATCTTCTAATAAATACTTGAGGGCTATCTCATGCCATTAAAGCAGTAGGTTTCTTAGGACTGAGCTGGTTTACTCAGAGACATCTTATGGCATGGACTAGTTCACAGTAAGAATGGGTATTACATACATCTGTCCTCCATGAACCTTGACAGCTCTGTGGATGTGCACAGATATCAGACAAATAGTATAAGACAGACAAACAAATAGACTGCCAACCCTTTTTTGGCCTTTACATTGTGGAAAGATATTTTGTTTGATGCCATGACACTACCATCAGCTCAGCCAGACACACACAGCATGGCCAGGAACGTTTCAGAGCCCAAAAACCTGATAATTTCTGGAAATATTAATAACACAAGTGCATTACATTGATACTGGAAACCAGAGAAAATTTTCTATGCATCATAAAAGTGAGGTTCTGAAATACTTTTCCATGTGAGAACAGTGGCTGGGAACAGTGATTTTAACTTCCAGGTTTCTGATCAATTTGTAGGAAGGGACATTAGGGGAAGGCATCCAATATGATCACCTCAGGTAGACAGAAACTGGGAATCTTAACTTGGTATCTTCCATTCTTTCTCCCAGCTTCTATGTTAATTTGCAAACTGGCATTTGTCTACATGCGGTTTTAAGAAAGATGTTTATATTCAGAATAGGATCATAGCATCATTTTTTTCCCCCAAAGGATTATGTATAAATATGAAGAATTATAAAAGCTGCTTTGGTCTTTCGATGTCTTATTAAGAGGTTGTCTCATAAAAGATGCTCATTCCAATCAATGCCACTAGTTTAAATTGATAAATGACATACACTTGCAAAAATGTCTGGTGGTTTATGTAGTATCAGAAATTATTTCCTTTACTCACATTCAGTTTTCCTACATCACTGTAGAAAATTAATGTTGTGGGCATGTGGATTCCTCCAGTGTCCAAGAGAACCATTTTCAAAAGCTAAATTCATGGCCTGTGCATACAACAAATCACCTGTGTAAGTCTCAGTCAGACTTGGTGTCTAATTGTTTTTCTGAAGTGCCTTATCTGTTTTCTGCTGATAGAAATAATCAGAGCTTCTATAGTATTCCAGCTTCTAAAGCTGAACAGTGATAAGTATATAATATTTGAAAACAGTACATACAGCACATAATGTTTCCTTTGGCAAGAAAATGTATATGTCACTTTTCATAATATGTGCAGAGTAGAAATCTCTTATTTTTTTTCACAAAGAAGAAAGTTTAACAAGGTACATATGTACTTTGAACCCTGTGCTGAACAAGAATGATGACATCATCTTAAGCAGGGAAAAGAACTCTTTTAATTGAAACGTATCAGACCTGACTGCCCTAGCTCAGTTGTGATATTCTGAATCAAGCACTACCAGTTTTAGAACATGTTCAGCTTGAAAAAAAAAGGAACAGCAAATTCCTTGTTGTCATGTAAGATCTTACAGTGCTATGCCACTTTATATTATTAAAAAATCCAGTTTCTTCATTACAAAATAAAAGTGTGACATAATAACTACAAACACTTTTCCAGTTCATTAATGCTTTGATTAATCCCCTTTCATTTCTTATCCTTAGGAGTAACATAAGTAATCAGGTAAGCTTTAAACCTCATTCAGATACCTGGGATAATTACATGTCCTGCAGTGATATAAATCATTGTCTCCATGTTTACTGTGCCCAAAGGCATTCAGTTACCCATTCAGTAATACCTGTAAGGATTTGTCAACTGTCTAACAAAAAACCCCCAAAACCTAAACATTCTAAAGTTTTCATTGATATTGAAATTACAGAATGTGTCTTGGACATTCAATCTTTTTCAATTTGAAAAATATTATTTAATAATGAATTGCTTATTCACGTCTGTGCCTCTAATTAAATTACTAAGGTACATCAAAAATCCACAACAAACATCCACATCTAGCTAACTGAGAAGAAATCTCTAATGATACCAGTATTGAACAAATATATAGAGTGTGATTAAAATTCAGAATAATTTATTTTGTCACTTTCATTATAGCTTAAAATAAATTATTTGGTGCATTTTATAACAAATACTTTCTTCTAGCTGTAAACTACTGCAGTGTTGATAAGAAACAAGGTGGAGGATAAGTTTTTCAACAATACCTGGTATATATCTACTCACAGCTATATGCACTTACTATGAACTATTGGGCCATGAGTAGACAAGAGCTGTCCACCAGGCAAAGCCCAAGGACTTCCCAAACGGTTATTTGAAGGAAAAACAGAGTAAGAAAATGAAGGCCATACCCACCTTTTCACAAGAAAAATGATAGTCTGAGCTGAAAGTTTTAAATGACTGTGTTTGGAGGGTGTTGAATGGTAAAAATGAGTTAAAAAGTTGCAGAAAGGATCAATTTAACATATTCTGTGGGGAAACAAAAAACATAATGCACAGATTTGCACAGCAGCAAGAAAAGCTTATTAATCTTGAGAAAAACCTGCTTACTCACAGGGGTTACCAATCACTGGAGAGGATTGTCCATATATAAACCAGCAGCTTTGAAGAGCAGGTTACACAAAATCTGTCTTTTTAAGGTTTGGTTGCTCCTGGTCTGGGGCAAGGGATAGACTCATTGACATCTTGAGGTCACTCCAGGCCTGTTTGATCTGAGACTTCATATAGGAATAGCAATTTGCATACACAAATTTTCCAGTAATAGCAATTTGCATACATGAACTTTCCAGTATTAAGAGACCTATAACTTATAGAAACAAATAACTGATGTGAAATCTGAAAGGAGGGTTTTCCATTAGCACTATCTTATAGCAGTCGTATCTGCTCTTTACTTAAATGTAAATTTTTTGTTGTTTCATATCTGTATAATAAATCACATGGTTATTTCTGTAGATACGTTCCTAGGTAGCTGTCAGACCTCAGAAACATATTTAAAACCATCAGAAGTACTTCCTGTCCTTGGTAGATGACTCTATAAAGTAATTTAAGACATTTCTCCTGTGATGTGTCCATGAATATGTGTGTATATACAAAGTCAATGAGAAAGATGAAACTGTGCATACTGTGGATTTCCTCCCTACTTGATGTATACAATTATTATTTGTGAATCACAGTCAGATTAAATTTTTAGCCAGGTAGGATCCCAACACATGTCAATGGGATTCAAGGATGAGTTTAAAATATTAATGAGGCTCTCAGGTAATAAAATAGCTCATTGCAGTGGTGCCTTTTTGCAAAGACCCTATGATGGTCTCCTCCAAAATTCTACCAAGCAACAGGCATGAACTCAGCATCAAACACAGGTCCTTCCAACTGAAATGCTCCTATGTACAAACCCTCTTCTTGGAAACTCTTTCTAACCCAAGGGGGTAATCAAGAAACTGCCTGGCTCACAATTGAGTTTTGGTCTTAAAAGCTTTTTTATAGAAGTGCATGGGCAAAAAGAACAGCAGCATAGTGTCTAGATGTGCTTTTTTGGCAAGCAAGCTCTCCTTCCTCATGCCACAGCTATCCTGAAATTGTAAAATGCTGTCATGGGAGCATCATGCTTCTATCTTCAGTTTTCAAAGCTGTCAGTGAAACAACAACTAAGAAACCACATGGGGTTGATTTCTGCACTCCTTTTGCCACCTCCCTCTTCTCTTTTGCAAGGAAGGCAGAATGCATCTAAGCACAAGAAGGCTACAGGAATAACAAAGACCTTCTCCATGTGTGCAATAAATACAAGGGAGCACTTCACAGATAGCTAGAGATCCCACTACTGGGATTTTACCTTACAAAGGGCAATCAGACATTTCCCATCCTGATACACATGCATCTAAACCACCTACTTTAGGCTCCCAGAATCCTTTCAAATCCTACCAAAGTTTTCAAAATTTTCTTTCAATGAAAGTTAAAATAAACTTGCTGGTGATTTGTTATGATGCTTATGGGCCATTTTATGCATAATAGCATTATGCTAAATGTCCTGCAGTCAAGGAATCCTTCCTGTACTGAGTGAGCTGCTGCATACGTTTCTGTAATGTCTGTTCCTGCTCAGATTTATGGTGCCTACTCATTGTCCTTTATTAAATGCTTCCATTAACTTTTCTGTTACATTTTTCCCCAGCTTACAGCTCTATAAAACTGAGTTACTCACTGTGTAAATTCATACCATTTGCATTTGTAGAAGTCCTCCTTCAAATAAATGTGTTATCTCTGCATATTTGGCATATTTCTATGCAAACCTCTGCCTACTTTTTCAAGACAAACTGACTTTTCATTTCTCTCTAGGTCTGTATAAAATTATTCTGCAACCTCCATTGATCATGAGGAAGCAGGGTATGGGATCAGAGGCATATCTAACCAGTACCCAGCCATGACAATGATTCTTTGAGTCATTAGCCCTGCTAAAGCAAGAACTTCCAAAGTTGCTTATATTTTCTGTCTGTGGACAAGATCAACAAAAATATTAAATTACAATTATATAAGGATGTTTTGAAATATTTCACACTCATGCTCCTAATACAGAATCAAACTTCTGAATTTTCAGTAGTGTCAGGTGGCCAAGGAATCACTTCATACAAGGATTTAAGACCCCCCTTTGTCCTTAGTGTTTTCTATTGAATGGTTTACACATCTCCAGCAGTCATATCCTTCCTTTCTTTTGTGTTGCAGCATCAGACATCTAATATCCTAACCCTCTACCTTCTCTTGTAGGTCTTAACTTTTCAGCATACTTTGTTTTGACTTCCTTTTGTCATCCTGATAGAAAATCTCAGCCTTGGCTTACCATTTGGTTAAGATAGAATTACTACTTCCATCTGTATAACCCAGACATCAAATCTCCATGCTGTTTTTAATGAGTGTTTCTCGTGACAGCATAACACCAACAATGGGGACAAGTGGACTGATGCTGCACTGGCACTGTGTGCTTTTAGAGAAAACATAAGTGAAATAAAAAGAAAGAAAACAAATGGAAGGAGACATTAGGTCTGCAGGTGAAAATTCCACTGATGTTAATGGTAAAGGGGTTTGTCCTGAATTTGTAGTTGATTAAAGGGAAATCAGAGAATGCTGGGGAATGGCTTATGCATATACACAGTATCTGAGCGTTCTAAAACTAGTGTATTTCTGTCTGGTACACTTCCTATCTGCTCAGGATGTGATCTTCTTGATGAATCTGTGCAGACAGTTGCTGCTAAGTCTTGTTTATCACAGTTTGAGCTGTCTTGTCCTCCAGAAGCTTAAAGATCTAATTTTGACACTCAAATCATCTTTTTTTTAATAGGAGGCTGGTTATACTGACACAGTACCCAAGACCTCTGTTATGATTTTTTTTCCTTTGAATTCCTTTGCTGATGGAGGATGGGAATTCCATATGCATTTTCTCAAGACCCTTTTTTGAACAAACGCTCAAATGCTAGAGCTGTGGAATTAGTGTGGCTCTGAATTCAAATGACCTAAATGACCTTTTGGCTCTTTCTAGCAAAATTACTTAAGGAAAAAAATGAATGTATGGAGGTGAAAAATTTGTGGTATTCTCACACTGCCTTGGAAACTTAGATCCTGCAAATGGGATTCCAGCCACTGTGCAGTGAATTTCAGAGTCAGAACTCAGCAGCTCCTTGCATTTGTGTAACTGAGTGGAGATTTGGGTCTGCTGGTATCCTCCACGTGGCTTTGACTTTGCTGTCTTGAACTGCTGCAGACAACGGGCAGTCTGGGAGGAGTGGGTTACATTGTGACATGGCCAAGAAAATTCCTGTCTAAATGTTTGAAATAAAGTAATACACAAAGTCACGCATCTGCAATTGATTTTTAAAGTGTTTTTGAAGTATTAACTCTTGTTTATTTTAAGTTAGGATTAAAGGTTACTTTTAATAATATAGACTAAAAATATTACAGAACTGTATTTCCTGAAAAGTTACAGACATTGTCTTTCTTAATAATTAGAAGCCTAGTTGAAGAGTGCAAGAAAATCTGGCATGTTAGTTCTGAAGACTAAGAGATCCATCAGAACAAACAGACTTAGCAAAAAAATTAAGTACGTCTATTGATACATATATAAGAGTTCCCTGCTGCCTCATACCTTTTAATTTTCCTTTTTCTGGGTCAAGTGATAAGTTATGTGGTTAGCTATGTCTTCCTTTTGTCTTTAGATGTTTCATTTTCCTGGAATCATCTGTCTTTCTCTTTCTTTACTTGGGGCTGGACACATTCAATACTCTGGAACTCTTATCAGATGCCTGAGAAATAGATGCCTTAAGGGATCACTGCCTACCTGGAAGGAGTATAGCAAAAACAGGATCTTGTATCAGATGGGTATCATCTTAAAATGGCTCAGAACATCAGTCAAAAAAAAGAGTTTAAAGCAGCAAAATTCAGTCTTCCCTAGCCAGAGATTAAGTAGAATTGAAAACAGACTTCTGGAACTTTCTCCAAAATTAAATCAAAAAACAAGAAAAGTGAAAATTTATGTAGTTCTGGACTCTAAGCACAAAAATACTTTGACTATAAATCTCTTAATTACCACTTTTCACTCACAAATTTCTGGAAACATCATAGATGCTAGTTGTTTCATCTGTGCTCCTTTTCCTTGAAATGTACTTCATAAAATATTTTTACGCTATTCCCTGTTGAGCAGACCCGTCTTGTCTCTCACTTGCCTTATGATTACTTGTTCTCAAGCACTCATGTGTAAGCAGCCTCTCTTTTTCCAAACTTGTTTGTTTCCCAAGGATTCAGTATAGTTCTGAAGTTCAGATTTCTGGCAGTGTAGGAGCAATTAAAATTCCCCTTGATCAGTGTATTCTAATTTTTTTACAGGCCTCTTTTTTCTGTACAAATATGGCTTTGAATGCCTTTTCTCTCCTTGGAGGCCAGTAATAGATCCTAGTAAACATTTTTTTAGTGTGGTCATATCCTTTGTCCCAGTTACCCAACTGATACAGATTTTTTTTTTTTTTCCTGTAAATGCTGTGTTTTTGTATGACCCAGTGACCACATTTCTTGGACCAGTTCTGGTTTGCACTAAAAACCCCTGAAATGCTTTGGATTAAGCACCAGCTCCCTTCCTGCCATTGCTTTGTCTATGGGAGAGACCATCCCAGGAATTTTAATGATTCTGTTATGCCTACATAAGGATTTCCTCCTGTTTTGTGTCCAAAACCCTCAAACATCACACAAACCTCTGCTGTAACTGACTTCATTTGAGAACAGGTTTTATGATGTCTATGAGACATCTCAGCCCAGATCAAAGGTGAAGCAAGTATTAAGGTAATATGGAGATAAGTGAGAGAAGAACTAAAGGAAAAAGATAAAGTAAAGCCAGTGCACATCTTTTTCTTTTTTTTTTTTCTTTTCTTTTCTTTTTTTTTGCATATGTCATGGAAACGTTCACACAGTCACTCCTCTATGGCATATATTTTAAGGAATAAATAAGTCATGACCTCTAGCTTCTTCATAGCAGGGACACACCAGATGCCTTTTATGAGTAGTAACCAATTGAATGTGAAAAGTAGTAGTTAGTAAAAAGATTCTGTTCACACCTGCCTGCCTAATTTTTGTCACATTTTGCTTCGAATACCAAATGTTACTTCAAACAGACCTGAGTTAAGACAAATCACATTAGGTGTCAACAACATCACTGGCACTCCACAGCTGTTACATATGCATGTGTTAAAGAGTTTCATGTTAGAATTCCAGTTACTGTACCAGAATATAGTAATTTTCTTGTCTTATTTAAAAAAAAAAAAACAACTCATTGAGGAAAAAAAAAAAAGAATAATAATTAAAAAAAGAAAAGAGACTAACAAAACCTGCTCAATAACCAGAATAGCTAAGTATGATCAGTATGGCCACTATGGCACATGAAGAAATAATGTGCCATTTTCCACTGTGTGCACATTTTCTAATGTGCTGTTTTTCTACTTGTTTTTTTATAACTATGATTCTGAAGAAAACCACACAGATTTTATTGTCCCCAGAATCATGTAGCTTGAGCTGTATGCCATTAGGAGATCTATCACTCCAACTCACCTCCACATCTAGCACCATTTTTTGAAGGTGATTTCAGAAAACAACGTGATGATATTCTGTAAAGCTAGTCCATGAAGTTATTCCCAGAAAGGAATAAGCAGTCAGTGATTTTGAAGTGCTGAAATAATAATTGATTAGAAGAAACAATATCTGATTCATTTCCATAGTGATGCAAAAAATGGGGCTTCCACTCTCCACTTTGAAAGAATCCAGCAGATTCCAGAGTCCAACACTTTCATTCATTTACATCTCTTAATCAGACTGTCTTGCCTGAAATTGTAAATTTTCTCTTCCACAATTCTTATTCCACTTATGGCTGGGTTAGCATAGCCCTTAGTTTGATGCATAGACCCCTGTCCTAGGAGGTGGGGGATGTTACCTGAATCCAGTCAGGCTAAGGAGAGGTGTCAAAATGTAGGAGAGAAGGAAGAGCAGCACCATGATAACAGTCCTTGAAGGAAAGTTATGGGATACCACCTCTGAAAGAGTGAAGAGCTTGTTAAAACCTCAGAGAAGGACAAGATATTGATCTTCAGAGGTCCCTTCCAACCCCTGACATTGTGTGATTCTGTGATTTGCTACAATCTTATTCTCAGATAGAGGAGGAGCTGCCTACTTTGTCAGCACTGTACACTAGGTGTATCCCAGACAAACAGACTATTTCTCTGGATCCTAGGGAGCACAGATCCATTGGGATTTACACCTGGGATGGGTGTTAAAAAAAAAAAAAACAGCATATACTCAAACACTGTGGGCTGTGGTAACCATACCATGATGTTAAATGACTCCTACCTATTCCTCAAAGTACTTATTTACAAGTTTTTATGTACTCCAACTCCCTCTCATTTGCTCCTCTGGAGACATAACATGTTCCTACAGTAATTTTTTAGTGAGTGAAGTCCCAGGTCATGAAGGAGGCCCTCAAGGTCATGAGAAACCTACTAAATTCCTCTAGAAAATTCCTCTATGAAAAACTATTCCATTGTCCAAGGAGCATTTCTTATATCATAACAAATCACCACTTTATAGATAGAGAACAGCTTGATGTAGCCACTGATGCAAGAATGACTGTAATCTCAGCTAAGTTTTCTCAGTTATATTTGCCACATTGTGCTGCCTATTTTCTGAGCATTTCTCCCCACTTTGTAGAGATCAGACCCCATTTTTCTAACCAAATCCACGTTGGTGTATGTATTTCAGAAATTCATATTGGAACGATTTGCAAAAATCTTATTATAAAATAACAGAGCTTATAGGAGAATCACCCAAGGACAAACTCAAGCATTATTCCCAGAGCAGAAGGTAACATTCTTGACTCTGGCCTGGACTTTCACACTGCAAAGGGTAAAAGAAAGTCACTGTTTCTCTTATAAATCACCCTAGAGCAGTGTGCATCCCTTTGCAAGTCTAGTGCTGGAGTATGCATTTTAAAATAAATTTTAGAAGAATACTGAATATGGTAAAGAAATGTTTAAATAGGAACCAAACAAAACAAGTCTGCCTGCAACTGGGAAGTGGTACACATTGATTATTTTAGGTTGCTGAATTTTCTTTTGGGATTTCTTGGAGCCAAAAATTCAATTCCAGGAACATTTTGTGGGCTATTTTTAGCTCAGTCTCCAAGGAAAAGTTGGCATCAAGTTTGCCCTTGGCCCTTCCACTCCTGAAGTGTTTTAAGGAAAGGTAGGATTAGCCCAATAAACCTTGTCAAATACTCACTGATGCTTAGCAGGATGCTGCAGTCTTTGCAATACTTCATCCTTTCCAGCAAGGCATAATTTTCATACTCTAACCAGAGAGCTGTGTGATTCTGTCTCAGGACATGCTGATTTATTTTGCTGAAGTCATTCCTTAGCCCATGGATGGCAAATGGTAAGAAAAGAAAGAAAAAATATTTTCAATAGAGCCAAATGCAGGTGGCACATTATCTTGTCTAAAATCTTTGTCATATAGACCTATATCTGGAAATTGTACTGGAGGTTATCCCATTATCCAGTTTTCTCCTACTGAAGTGCACAGTGGGTGTTCATCTCATAGTCTTTTCATGGATATCTCCTGCTTACCAAGCCTGTTCAGTAAGGCCCAAACCTCAGAGTAAATCTTGACTCAGTAAATGTGAAGTGTATAAAATCCAGAAGTGTTAAGTGCACTCTAACTGATGCAAATCATTTAACTCTGTACAAATGTACTTATTTTAAAAACATTTAAGGGGTTCATATCCACTGGACTCACTTCCACTCAAAACAAAAACCTGTCTCTGGCTGGATCTTATTACAGTTCACTTACTGTTGAAATCACTGCTCCATTGAGCAGCCTGTTAAAAATGTTTTCATTTGGGAGCTAACATGCCTTAAAAGTTGCAGAGTAATTCACACACTGATGTCTACACTTTATGGAATCTGTATTGATCCTTTTCTTAAGGTGGCAGTAATAGACAAGCTAAAATAAGTCATGGTAGCATTTAATGGCAACTTTGAAATTCTATCATCAGGATGGCCTGTTTATTAAAACATAGCAACCCAGAAAACTTCTGATATGTGGTGAAGATGCATTTCAGTTCCCTGAACCTTTATTGCTTTTCTCAATAATGTGGTGATGTTGTCAGACTTAGTTGTCCTTGCAAGCACAAGAAAGTTCTCACATGCTCTCTGCTTTCCTTCACACTCTATTTCTATCAGTCTTCTCCCTCACAGAGATACCAAACAAGATCTGCAAAGAGGTCCCATATTGGATTAAAATATTAGCTAACAAATAATAATAATAATTACTAAGAATGGCAAAATGAAAATGAGAACCCTTGAGGGCCGAAGAGGATGTGATCACAACAAAACCAAAAGTAAACTTAATCAGACCCATTTTAACATCTCCATGGAAATACATTCCCATAATAACAATTTTTAAATGGATCTCTTTGAAATCTCATTTCTGTTGCAGTTCACATTGAGAATTCAACCCTAGCACATTTATAAAATGAAAAGTTGTCCGATCTTGTGGTAATGGGTACCCTTCATGCCAGTCTGCCAGGATAGATGGAAACCATAGTCTTTGAAATGAATGGTCATTAGATTTTTTCTCAGGAATCTTCATTTATCATGTGAATTATTCAAGCAATATGAAACATTATAGAACAACTGCTATAGAACTGATGGTGAATAGAGAATCCATGATCTGGAAAAGAAAGGAAAATGTGTATGGGGAAGAAGACAAATGAGGACAAGGGTTTATTCAAGATTTTGGTCACAAGCCCAAAATCATTCAAGTGGGACAAAAAAAAAAAATCTTTACAAAGAGTGTATTGTCCCATGTTCTGTAGTCATTTTAGATCTTTTTCTCATAATACCTAAGGAATAATTTCTTTTAGAAGGTTTGCAGATTGCTTTGTCTGCCACGTGTCCTTAAGGAGTAGAAATGCACACAAAGCAGATCCCTCTCAGCCAGAGTACCCACCAGAGCACCCACCAGAGCAGAGCTCTAGACATGGGCTTATTGAAGAACCTAGGAAATATAGGGAAATCAGTACAGGCTGTATGATGGCACAGAGCTCACTTGAAGCTTCTCAGAGGCAAAACCATACATTGCCTTTTCAAGAATGAGGGAAAAATAACTTTTAGCTACAATACTAAAAAAGAAATTCTGCAGTGCTGACATAACTGGGCCCAGGTATCATCTATGGGAAGGATCAAAAAGGTTTCACAGGATGCTATTATAGAGGACTAGCCCAAGGCGACTCTGAATGCTGTTTTGGGGCTGGAGAAACTCCAAGGAGTTTTGAGACAGATGGGAGCTATAAAGGGAAAGAGGTATCTCCATAACGTCCTCAGGAGTCAGCATGATTTCCCGGGAAGTCCAGTGACCACTTCAGGAGGATTTCAGCCTGGATGGTGGCTGCTGTGTGAGGAATGGTCTGCCCAGGAGCATCTGGTGGGGTTGTGATATGAAGACACTGAGAGCACAATCTTCATCTCAAGTGCTGCTGCCCAGAGCACAGTAGCAGAGCAAGAGCAGCCACTGCATTCATTGGGGAATCAGGGAGAGCCAGTGATAAACAGGGAAGGAAGAAGCAGAAAAGTGCATCCATAATGTGGATCTATGAGCCTGGCATGCTTATGTTTCATTGCCAACATGTAAAGCATGCTCATGGTCTACCAAAAAAGATAGGAACTAGTGTTATGAAAACTAAAGAACCCTGAGCTAATTTTCCTACTGGTTGGTTTTTTTGGTTTGGTTTTGTTGGTTTTGTTTTGGGTTTTTGCTTGTTTTTTTTAGTGTCCTACAGAGAAAGACAGCTCTTGAAGGGCCATTTGGTTGGGCTGAGGAATGCCAGTTCTCAAAAAGTATTCCAGGGGATACTGGGGATTTACGAGGAGCACCCATGGAGACAGCCAAACCCATAAGTGTCACCAGGGTGTGCCTCAGGCCTCCCCATGGTTAAAACATTGGTGCCTGCTACCTGGGCACCATCAAGCAGGGGAAGTCTATCAGAATGGATACCATATGCTAGATGAAAGTAAAAGAACATCCTCTACTTTAGTTTCAGAAATTTAAAGTAAAGGGTAAACAATAAGAACAAATGTCATAACTCATTATTTATCTATTATAAATACTTATTATAAAATAAAGGTGTGCTGCATTCTGGACTTTTCCAGTCTTTCTGGTAGTCAGTCTCAAAAGAACAGGATTTTACTAATCTGGGTGTATCTATATTTCTGGATTTCCAAAAGGATGAATAACTAAAATTGCATGTTAGCATGCTTTGTTCAGCAGAGAGTGTTTTAAAAATACTCCATGGATCATCCATCAGACATAATGTTCTGCAAAACAAAGAAAGAAAAAATACTTCCACAGGAGAAGAGCCATTCTCTCAAGGCCAAAAATAAGAAGCAAAATATCTATGTACATAAAAGGTGTTGTAAAAGCTGTGAAAAAGAAAAATTGAAAACTCACATGATATTGAAGGAGTGTAAGGGAGGCCAAATTTAGCCCCAGGGGGATACAAAATGGTCAGACTGATGCTGTAACACTGAGTGCTGGTAGTTTTCAAGGGAAAGTCTATCCTCAATAAATGATTCATTGTCATTTGATGAAACTTCTAGATAGTGGTTATGAAACCGTGCATTCTGTCAGTCAGGACTGAGAAGGTGAGCAGCATCTGATTCTAGGATGTCAGCTCTGAGGGAACAGGGTCCATGATGAGGAAAGAGAGTAAGTTCTGCCTGAGAGCCTGTAACTGCACACTCCCATGACAGCTTTGCAGCTGTAGCCGGGGGTGGATTAGTAGTTTCAGATGGGAAATCAATGAGGAAAACTGGAATCCATTTTGTGCACTGCTGTGCTGCTGTGCCAATGTCACCGTCTCCCAGTTGGCTGCCTCAGGGAGGGGCACTGGCATTTTTCTAGCAAATCCCTGTAAATTGCCAGTGTGGAAGATCTTAAGGGAAGTGAACCTATTGTTGATTCACTGAAACAGCAATGCAGAATGCAAATTGTCATGAGCTGCTGCACTGTGATAGTGATTTCCATCACAAATTTTTGAGACATTTGAGAATACAGACTTGTTAAAACAGTTTGCTTGGAATTTTAATCTAAGTACCAGAGCAGGGCTACAGATCATGGAGATCAAACATCAGGAGAAATTATTTTCATGCTCCCTCTTTTTTGCATGATCTTTGCCACTGTAATTAATATCAGGGTGCAGACCGAGCTATGGGAAATATCTGCATATTGGGGAATGCATATTAGGACCCCCTAGAGTCCTTATAGCCTAGACAATCTAGAAATGGAAATAGAATCATATTTCACATGTCCCTGCTGAACAGAGAAGTTAAATTACTTGCTTAGGGCTATGTGCAAAGCCTGTGGAAGAAGGCAGGACCTCTTGTCCCAGTTGTCCATTCAGTATGCCATCCAGAACACTCTTCTGTGTAGCTAATTGTCAGCTATTTGCTTTTATATGATTGTCCCAGACCTTAGAAAAAGTTCATTTAGGAAAAATGACATCTGCAAAAAATGGAAGGAAAAAAGGCTTTGCAAAAGAAAAAGTGAAGACATTTCTCAGTTGTAGAAGTTGCCACCTCACAGGTCAAGGTGAGTTTGTTCAGAAGAGTTTCAGAGGATAAAAATGTAACTGCAAAGAAAGAAAGAATTAATGCCTGATGAATCACTTACAATGGATGAAAACTGTGAAGGTGATTGATGGTGTTTACATTCAACTAGAGTAATAGCCCTGCATGAACCTGTTCAAACCTGTAAAATTCAGGTCTGCTTCTACAAACTCTTAAGGTCAGTGGAAAGCTTCCCTTACTTTTGTCTTTAAGGAGTGAAGAGAGGAGAGTTAAGCATGCTGTAAATTATGTGGAAGCAGTATTTGCATGATATAAAGGCAAATTATTAATTCCTGGCATGCAAGAACATGATCACTTACATTTAAAGCATGGCAATAAAGAAGACAGCAGACATATGAGATAGAAGGGCAAGAAGGGGGAAGAAAGAGTAATGAAGAGGACAGATTGCAAATCAACCAATTCAGTGTGCCAAATGCATATTTTGGGTATGGAAACAGTGCAGACTTCCAAGCCTGGGATTGAAGGCTCTTCTGACATTTTCCCACAAAGCAGTTTGCCATCTGAAAATACCAACTGATAGATATGAAAATTGTAATGAAAATATTTTTTCCTACAATTTTGAGATTTCCAAGTGTTTTAGGCTAGAATGTTTATTACAAAGAAAGAGATAATTTCACTCCAAAATAGCTAACAGCCTAGTAATCTTTACTCTCTACCTGTTTATATGTAAGTATTGCTATATTCCAGGAGTATGCCTTTGCTACTACACTGCATAATAAGCATGTTCTCTCTCTGATGTTTTTTTTCCTTTTGAGACAAAAAGAAATCTTAGCTCTTTTAATTTGATTATGGAAAACAAAGAATACCTATAAAATATTCACAAGTATAAAAATTTGCCATCTTCTGTGGGCCGTATCTAGCATTTAGGTCATTTGCCTATCATGTTAATTGAGTGTCACCATTCATTAAGTATTGGTGGCATTTTTGGAAAGGGGAATGGTTCATTTAAAGTTGTTACAGTATGAAAGGTCGACTTCCAGGGCAGGCTGAGTGATTCACTATGAATAATTTATTTAATCTTTTCTCTTGTGGAATAGCAACAAGCAAATTGTGGAGGACTTTTTTTTCTTTTTTTTCCACTGTACTTCTATATAGTGTCTTTAAGCCTGGTCAAAAGCCATCTGAGTCAATGAGGACTTTGAACTGAGAGATGCTCCATGGTTCATAATGAATGGCAAATAGATAGCAATCCAGGGAAAATTGCATTGCCAGGACTCTTTGCTACACAAAAAGGAAAAAGCAATAAACCTCATTTTTGAAAGAGGTGATAACATATAGACCAAGATGGAAATATCTTAAGTAGCAGCTTGGAACTCACTCCACCAGGATTTTTTCAGGAATAAAAGAGGACCCTACTTTCTTCCAACAACCCATGACGAGACCATAATAAGAAATTCCTTACTAGCTCTTCTAAACACAGTAAACCATAACTGCATTTTGAGAAATGGGATGGCCTATACAAAAAGATAACTGTTTATTTTCTGAATGCTTTTACTTATAAGTTGTAAAAAATCATAGAACCACAAAATCATCAAGGTTGGAAAAGATCTTTAGGTCATCGAGTCCAACCATCCTGACAATTGACAGCTGACAACCCCTAACCACTAAACCATCCACTGTAGCACCTCATCTACCCATCTTTTAAAACACCTCCAGGAATGATGCCTCCACGACTTCCCTGGGAAGCCTGTTTGAATGTTTAATCACTCCTTCTGTGAAGAAATGCTTTTTCTGTTCCTTAGTTGGCTTATACATGAGCACTATTACAGGTAGGAATTAAAATTTTCCCCTACATTGTTTCAATTTTCTATGAGAATTTTTGTTAGACAATCACAGCCACTTGATTCTCAGATTTTAATGGAAGCTATACACAAAACATTCAGTAAAGCAAAATACCCTTACTAGCAGTAATTATTAAAAAAATAATTTAAAATATTAAGACAGCTATCTTAGTTCAGTTGTATTTCATGCCATACCCTAAAACTGAAAGGAATAAACTAGACCACAGTTTGAAAAGCTACATAGAACCTTTTTAAGTGAATCACACCTTTTTTTTTTCTGTGTCTCTGCTTGATAAATTCAGGATATTAGCAGTTTTATTGTAAAGAGACAGATTTAGGTTATACTTCTCCTTGGAAATTCAGCAGTAACAAGCAATATTTCCAAGCAAG
This sequence comes from Heliangelus exortis, assembly GCF_036169615.1. Lineage (NCBI taxonomy): Eukaryota > Metazoa > Chordata > Aves > Apodiformes > Trochilidae > Heliangelus > Heliangelus exortis. Next base: position 122,032,559 of record NC_092423.1, read on the forward strand.
CAAACAAAATAATCCCAATTTTTAAAGATGCTAAATCAAACCCTAACAGAGTCCACACAACACTCTCTCACTCACAACACAGGAACTGGGTTATGGTCCATTTCCCATTAAAATTGTGTAGAAGGCCACTCAGGTTTACAGTGTTTAATATTCTGGGTGCAAGCACTCTTGTGTCATTATATATATTGGCATAGACATGATATTAAAAGCCTGATCTGGCTGTTATTTGTCTCATGGTCCAACTAATTTAATCACATTTGCAGGTTTGGTTTGTTGGATTTTTTGTGTGTGGATTTTTTTTTCTTATTTATTGCTTTATTTTGACTGTGAGCAAGATAAATGGCAGAATATTCTATGGACAGGGTCATCCTCCAGGATGTGGTGGACTCTTTAAAAAAGAGTTGGGTCCCAACCTTTGGCATGCTGAGTGAACTGCACTGAGCAGACTCAGTCTTCCGAATATGGGTTGACGCCATTGATCTTACAGAGATCCAAAGCACTTTTCTAACCTTTTTCAACAGAAGCATAGTTGAAACAATGTGTTCCCTTTGTATTATGCCCCAATGTATTGTACTCTAAAAAAAAAAAAAAAAAAAAAAAAAAAAAAAAAAAAAGGCAGTTATTGCAGAGCTGGGAAGGGACTTTTAACAACTACATGTAGCCATAGTACAAGGGATAATGGCTTTAATTTTAGATTTAGATTTAGATCTAATTTTAGATTGGATATTTGGAAGACATTCTTTAATATGAGGGTGGTGAAGCACTGGCACAGGCTGGCTAGAGAAGTTTTGGTTGGCCCCTCCCTGGAAGTGTTCAATGCCAGGCTGGATGTGGCATTGAACAGCCTGGTCTAGTGGGAGGTGTCTCTGTCCATGGAGAAGGTTTGGAACTAGATGATCTTTAAAGTCTTTTCCAGCCCAAACCATTCTATGATAAAAAAAAGAAAAAAAAAAAAAAAAGCAAATAGTCCCTGAATGTCACATGTGCTGGTTTTGGTTGCAATATCATTAATTCACTTCATGGTATTCAGTATGGGCTATGTTCTGTATCTGTGCTGAAAACTGTTGATGATGCAGAGAATTTTTAGTTCTAGCAGTGCTGACAGAGAGCCAAGGCCTGCTTCTCACACAACCCCACCAGCAATGAGGCTGGGAGTCCACAAGAAGCTGAGAGGGGACACAGCTGGGAGAGCTGAGCCCAACCAACCAAAGGGATATTCCATGCAGTGTGGCATCATGATCAGAAATAAAAGCTCAGGAAAGAAGATGGAAGGAGAGGATGTCTGGAGTGATGGTGTTTGTCTTGCCAAGTAACCATTACACGTGATGGAGCCCTGCTGCCCTGGATATGGTTGAACACCTGCCTGCCAACAAGTAGTGAATTCATTCCTTGCCTTGCTTGGCTTTACCTATGAAATGTCTTTATCTCAACCCACAAGCTTTCTCATTTTTACTCTTCCAATTCTCTCTCCCCTCCCACTAGGGAACAGTGAGACAGCAGCTGTGGGGGCCTTAGTGGCCAGCCAGGGTTAAACCCTGACAGTTGCCAGGGTGGGGTTTGAGGGGTTCAAGATAACAATAGATTTGATTGCTATGTGCAAGATCTAATTTATAGCTGTTATTGCTGTTTAGCTATTAATCAGCAAGCTTCTGTGCTTGACATGGGGCTTGCTTGCAGTCTAGTAATCATTAGTGGCTGCTTTTTGCTTTCTGTTCTTGCTTTGCTGCTTATCTGCTTATCAGCTTACCATGCTGTACCTGGGAACATTTTGGTAACATGGGTTTTGGCCATGGGTCTGGACTGGCAGATGGCCAGGGCATCACTGCTTGGTCTGTGCTGCTATCCTGGGCTGGCTGGAACCCCAGTGTGACTGAAGTCAAAGGGACTGTGACCTGTGAATAAGCCCACGCCAGAGCAGGTACATCTCAAAGCATGTGTGGCCGTGGTTATGTCTGTTCCACAGGAGATGTATCTCTGAAGGTATTGTGGCCAAAGATTAAGTCCACATTGGAGAAGGTGCACTTCGAAACATCTGTTGCTGTGGTGTGGTTAGTAGGTCGAGAGAGGTTCTCCTCCCCCTCTATTCTGCATTGGTGAGGCCGCACCTGGAGTATTGTGTCCAGTTTTGGGCCCCTCAGTTCAAGAAGGACAGGGAAGTGCTTGAAAGAGTCCAGCGCAGAGCTACTAAGATGATTAAGGGAGTGGAGCATCTCCCTTATGAGGAAAGGCTGAGGGAGCTGGGTCTCTTTAGTTTGGAGAAAAGGAGACTGAGAGGTGACCTCATCAATGTTTTCAAATATGTAAGGGGTGAGTGTCAGGGAGATGGAGTTAGGCTTTTCTCAGTGGTGACCAGTGATAGGACAAGGGGTAATGGGTGTAAATTGGAGCACAGGAGGTTCAAGTTGAATATCAGAAAAACTTTTTTTACTGTAAGGGTGACGGAGCCCTGGAACAGGCTGCCCAGGGGGGTTGTGGAGTCTCCTTCACTGGAGACATTCAAAACCCGCCTGGACACGTTCCTAGGCGATGTACTCTAGGTGGCCCTGCTCTGGCAGGGGGGGTTGGACTAGATGATCTTTCGAGGTCCCTTCCAACCCCTAAGATTCTATGATTCTATAAGTTCATGCTACACCTTGAAGCATCAGTGGTTGTGCATGAGGTCAATCTGGAGCACCTCAAAGCATATGGCCAAAGATAAGCCCACAAAACATATGACACATGACAGTGTTTCTTAAATAAGACTAATCTCTGCAATAGTTTGAAATATTACAGCTGAATTCAGTTTCAATAGAAAGAGTAGGAAACCTGGGCCTTGTTTCTGCTTTCATTACAACCACTATGCACCTCTTCCTAGCTGCAAAAGTCTGCACAAAGCCGTGACACCCAGCACAGGGCTATTCCTCTGTGTTGTAGTGAAGATTACTTTAACATTTATGTTTTGAGTTCTCACTGTAAAAGTAAAGATTGCAGGGCTGAGATGTTCGTAAATTCAGCTTTTGTAGAGTTACTACTAAATTATGTTTGTCACAATGACCACACCAAAAATCAGCTAAAAAACTTCTGTCAGAAGGGGATTTAATTTTCTCATAAGACTCAGTATTATGTTTTCCCACTGTCAATCCACTTCCTTCATATTTTCTTCTGACAAACCCTTCAAGCTTATAACTTCTTCCAGCTAAACTACCCAAGGTGAGGTACACATATTCTTTGTGCTTTTGGTGCCAAGCAACAAGTCAAGCACTCAAAATACAGAATGAGATATTATTCCCTGTTCTTACATTCTATCCTAGAGTTGCCTGTAGCAGACCAGGAGACACATGCTGACTTCCCTGACCTGGAGCATAAAAAATGAAGTTGGATCAGTTGGGATAGTTGGAAGACTTGGGAGGTTTAACAATAAATTACTGGCAAATCTCTACTACCCCTATGCAAAAAGGTATGTTTCAAGGGTCAATAACAAAGCCAATTTGGATAGAAACATGGACTGGAGATTGTAAAAATATATACTCATTTGTTAACATTTGTGACCTGTTTATTTCCTTGAAATCTCCTACAATTTGTGTGCATTAAATCATTCTTTGATTTATTTTCTCACTGGGTAGAGTCAGAAATTTGCTGGAGGACTGAGACGGCAAGTAAATGACTGATATTAAAACAAATGTCTGGAGACCATAATATAATTTTTTAATCATGCTGTTCAATTCTTCTTTTCTGTTTTTCCAGATGACATTTATTCACATCTGTTTGTACTGCAGATAAATCTGAGTCCTCACTACTGCCCTGAATTTTCATTATGGATCTGTCATAACATTATTTTTGACCCTTAACAAGACAACATACTGAATGATATAGACATGGCCTATTTGCATATTAATTTATTTCTTTAAAACAGCAGAATGTAGACACATTTCTCTGGGAATAAAAATTACTGCATGCTTCTAGAAGTTAACAGATTGATATTTTGAGTAAATTTCCAAAGAAATTAGAAGCAGATTATTTGAGTGATCACTGATCCAGATTCCTCTTTGCCATGGTTTTCATTCTCCATAAATCTCAAAGACAAAATTGCTTCAAAATATTTTGAGGACCATCAGTTTCCACTTCAGTATATGTTTAATGCATTCTTCTTAACAATGTTAATTTTTCTTGGCAACAGTTTTTTTCATTAATCCATTCAAGTGTACAAATTAGACACCTTAAATCCATTTTTCCTCCTGGTTTCCTAAAGACGTAGTTCCTTCTCTAGATATTTTGGTCTAACAGGTAATTTTAATGGCATATAAGAGAGGGACAGAAGCCTCTAAGACAATTAATTTCCTAAAGGTTTGTGAAAATAAAGGTCTGGATAGAAGGAGAGAGCTGCAAGCTGCCATTTCTTCTGAAGACCATCTCATGTTCTGCTGCCTGGGACAAACACATTGCAAGATATCATAGTTTTTCTTACCTCAGTTCAAGGTTCTTTAAAGCTGATATTACTGCCTTTTTAACTATACATTTCAGACCATGCTTGTCTTCTCAAAAGAAGGCAATTCCTTGTTTATGTGCATCAGCATATGTGTATACACATACAAACCCATGAGCATTTACATCCACAAAGAAAACACAGTGGGGGTGGTATGTACATATGTGTACATATACAACCACACAGTTTTTTGTTCTTTTTTTATTATTATTTTAATGTCCTTTACTTCTGATGGGATAGTCTGTGCCATCTTTTATTAAACTTTCATTTTCTTGACCAATAGCATTCAGCTCTTTGCTTCAGAAAGTGAGCTTCATTAACAACAGAAGCTATTTTCTCTTAGTTGACTTCCTGTCACTTCCCACTTGACTTCAGTCTTCGGCCCACTGCAAAATACTGATTTCTATTTCCATCACAAATCTAAGAAGTTTATAAATTCCTTTTCCATGTTCAAAGATCATATGTATATATGTATATATATAGTGTCATTAGCAAACATAAAGGAAGGTTTCATTTCTGTAGTGTTTTAAAGATGTTTAGCTATCTTTCTCTAGCAGTGTGACTACAGCATACATTCAGAGTCATGATAAGTCTGAGAATAGTTCTGTTTAATTCCCAAAAATATGTCTCAGAACTCCTTAGTGATTGTCTGACCATTTTGTAAACTTGTAGAATTACATACAACTTGCTTTTTGTGTTTAATTCTTAAACAATAACATGGAAATAAAATTGTCTAGTTCCAACACAAAAAAGAGGTTTTTGCTTAATTTCAGAGGTAGGTAACCTTACACTTTCAATGGAGTTATTTCGAAAACAATATTCAGTATTGTCTTTTAAAAATTAAGTGTATCAGTTCTATTTGCAAACTGATAGGAGCAAATCTTTTCTTTCTGGATCAACAACAACCCTGTTAGGGTTGTTCATGTTTATTTCTCTTCGATGTTTTTTATCCTTGCTTGAATCATGATATAAAATAAAATGTAGATAAATTCCAATATTTTTATATGCTTCTCTTCTGTGGAGTTTGGAGAGGGTACTTTTTGACTTTTCCAGTCATTTATCACACTGACTTGTGAAATGTCTCATTTGTGTACAGTCATCTGTAGATTTGTCTCAAGAGGACAAAACAGTATAATGAATTCCACACTCAGAATAAAACATTTCTTAGAACAGCAGTAAATCTCATGACCTGCCTTTAAATGCTTCAAAATACAGTATTTCTGGATGTTATTAGCATACCATGCAGACAATTGTTCTTATGGAAGATGAGAATTACTGTTACTAGATGTTTTATTAATAGGAAACACGTTGTGTGCTCAGAAATGAGAAAAATTTATTACGGACATAAGACTATAACAGTGGTGGTTCAGTCCATGTAGGTCTAACATATACCAGCAGGGCTGAGTCCATTAAAAAGAAGTCACATATTTTGGTTCTAATGAACAGTAGATGCTGTGTTTGGCACTTGACAGCACAATTTAGAAAAACCCTTGTATCTCTTTAAATATGTATTTTTTTAAGAAGGGTTTCATATCCTATATTATTACATATCTTAAACCTATGTTGATTTTCAGTTTCATAAAGCAGCTAGGCATTTCTGTAGAAAATGCAGTGTATAACTTCAGATTAAATGCATTAGCTTCCTGGAAATGCATAAGATTATGAGGCCCACCATTACATTAAATAGTTTAAACCACTTCAAAATAAACTCCAGAAGAAAGAAGAAGCAATCAACTTTGAAATTCTGACCCACATTAGTTTTTTCAGTGATGGATCCAAATGACATGAAACAGCAAAACATTGATGCAAACTACTTCCTGTGGTTTCCTTTTGTCTACACCAACAAAATTGCCTCCCCATAACTTTGTTCCCACAACAAAAAATATCTCTTCCAGACAACCAGAGTCTCACCCAGTCACCACAAGTCTCCTAAGTATGATTCCTCATTTCAAAAGCTGAAGTACCTGTTTGATGAAAAATGTGTGCAACCTATTCTATGATAGATAGTAGAGAATCTACCTCATTAATATAGATCTATATAATGTGATTATGCCTGAAAAAGTAAGTAGCAGAGGTCATTCTGGTCATTCTCCAGTTCTTCTCCAAAAAGGGATGATCATTGTCCATTAATACCGTGCATTGGGATAAAGCATCCCAGAGAGGACAAAGGAGACAAGGTGGTGATAAATGTGAGAAGACTACCAAACACTATTTGAGATAATCATTAAAAACAGCCAACAAAGCTCAGTATCATCAGCAAATTGTTTGGTGCAGACCAATTTAATGGACCACATTGGCAACTTCAATAAATTACAGCATTTCAGAGTGGCTGCACTGGAAGTCAACTTGAGGGTAAGAGAAAGGATGAATCAATTCCTCTTAAAAGGTAGTTGGTACTAAAACCATAGCTTGTTTCATTCAAATTACACTGGATTCAGAGACAAAATATGAGAAGTAAGGTAAACAGCTGAAAAATAGGCTTGCAATGTCGTAGCTTTGTTGAAAATGTAGGCTGTCTCTACATAGATATTACTTCATTTCTGGTCGTGACTTATATTGTAAATATCTTTTTTTTATAGAAGAAATTTTCCAGTAATTTTTTTTGTTTGTTTGCAAAGCCATTTTAGAACCTATCTACCATTTTGTAGATAGCGCTTGAGGCACTGCATATTCTGTTCTGTGTCAGTTTGCAGACAGAGACTGGATCAGATCAGTGAACCATCACATTGTATGGGATCTGACATAAAATGCTTTTCCACTAATTAAGACAAGGAATCAGAGATTATTATTGTGTTTGTTCTTTTGCTTTTTAACCCAGTTAGATTGTTCTCCAAGATAGCACTTATCCAGAGACGGTATAAAGCAGTTCAGTACAAAAAGACAGCAGATGATTATGTAACTTCCAACTTCTTTATTTCTCAGTCATTCTATAAGTTCCTGTAATATTAACCATAAAGAGTGCAAATAGCTTTTTTTTTGCCATCTGCAGAAAGAATTTCAAATATGATTAAAGAAATTACCTCTGTAAAGCCAACATTGCTATGAACCCTGATCTCTAATTCTCATACAGCTTCATCAGAACTGCATTTTGTGCCTACATGCAAACATGGATATTATGAATGGGTAACATCAATGAATGCTCTTAACAACCCATAGTAAAGCAGTAGTAGTGTTGCATCACAGTCAGGAGCACAACTCCTCTAGCTTCAGTCATTTGAACGGAGCTCCATGAGAACAGGAAAAGGTCATGAACTTTTAACTGCATCCCAGTGCTGCATGTTTTTCTATCACAAGGGTTTTACTAGAGCTTCATTTTGAAATAAAATTGAGGAAAGAAATGTGGGACCATGTCAGAATAGCCCTGATAGTTTCTGACTGAAGGATACTTTCACTCTGTTTTGAAATGCTATTTCATAGGATTTTTCGAAATTTTGCTTTAGACTAGCATGTCTAGTATATATACATTTCAATGCATACTAGTATATATACATTTCAAGATTCCTTTTGATTAAAAAAGAAATGCAAGGGACATATTGAGTGTGTATAAGTGATATGAAATAATTTCATTTTCTACAAATTTCTACAAAGTTCACAGTATCTGGCATCTGAGGTAGTCCTTTGTACTCACTGTTTATTGTACACATTCAAGAGAATTTTTATTCGATGTACTGTGAACTGAGATGACCAAGTGAGATTTATTAAAACAAATTAGTTGCATTTTCTCTTTCCATTCTTCACATAAAACACCAGCTTTATTTTCCTATTTTTTAATTTATCAAAGAGATAAAAGATGTTAAAAGATAAAAAGATTTATCAAAGAGATAAAAGATGTTTCCTGGGCTGCATCAAAATATGTGTTACCAGCAAGTTGATGGAGGTGATTGTGCTTCTCCACTCTGCTCTCACCCACTTGGAGTACTGCAGTGAGAAAAGGGTGAGACAACTGGGACTGTTCAACCTAGAAAGAAGATTCAAGGGTGATTTTATTACTGTCTATAAATACCTGAAGGGAAAAAGGGAAAAGGCAAAGAGAACAGAGCCAGACTCATCTCAGTGCTGCCCGGTGACAAGACCTGGGAAAATAGGCATACACTGAAATACAGAAATTTCCCTCTGAATATCAGAAAACATTTTTTTACTTTGAGGGTGACCGAGAACCTGCACTGGTTGCCCAGGGAGACTGTGGAGTCTCCCTTCTTAGATATAATCAAAAGTCATTTCTACATGGTTCTGGGCAACCTACTCAAGGTGCTCCTGCTTGAACAGGGGAGATCCTGCGGTTCTGCCTACAGCCAAAAAACTCTGGTTTGTGGAGCTAACTGAGAAGTCTGCCATTACTGTACTGGAATTCAAAACATGGGACTGAAACATTCAACCCCAGACCTTACATGGTAAGGTAATATTACACATAAAGGCAACATTTGTAAAGGACAACTTTTATTCAGGGACCTTGCCTCCTGGGGCCCAATAAACACTGTTGAGAGGGAGGCTACTCCAGAGAGCATTAAAGAGAAGAGATCTACTTTAGCTATCCAGCATCCCTTTCCCTATCTGTCCCTTAACTATTTCTCTTAGGAAGAAACTCTACAAACATTAAGGCAGCACTTGGGACTGTGCCCCTAAAATTTACAAATAGCTATCCCATTGCAGTGCTACAAAGGATACTACACATTGCAGCAGGAAACCTTGGCTTTTCAATAGTTCATTAAAACATTAGCTTTTGGGGTCAGGGCATGAAATGTTCGTTTATTCTCCAAGAGTGCACATGCAGGCAAGTCACTCCTGTCAAGGGGTTGACTCACACAGGCAAAGCTTTCCCAGGCTCAGAAGGGACATGCAATTAAAGCACGCATGGGGCACTGCTGGTTTGCAACTGGCAGGACCATGCCCTTCCTAGCACAGTTGCACAAGATCTGTGCAGGGCTGTGGTTTCAGAGGTAGGGAGAAACTTGGTTAACAGCTCTGGATGAGGCAAGGTGATGAATTGGGATGAGGGTCCACCCAGGGACCTTCACAAGGAGCTGCAGGAGGTGGAGGAAACACAGGGTTGAAGGTAAGCCTGCAACACAGGTCCAACATCCTCCAGGGAACAAGGACTAAGCACAGTTTAACCAAAATGTAGCTCAGGAAAGGACTTCAGCCCAGGCCTGTGCTGAAATTGGGCTCCTGCGCCCATGGGCTGGGCTGGAGGGAAGTTGGGCAGGGCCAGCAGGTTCCTTGGGGTCTGGACATCCTGTGGAGAAAAATGATGGGATTACCTTGGCCACATGGTGGCCTATGAGGATTGGCTTTGTATTTCCACAGTTGTAATTTCACAATTTCATTTGTGTCTGTTAATGACACCCTTCCAGGTGTTGAATGACCTCCAAATGCAGTCTTCTACAGCCATTCCCACAGAGAAGATTCTGCTGAGAACCCCTGTAAACAACTTGGAAAAACATGAACATGACAAAACACATCAGTTTTGTCAGTGGAGATTTACACCTATCAGCCTGTCTATTGGATAAATACAGGAGTCAGGCAATTTACAGTGTTTTAATTTCTTAATTTACTACAGAATTTGTCACAGTCAGTAACTGAAGCATCTCACTAACCTTTAATCTATCTTTAAAGCTTTTTACTCTTTTATTTTTACCACCATTTACCATTTTAAAATTTTAGGTGCCTTTTATCTAGAAAGATAATCAGGAAATAACTGGGGCATGAGATATAAAGTTGTTTATCCTTCATTTAAAAGTAATCCCTGATTACTTCCTACTCTCAGTAAGTAACATAATTTTTCTTCAACAAGATCTTGAAAAATGTTTGCTCTTATAGCTCATATCTCCTTCCTATCTTTATTAAAAGAGTCTTAGTAAACAAGTAGCAAGTACACAGTGTTCTAAAGAAGGTAGTCTAGAAATATGAAGAAATATTCTTGTTTTATGAACTACTTTATAAAAGACTGATAATTTTCTCTTATATCCTTGAGGCCTTCCTGTTCAAGCAGCAAGGTTGTGCATTGGTGAAAACCTGAGCATTGATTTAAGAAAGCTGTTAAAAAAACACCTCGAAGAGGTGCCCCATGGTGTTGAGCAAACAGGAGGTGAGCAGCTGCTCCCCCAGAGGTGAACACTGCCTGGAGAAGGGCACAGCAGAAACAAGGCAAGAGGGAGCAGCGGGGGCCTGGGTTTAATGCAGAATTGTGTCACTTGGCCAAAAGAGCATCTCTGACAGATGTGCAGTCACAAGTAGATCCAGACCAATCAATCACACAAGCTCAGATGATATTCTGACTTTTTGTGACTGTGCCAGGAGATGCACAAGGTTTCAGTCCAGCCCAGATGTAAGCATTTCTGGACAGCATTCATCCCATCATGTTCATTTTGATTTATTTAAATTTTCCTTTGACGCATTATTTTCTGTATTCATACTTTACAGCATCCAAAATAGGAACCTCACATGAGCAGAGCACAAAATTTTCACCCTGAAAAGCAACAAAATCCAAAATACAATCAGCCGGGCTTTCTATAAATAAGATAGAAATGTATAGAGTGTCATTATTGCCTAGTTACATGCCTGCAGAACACACCCAGCCCATTACATTGCTCCCATTTTCTTTTATCCTGCAAATTCAAAGCTACTAATAATGCACTGCTTTGCCCTAGCCACCCTGTATAGAACATATATTCTCCTTTTTTGTGGTCTGCCCCAGCATTCAGTGCATAGAGTAAATCACAGAGGTTACACCAGCCTGTCAGAAGACAAATGTGTTCTTGTTCTGTGACACGACAGCCTGCCTGAGCACATTTAGAAGCACTGGATAATTTCATTCTCCAGGCCTCCAGCCTCCCTTTGATCTCCATATATCACCTTCCACTTCCTTTTCATTCTATTCCCATCAGCATAGGTGCAGCTCACCAAAAACAGAGGTTACTTGTAATTAACCCCAAATGGAAGACACGACCTTCTTGCCAAGCACCAGCCCTGCCTCTGCCTCTCCTGCTTGAATGGAGCTCCCTTGAAGTGTCAGCATCCAGCTGAAAGAGCAAGGGTGGCAGTGGGGGATCTGCATGTGCCAATGCAAAGACAACGTGGCTGATTACACCGAAATTACAGCTCCTTTAGCAGCCTGATTGAGGCAGATACTCAACCACACACTTACAAATAAATATACACCCCCTCCACTTGAAATCGGTGGGATAGAAATACAACTTTCTCAACAAAATGTGTGTTTGACTGTTCCACATCAAGGCTTTCTACCATAAGGTCACAATTGTCCAAGCTGGTGAGCACCAGTCACATTTCTGTTCTTAAAAGTTACCATTACCCTGGTGCTCAGGAGTCATGGATCAGCAGCCTGTTTTGTCTGACCCCATATAAGATCAGGGGAAAGAAAAGGACCAAAACCTGACAACATGAGAGAAGAGACAACCTGTCAGGGAGGTGATGGGAGCAATGAGACATGGGCTGGGGAGTACAGCCAACAGCAGGCTCAGCCTGGCAGCAGCCTCACTGCCTGGAGACTGTCAGAGGCAGCCTGGCCAGGGAGAGATTTCAGCAGTGTCTGATGGAGGGTAATGAGACAGCTTCTCAGAGGTGTGCAGAAAGCTCCTCGGAGGCAGCAAGGGGAAGAAATTAAAGTGCTTCTTTGAAATGTTAACAAATGAATAGACCAAGGTGGCATCAGTGACCTATCAGGGCTGAGAGATGACACTTTCTGTGAATAATAGATGATCTGTAGGGAAGGTGCAGCTTTGAAGGGCCTTCAAGGTGAAGTCAAGTGCTTCATATTTGATGTGATGTAAAATAAAAAGTCAGCACTGGGATGATGAGGGGATGGGGGAGGACAACGTGACAACCCAGTGGAATTAATTTTGTAGCAACATGAGGAAGGGAAGGGAAAGGCAACATCCAAACCCAGAACACTCTTTCCAGTGGTCAGTCTCCCTGCTGATACTCCCCACTACAATGCATGAGGCATTTCCACAAGCACGTGGTAAATTTTATTGTTTTTTTCCTCAAATTCAAGGCCATGTGTGTGACGGAGAGTATATCCAGAATAAAAATCTGGCTAAAATGTGTAGAAAATGCTTAAAAAAAAAAGGGATTTCTATGTCATGAGATTAGCCATTAATAAAATAATCATCACATAATCACAGGAAAATAATAATTCATCACCATCATTTTAAATTTTGCCTAGTGTTCATAATTTCCAAAGAATTCAATATAAAGGACCATATTACAGCAGTAATACCAGCATTTCCTCAGAGGATCAATATTATATATAGTAAGAACTACTTGCACTTTTAACATAGCAATCAAATATAGATAAGTGGAAAACTAAATTATACTAATAAATAAAAGTATTTGGCTTAATTTTTAGGGATTATTTTCATCCAATAAGGCAATTGCTTTCATCTTCTTTCACCTTTCATCTCTTAGAATTGCATAGGTGGTGTCATATTTTCCAGACATCGACCTTCACAATAGATGGCTAGAGACCTAATCCATCAAATCCCTTGGCATGCCAGATTCCCAGCAGGGGGGATACACTCATCACTGGATACATTCTGTATCCACATGCTGAGGCATGTTTCATTGTAATTTGATCCTATTATTTTGTCCTCCACCTCTTCCTAACAACCTGAAGCACTTCTCCTTTTCAAGGAAATCTCACATTTTGCTCCTCAGCCTTCAGCAATGAGTAAACATCAACAGTAAGCCAAAAGGTCAGGTGAACAGCTTTGTCCTACAGATTTCTTTAATATACAAATATGAGATCTCCTCAGCAACAGGCTTTTCACATGTCTTCCTACCTTTTCCTTTATTCAGCTATTCTTAGGATACACAAACAAAGAAACAAAGAAAAGAAACCCTACACCAAAAAAAAACACCAGCCAGCTGAGTAAGCTAAAAAGCCGCAGATGCAGAAAAAAACCGCAGCAGACTTGTACATTAAGCGAGTAACATTTGTCTGTGATTCACCTCCATTAATTTTATCAATTTGAAAGGCCAAATGATTGCTTATCCAATTATTTTGACTGTCCCTGTAGTCAAATGAAGGGAAGTGGAACCTTTTTGTGCACCTGCTTAGACACCTAACTTTCAAGAAACTTGAAGCAGAGACAGTTCAGAGTCCTGCAATCCTTCTTCCCCCTGTAAACCTGGCTCCTTCCTCTTGTAGTGCAGAATTGCTACCATGCTGCCAGAGTCCTGCATTCTTCAGGGATTGATTCATTTGCCTCAGGTAAAAAAGAGATAGTAAAAAAGTACTCCCTGTCTCCCCACCTGATGGAAAAAGAAGACATTCTTCTTCTTTAGTCGCTTTTTCTGAAATGAAAAGGTGATGATTTCGCCTTCTGGATTTCGCCTTACATCCTTAAGTGTGCTACACTGCCGACCTTCCTGAAAGCTTACTTCATCTTCTCTCTTGTGTAAAAACCTCTGGGACATCATATTTCTGGAAACAATCCCCAGCACTCAGCAGCTACTCAGTTCACATTGCCCTGAAACATTTCCATCTGTCTGAAAGCTTTCCTGGATAAGCAAATTGCAGGATAACTGCAAGATAGCTAATTGCATACACGTGTGCAAAACAGTGTTATTTACAGATGCAAGTTCACTGAGATTTTAAAAGCAGTCAAATATCTGTTAAAACAAAAAGCATTTTATTTGCCAAGCTCAAAGTTCTGCTTTCTTGTGAAGTTCATGCCTCTTTTACCTGGTTTCACCCATCTTCCTCCTGACCTGCCAAAACCATAAAAGAAATCCATGCATTGTATTTAGAGAAGTAATGACTGTTCATGCATAACTCTGAAAGAGCACTGTCTTGGTAAGACCTCACAGTTTGAAGAAACTATTTACATTAAACAAGTCCTTAAAAATGTTCCCACATGAATGTCACATGAAAAACAAATTTTTGAGTAGTTCTGAGCAGGGAAACGTAGGGCAAAGTGAACACTCCTTCACCTTGACTGCTAAAACAAGTGTAAGTATAACTGAATGTATCACAGCACAGAGTGTGCTTCCATTGCAATTCCCAGGTGCATGTTTAAAGTTCTTTTTTGTTTTCTTGCTTCTTATCATCTCCCCTACTTCTCTGTTGACTTTCTTGTGCTCCTACATTTTTACTTGAGGCCCAGAGATAGTTGCTTTTCATAAAAGTTCTGGTTATACTCTAATAAAATTTGCATTCCTACAAATATTGCAAGGTCGCTCTATTTCTAGTAATAATCCCTTACTTATGTTCTATAAATCCCAGTGAAACTCAGCAAAATGAAGAGAAAATATCAGGACATCAAAAAAAAAGTAGAATTTTTTTTTTTTTTTTAAATCCACTATTGACAGTGGAGGGGGGAAGGAAGACAGACATTTGGATAAAGGATAGATGAGAGTTTAGGCTCCAAACTCAATTGTAGTGGGAAATATGGCAATCTCTGTTTCAATCCCAGGAACCAAGATGGAATTTCTTAGGGTTCTAAATTTAAGCTTTAAGAAATATTTCAAACGTTTTTCTTGAAACTGCAACTTGAACTATGTGCAAATTTACTGAAATAACTGACTCAGAGTAAACATGGGAAGTGTGCTAAAACCGAAATGAACTGGAGCCTTCTCCAGTTCTGAAAAAGATATTTTTTTTCAGTCTTTGGATCCAGTCTGATTAAGCAACATAAAAACATAAACATAAATCAAAGTTCCACAAGCAGGCATGAGGAATTTTAAATTTTGGATAAATACCCTGCTTTGTGTTTTTAACTGAAACAAATGAAACATGGCAGTTTAATTATTTCTTAGAAGTTCAAAATTATACAGATATAAATAAAACCAACTGCATTCGTGCTGTCCTTATCTAAGAAGAGTAAATGTCAAGCCAGCTGTTCTGGGGTTTGGTTTATGAGATTTCAGTGTGACTGTTTATATTGGAAGATTAAAGCAAACATCAAAGAGCAACATTAGTCCAAAAAAAGATGACTGAGAAATAAAATATCATTAATACATCTATAACCAGGTGTGGGAAGTCTAACTCAAGTCATTGGAAATAGTATTTTCAGATCCCAAGTCAGAAAAACTTATGGCTGGTCAGGTATGAGCACTGACTGTGACCAAACAAGATTATACCTGCAAATAACTGAACTTGCTTTGTGAAAAGAATGTGGTTTAATGTCCACTCAGCTGCATGACTGAGAAAATATAAAAATGGACTTACCAAAAAAGAAAGATAACCTTTTCCACAAAGATGCTATAGCTCTTCCTGCTGAGAGATTCCTCCTGTAGAGACAAAGAAATCAGCCAGCATGATTTCCTAAAACCGAAGGGAAACCAATGAAGAGCAGCTGCAAAGAAGCCACCTTTGTCTGCCACGGTGCTCACAGAAGGAGCAGTGTGGTGGAAGGAATGCACCTGGAGAGCAGAGCCATGATCCAGCCCAGGTCCTCTTTCCTGCCAGTGTGTCCAGAAACAGGAGCAGCTTAAAAAGATAAAAATGTTAGGAAAGGTTAGAAACATCTTTCTACCTTCACTGCCTAGAATCAAGTTCACTTACATTTCTTGAAAATATGTTTTGCTAAAAATAACCTGATTTTATTTTGAATCCACTAATGGAATGTTTTAAAGGAGGACTAAGGAGAATCTCTATCCTTTATTGAATGAAGGGGGAAGCATAGTGACAAAGGATGAGGAAAAGGCTGAGGTACTTAATTCTGCCTCTGCCTCAGTCTTTAGTAGTTGTACCAGCTCTTCACTGGGTACCCAACCCACTGAGCTGGAAGACAGGGATGGGGACCAGAATAGAGCTCCCACAATCTGAGAGGAAATGACCTGCTGCACTACTTAGACACACAGAAGTCTTTCCATCATGTACCATCAGTCTTGGCTAACTGAGGAGGTCCCAGCTGACTGGAGGTTAGCAAATGTGATGTCCATCTACAAGAAGGGATGTAAAGAGGATCCAGGGAACTACAAGCCTCTCAGTCTGACCTCAGTGCAAGGGAAGGCTATGGAGCAGATCACCTTGAGTGCCATCACAGGGCACACATGGGACAGCCAGGGACTAAGACCCAGTCTACATGAGTTTTATCTAAGACAAAACAGAAATTCTTCACTGAAAACTGAAAAGATCATGCAGAAATTTTGCCACAGAATCTTTTGATGATTAAAGATATGAAACTAAATTTTCTTACTTTTCTTTATAAGATATATGCATCCATGAAAGCATAAGTTCCCTGGGGCCAAAAGAGGGGCTTTTTGGCTGTTCTTAATGTAAGAAAAATAGATAGAAAATCCATCCTTGTCTTCAAAGAAGGACTTAAACACTGTTGTTTACAGGAAACAGAGACACACAAGACAGAAGAGTTATATGTTACTGGAAGAAATATATCTAAAAGAAGATAGAAGTGAGACTGTCAAGATAGATTTTCCAAACACTTTTCTGAAATTTCAGTCATGTGGATATAAATTCTGCTATGGTACT
Source organism: Heliangelus exortis (assembly GCF_036169615.1). NCBI lineage: Eukaryota > Metazoa > Chordata > Aves > Apodiformes > Trochilidae > Heliangelus > Heliangelus exortis. Next base: position 122,049,472 of record NC_092423.1, read on the forward strand.
TGCCCTCGGGTATGATACCCTAGAGAATATACTCTATTCAGTTCACTAGATAAGACAGAACCTTTTCTTCCTTTTTTTCCTTTTGTTTCTTTTTGGATTTTTTTGTCTGACAGACATTATTTTTCATACAGATATATGTCATATATTTCATACATATGTATCTACCCCACGTAAATTCTAGCTCACATAACCTGCTAGCTCAAGTCTATTCAACACTTAAATTATATTCACCTTTTTAAAAAAGGACTGGATTTCAGTATAAAAAGTGAATGATAGAGTCACCATCTTGAAAAGGATGAGAGCCTCTCATGAATATGTGCACTTGGACCCAGTGCTCCAATTGTTCACATCAGCTGCTCACCTCCCATGGAATGAGGGGAAGGTCAGAGGAGAAACACAATCATCAGTTCTCCAAATGTGATCAGACTGCACATTGCAATATGTCCTGCCCAGGTTTACCAGCTAAAGTGTTGGAGACATTAATACTGTTCTTTTTGATTATTTTGATTTTACCATTCAAGACAAACATACATGGTAATTCACCATCACCAAAGATGAAGTAATTAACTTTCACCTGATCAGCAGTCTGCTATGGAGAAAACAAGGATAACATACACAGCTAATACCATTACTCAGATGTTTACTAAAGGTGGCAATACATTCAAATGATCAAGAATTGCAGCACTCACAGTAATGAAGATATTTGTTCAATAGCCAAGGAAGATCTCAAAGGACATTTTTACATGGCAAACTCACATTGCAGCTGCTCTGGGTATTTATTTGAAGCTGAAGAGCAATGACTAGTCCACAATATACCCTGGGACAGCCTACCATGGGCCCTTAAAATAACTGGAGATATCTCAATAGGATCCAAGCCAAATGATTAATTGGGGTGTCTAGAGTAAATGTCCTTGTGCCCTGATTAAATTCCTGCAAATCCCTGAAGCAAGGCCATATTAAGTCCTACCTGAAGTCCAGGTGCACTCTTTATCAGATTGAGACCATAGTCTATATGGCAGGAGATAGTTTTACACAGCTGCTTAGATGAGAGAGGAATCACCCCATCAGTCACCAGTAATCATCACCTTACAATGTCATATGGCAACGCTACATAAAGATGCAGCTGAGGCCAGGCCAAACAGCATTAATTGAAGACAACAGACTTTCCATGGGCCAAAGCACTTACAACCTAAATAAATAAGATAATAAAAGAGGTGAGAAAGTTAATAAGGTTGATCAATATTGTCAAGTTCATATTAACTGATGAAGACAGGAAAGACAGTGACCCATGCCTGAATGCATGCACAGCCCTGCAGTGGACATTTGTTAATGCCCTATGGCCATGAAATAATATCCACAGAAGAGATGAATTATCACACCTGAATTTCTGCTTTCTGTCTGTTGGTATTAGCTCTTGCAACTCACACCATTAGGTAGGAAAGTTTCTTGGCTTACGCTGTCGTGTATGAGCAAGAGATGAGCAGGTGGAGAATGTAATTATATTGAGTACTCATGAGAAAAATGCTCTAAATTGTTGTCTTAGTTCATGGGATCAACTGAACCTTGAGCATAGCATTTGTTAGGTAAAAATTCATTAGTTTTAAACCACCATCGTTTCTACCTTGACATTTGCACATAAACAGAGAGCTGATTTGCTAAGCTGCAGTTATTCTTTCTGTTCCAAACAGCTCTTCAAATCCTTTTCACCTAAACAAAAGTGGTGTAAAAATACTGCATCCAAAATGAAGTAGTCATTAATTAAAAATAAGGAAAGGGATTAAATGCCTTGCTTTCCATGTTTTCATTCCTTACTTGCTTATATGCCACATCCCTTCTGAACAAATGCCCACTGGTCACACACATCAGACACAATACCTAACATTATTGAAACCAGGACATGGACTCACTGTCCATGTGTTTACCTCCTGAGGTTGCAGTGAGGAAGGTCTGAGCATCTGTCCAGCAGGACATCTGAGGTAAAACAAGGCAGGAGGAAGGGCCAGTAGGTAGGAAGCTCAAGGAAGATTTGTGACTGAAGCCACAAGCCTGAGTGACAGCAGAATGGCTGCAGACACAAAGCCATCAGGCTGGGGTTTGTCCCTGGTAGGGACAGTGACACGTTCACAGCCAGGGTGTTGATGTTGAAGTGTTTTTCATGTTGCTTGAAGAGAGATAACATCTCACAAGGCTTCACTAGCACACAAGGTTTCCTCTTTGATTTTTCTCTGTGTAAAGGAACACTGGAGATTGGAAACACAAAAGAAAGACCAAAAAGAAAGGGGGTGTAAAATCTTAAGACCTTGGCTGCACAGAGAAAGGAGCTGATTGTGAACTCTTCTGCACTTCTTTCCTGTAGCTAACATCTAACCTAACCTCTGATCATCATGACACTTAAATTGTCATTTTAAGGTCTCTTACCCTTAAAAAGATAGTAAATAAAGGTAGTGCTGATGTGTAATTGGGGGTGGGGGTCATCTTTCCACATGCTATTTTGTAAACCAGAATCCAACCTCTAAAATAAGTCAGAGTTGTAAAATAAATGACCTGATTTTCTGAAGTTCTTACACACAACAGCACCCCCAGATGCCAGCAAAAACCTTAATTCAGAGTTTGACTTCAGTGCTTTAGAAATCAGGTCACTTGTTCAGTTACCTAAATATAGGCTTACAAGAGTAGCTACAGCCTATATTTATTTATTTTTTAAATACTTAAAGTTCAAAGCAGGTTATTGATTCAGCTCATGCATGAGAGTTTTGCAAGACTTGAGCCAGGATCTGAATTTGTTAAGGAGACATGAAATCCAGAGGTAGATAGAGCCAGGGCTTGAGTCCTTTACACCAGTTCTCAGGTCCCCATCCATTTGTAGGAGGAATCAGTCTTTTGTTCTACTGAGCCTGTAAATACCCCTGAGAAATCAAGAACCACCCCTTCCTCAGATGCTCTTTGTTCTTGACACAGTATTTCCTAAAACACTGAATTAATTGATTAGTAAATTCAGAGCTGGGTGCAAGATATTCAGGCAAGGATTAAAGTGTCACTGTCATGTATTAAAAAAGCATGAGTACATAGAAATCATTAATTTACATGGATTTGATTTTTTATAATGTCATAATGTACATAATTATAAAAATAAATGGGAACTGCCAGATCTTTTAGTGAATACTTTTTTTAAATTATTTTGCCTAAAAAGAGATGTATGTTTTGTTCTGCATGTGTATGTGTGTATCTGCCTGCCTCATTTGCTGCCAGGAGGAATTAAAGGAGGAAAAACTTTTGCAAACAACAGAGCTGGAATCACTAAAGAGAAAGCCACTAAAGGCATAATCAGATGTAAACCCCAAATTTTTCATCATTTATCCACTCTTTGTGAGGTGATCCTTACTGGAGTCATATTTATTTTCAATGTTCAGTTCTTTGTTGCTTTACATATGCTCAGCTCTATTGATTCAGCTACATGAGAGATGATTTTCTGCCCTTCCCCCACAGCTGTCAAGTGAAAGACTCCTTGTCTCTCTGCTTCCAGCTTGGCAAAGCCACCCAGCCTAACCCCTTCAAAACTAAATCACTGTAGTTCTGCAGCTACTCTCCCCTCTATTTTAACCAAAGAAATTGAGCTTTGCAGCCTAAGCTATTTAACAATGAGGACACTGGTAGCAACAGGTTCCAAAATAGTTTCTTTTTTCCTGTACCTCAAGATGTAAAGCATGCAAAAAGCAGATAGTAAATATCGAGTTCTACATGAGTTCCACTTAATTTTTGCTATAGTCTGCAAACTTTCCCTCAGCCCAGATAGCTGGAAGATACAGAGAATCTTGATTGCAGAAAGTAATGAACATGACTGCCAGTGAGTCAATAGTCTGTTTACTCCCCCCTTCTTCCTACAGTCATCTTTAATATTTCACATGCCCTTTAATAGTCAGTTGAGTATCCATAAATCTGTTGGTTTATTTTCTAGCATACTCTACTAAAATATGACATCCTGAGCCAAATCTAGTACTTGTACCTAGACATATGTCATTCCTGCACTGGCAAAGAAATGGCATAGAGCAACACTCCAGGTGACAGGTGCAAGATGACACTTGAGAACAGCTCATGTTCTGGGGGTTTTGTAACAGGAGCAACAACAGATGGGTCTTCCTCCTACCACAGCTGTTTCTAAGGGGTCCATAAAGCCACAGTACAAATTTTGCAGTGTGACTGCAATTATACGCACAGGAAACGGGATTTGAGGAATTTCATTACTGACAACTGAGAAACTGAATGTGTGTAGTGTCCAGTTGAGGCAGTCAGACTGACACAAAAGCAAAGGGCCACAAAGATGATCAGAGGACTGAAGCACCTCTCCCACAAAGAGAGCTGATGATGTCTGGAGAAGTAGCCAGAATCAGCTTTCAAATACCTGGAGGGGGCCTGCAAGAAAGCTGGGAAGAGACTTTTTACACGGACATGTGATGATAGGATGAAGGTGAATGGTTTCAAGCTGAAAGGAGGAAGATTTAGATTAGATATTAAGAAGAAATTCCCTAATATGAAGGGTGGTGAGAAACTGGCACAGGTTGCCCAAGGATGTTGTGGATGCCCCATCCCTGGAAGTGTTCAAGGCCAGGTTGGATGGGGCCTTGAGCAACCTGGTCTGGTGGAAGGTGCTCCAGCTCATACAGGGGGATTGGAACTAAATGATCTTTACGGTCCCTTCCAATCCAACCCATTCTATGATTCAGTAGTAACAACAGGCAGCAGAAGAAAGTGATTCTTCATACTGTTTTCCCTGCTGTTGATACATTATGACCCACCAGTCTCAACAGCACAGTCCTAGGGGAGAGACAAACCCAAATCCAAGCTAGCATCCATGTCTGGAGAAGCCAGGAGGAACAGTATAGGGCCAGAATATTGCACAAGGGGTCTTCAGCACCCAGTGGGGACTATGACCTTGGGTGCCCAACTCCCACCACATCCTGTCCTGTGCAGCCCCAGTCAGAGGTGAGAGCCACAGCAGTGGGGAGCTGAGCCCCAGGTGCTTCAGGAGGGGCTCAGCTGGCAGCAGCCAGATAGGCACTTCCCCACCCTCCTCTTTATTCCCTCCCCTACCTTCCATTGCCTTTTTTTTTTTTTTTTTTTTTCCTCTCTCTCTCTCCATGTGACACTTCACAGGAAACCTGATGGAGTTAACAAGTTGTGGAGAGAAGGTTTTAGCATCCAGGAAGACAAGCAAGCCAAACATTCATATTTTCTTGCATGGGCAAGCTCCAGGCTTCCCCAGAGCCATCCCTCTCACAGGAGCCATGAGGGGAAGGGAGAAAATAAACGCCCTTTTGCTTCCTTTCTGCATTCACCTATCTTTATATCCATTTTGTCTACATATTGTTTAAATTACTTGGATGGGTTTGCAAGTGACAGGAGCATAGACAGAACAGTACAGGATAGTGACAGCAGGGATGTTGCCATGGTAACAGAGGGGAGAGCCCCGGTGGTTAGAAACTTGGAGGAAGGTAATTAAAGATGCCCAGAAGCCAGGGACAAGGGTTTGATACCGCCCTGTTAGCCTGAGGCAAATTTCAAATGAAGATGAAACCTTCTGCCCCATGCTCATAATTAATGCTTCCAACTGAGCTCTCAGGCATAGGGATTCACAGCCTTTGCATTTGGTTGAGGGAAAGTATAGGTTTTAACAGAATACTGAATCATCATTTTCCTCTGCATTTTGTTATCTTTGTTTCTGTAGTGACAGTATATAACTTAAAAAAAAAAAAAAAATTCAGCTACAGATGACCCTTTTATTGGTGGCAGCAAGTTTATTTTGCATCCAGTCTTCACAATGTAAATTGTAAACGAGAAAAAATATTCTGAAAAGCATAGAATCATTTAGGTTGGAAAAGACCCTTAAGATCATCACGTCCAAATAGTGTATTTAAGCATGCACAAAGATCTGTCTGACTCGTTACAGTATGAATGATGATACAATTTACAAAAAAAAAAAAAAAAAGAAAAAAAAAAAGTAATCAGCCCCCCCTCTTTCAGAGTGCACATATATATGGTTCAATATGACAAATGAAATTTTAACTTGCTTCCCTCTGTGTTAGCGAGCATATAATTACATGCAGTTCTTTTATTTGCATTTATTATGTCCACATGGATAATTAAGGATTCATGTGAACTCACAGAGACAGATGTGTTGCTACAGGCAGGATCCTGTACATTACATGATTTGGTGACTCTGCAGTTTATCCCTTGCTTCAAAATATGTTCCAGACACATGGCTTTCATCATGCTCAAAAGCAGCTCTGGACAAACCTTTGTGGTGCAAGAAAAAGCCTGAGAATGTGAGATGAATATCAACTGCACCAGTCACGTCTTCCTGTACTGTGAAGCAGACTAAAACAATAGGACAGAAATTTATCCTCAAGGGCTGCCAGCTCTGAAGCTGTGAACCCACAAAATGATCATCAGAAAGTGTAGGAACACCACAAAAAAACCTAGGAGTAGTAACAGAAGATTATATGTTCCAATTCAAATTTGAATCTTCATTTAAGCTTAACTGGAGCTCCAAAATTGCCTAAATTCACAGTATTGATGCAGAATCGAGGGATATTGGCACAAATTTTGCATATGTTTTGCTTTGTAGTAAGATGTCTTTCACCTATAAACTCAGGCAATTATACATGCACAAATATAAATGCATAATTTTTTTAGTATGCTTTTGCAGGAAATGTTATTGTAGCTAGTTTCACTAACCAGAACTTAGAAAACATAAAATGGTTGACACATATGTCATCTTTTTATACTGGGAGTCTTTCAGAGGGCTAGTTTATCCACTGCATGCTGTCCATGTGAAACTAAAGAACTACTGAGACCAAAAAACCCACAAACATGAAAACCTCCTAAAACCCAAAATACACCCAGAAGAGAAAGCAGACTCTCATTTTTGTTTTGCTTTAAAATGCTGAGGAATCAGACCATATCAACATTGTTTTAAAACACTGAGAAGTATGACATTTCAAAGGCTTAAGGTGCACAAATTACCTCACCTCTGCCTTTGATCACTACCATACTGAAAATCATTCTTCTGTTGGCTGATTAGGGCCACAGCAAGAGAGAGGCCATTTGTTCAGTTCAACAGCTGGCAACCTGCCTTGCTTCTGGAGTTAAATTTCTGGGTTGCAGACTTTCAGGGAAGATGACAGTGGCAGATTCTTCAATAGCAGTTACTGCATTCAGTGAAGGGGAAGAGTCTCATTACTGCAATCATTTGTTGCCATAGCTTCCCATCTTAAAGCCAAAGAAACCATTAGAGCATCTTTCTACTAGAGGCCAAAGATTTTCATTCAATTACACCCATTCTGAGCACAATAATTTGAGTTTAGCAAGAGCATATCTTCCCACAAGCCATCCACATTCAATTTGAATGTGCACGCTATTTTTCATTTGGATTTCTGAAGTTTTGAATTCTGGCCACTTGTTCTTCTTATTCTTGGACATTTTTTGTTGCAGGAGAGAAGTTAGACATTCTAACCTAGCCCCTTCTTGAATTTCCATTTGATAACCTGTCTTCTGTGGCCACTCATGAGGCAAAGTAGTAACCTGGGAAGAGAAAAAAACTGATTCTGGTCAACTGAGTTCTACAGCATCAGCTTTTCAGAGCATTCCACCTGGCATCCTTATTCTACAATTTTTGTCTCATAAGTTAGGTCCCCTCTTACATAAGTAACATAATCACTTCTGTCAAATGATGTTTCTTTCTGCCCTCCCCTTACAGGTATATAATACTTTTATATGCATCAGATGGATTTTTTTATTCCCCTGAAAACAAAAACCTCTCCTTCTCTCCTTCCCAGTCTAATTCTCTCTCTCTTGCTCTCCCTCCACTGAGGAATCCAGAAGCTTTATACTTATTTGAAAGGCCAGCAAAGAGAAGCACAGAGGGATAGCACCTTATTCTGTATCACATATCAGACAAGGACAGATCCCTGTAACCTACATTTCTTGGCTAAATCCAGGAATGCATTAGTTACACTAGTTCAGCTATCTCTAAACATTGCCTCTGGTTGTCTTCATTACACACACAGTCAATTTTCATAGTGTCATGTGTAAAAATGATATCTAGCATTGCCATTTTTTTCAGGAAAGTTCTATTTGATTCCCTATAAAGCTCTAATAGATTCAGTGCAATTCTATGAAAATGGGATTTTCTGCTATGGTTTCTTAATAGACAGAGAGGAAATCTATGCAGGTGGGAAACCAGACTATTATTCATTTTAGTTCAGGATGTTCTCCTCAAGGTGCATACCAAACAAAATGTAGAACAGAAATACCTGACTCCACCAGGGAAAAAAAAAACAAAACCAAAAAAAAACGCCCCACACCACCTGGACATAAAATATCAACAGTGTTTTGACCCCTGCATTCAGAATACCCCATGCTCCCAGACCCATGGAAACGTAATCTTCTGCCAATAAGGTATTGATCTCCCCATTGCACACACAAGAATTTCCTGGCAGTGTCAAGACAGGGTGGATTTATAAACTCAGTAAACATAAGGAGTACAGAGATGCATTTGCTGAATCGTTTCAGTATCACAGATGCCATGCAGTCTCATGCTTAATTTGAAATAAGTAACTTATGTTTCATAAGATTAATGATTTAATAATTGTGAATCTCAGTGTAGATATTCAATAGTAAGACAATTAGCTTATTGTCAAATAAGGAAAAAGTGATTGAAGTAACAGATGTAGCCCAATACACCAAACTGCATTCTTGCTCTTCCAGGAGAAAAAGAAAAAAAAAAATGTTATGCTCTTCGGGCTGTCAAATCATCACTCACTACAGGAGAAGTAAATGTAAATGCTCACAGACATATAGGGGATGGACAATCACATGAAGACTCAGCAACTGTTTAGCTGTTAACTAGTAGCACTAGGATTTCCACAGATTAAAGTGATTGATCCCTTATCAGACATCATGTGAATCTGTCAAAATGATACAAGCTAATAGTGTTACAGCATCCATAGTTTAGATAAATTGTTCATAATTTACCATCTACAAGTAGTATTTACCTACCTACCTACCTACCAGTGTTCTCACATCACAATACATGGAATTTCCCAGTGGCAATGAATTTCTCCTGCCAACCACAACTATAAAGGCACGAAAAGTTATTGAACATCATAATTTGTCTACTCTTGCCATACAGCAGCAGTAAAGACAGGATGACTTCATTCCCAGGCTGAAAGTCAGTATCCAGGACAACTAAAAGAAGATAGAAGATGTGTTTAGTCCTGCAGTAGACATATTTTCTCCTCAGCTGGTGGCTGAGATTCAGATGGTATTGCCTGAGGGATCATCGAACCAAACCATCCTACTCCAGACACTACAGTTTGCTTAAGTGCTTCTAATCCAGGGACCAAATTTAACCTTCAAAATTATAACAACATAAAAGCCAATTCCTTATTGCCACAGAGTAAGGTGCTCTTAAGGAATGTTCACATCCCAAAACTGATCTAGGAAAAGAATTAGGCCTTTAATGTTCTGTTTTCTTCATTACTTTATTTGCAGGCTAAGAGGACTCTTACCACGCGTGGGCTGATCGTGGGCTCTACTATAATCAACTTTGGTTATGGCAACAGGCTAACAGAGTTAGGATTACAAGACAATCAGGATGAGCTTCCCTGTGTTTCAAATTCCAGCATCATTCTCCTCTTCCCTCCTGTGACTGTTTGTAGCAACCATATACTGACGTTCTTCCCACAGGGCCAGGCAGTCATCCCCTTTCAAGTTCTGAATTGTACATAGACTGGGGCCATAAGTTTGTGTGCACGCACATAATTCACAACTATGAGTGGGGCTATGGGGGGCACACACCTATATATTCATGCCTGCCCACCTGCCTGCCTGTAACTATATGAGAAAGCTCAAGAAATTTTTAAATAACTGCTTTTCCTTCTGCTTCCTTGGGTCTTTTCCACTGATTTCTGCAAGAAAACTTCAATTACAATCCCCTTATTTCCATTGGGCTGCACCTTATCATTAGAGCAGTACAGCTTTCGCAGCATGCTGGTCCTTGGGGAAGAGCAAGAACTGGTGATTTTGCAGGTTTCCTCTGGTGGGGGTACTGTCACACAGAGAATGAAGAGGAAAATCTTGCTGCCTCACTCATAGAGGGCTGGACTCAAATAGTCCTGCATAGCTTTGCAGATACAGAACTTATTTGTCTGATCATACAAAGGATAGATTTTTACTTGTCAGGTTTTAGTTTAGCTGGTACAAAGAGAAGAAATCTGAATTACTTCACTCCTCTTGGTATAGGCATTATTGTCAGGCATCTGTGAACTCAAAACTCTCAGAATTTTACTTTTAAAATCTGTCTACTATCATAATTTACATAAACTTAACTAGCAATTCCACAACTGCTTCAAAGTAAAACTGATTAGCAAAATGTTAGCAAAACCTTCCTGAATACTGCCACTCTACTTAACTATGAACAGATGTTTGATGAATTTTTACCTTTGATTCAGTAACTGCTTTGCATCAGTTTAAAGCCTACTAAAGGCTAAAACCATTTCCAAGAATGTAAACCATGAATTGATCTAAATTTACTACTCAGACTTTTCTTGCCACCTGTCAAATTATAGATTTTCTTTCTACATATATTGCTAGATACTAGTCACTAAATAGATGAAAAGCTTTTCAAACCTCACATTAGTATCAAAAAAGGTCAAATAAATGTAAAGGGTGAGTAAGGGAATCTGAGCAAATGACATCTTCGATGAAAGACTGATAGATTCCAAGTGTATTTAGGGATGGTTGGTAAACAGTTATTTTCTATACAAGTAAGAAACACCTTACTAAAAACACATTCAGAATGAAACATCAGGAGGGTAACAGCAGTCTGAAATAACATAAGGTCTTATAAGAGAAGCAATATACTGAGGGAGAGCACAGTGTACTTAAAGTAGTTGTATCTGGTAACACAAGATCTGGAGTACCCACTGCCAACAGCAGCTAAATGTTATAAATTTCTTATTTAGGCATTTTCTTCTCTTTTCTTTTTCTTGGAAGTAACACTGGTACCTGGATTGAAATTTAGAAGCTCAACTTAATTTTAAAAAAACGTTGGCGATAATCACTAGAAATGTAATCTCCATAGTAAGGATTCTAATGCAAGAATATGGGAATTTACTCCCCTCAGAGTTAGAGTGCATGAAGATTATATTGACTGATCTCTTGTACATTACAAAGTTTTTTTCTTTTTTTCTTTCTTTTTTTTTTTTAACCAGTTTATGCCAGTAGAAAACGGGCATGTGTTTTTTTTATTGTGTTTTCCTCTCCTCTTTGAACTTAGGGTAGAATTTTAATTGATCTTACAACTGTACATTTTTAAATCAAAAATATCAGAAAAGATCACTGTAATAGTCTCCTTTAACAGAGAGTGTGTTTAGAAAACTGCTTATGGCCATATCCATAAAACCCAAAGAACCTGTCAGCTCCTCTAGCTCACTTACATGCCACAATAAAAACAATAGACTCTTGAAGTCTGACAGATCTTAGATTAATAATAAATGAATTCCAAATGATAAATACAACCTTTCACTGCTCTATTGCTGAAGATTATTGCAGGATAGATACTAACAGGAAAATGATCATAATGGATATATTATTTACAATACAAAAATGCATCCAAAATTCACGCTAAACTAAAAGGATCAGGCATATGTAAAAAATTAATGTGTTTTGAAGTACACTATATTATATGGGGAAAAAATTAACAGAAATAACTTATTAAGATTTAATTGCAGAAATGTCAAGAGAATTCAGAGTTATGTTAAGCTGTATAACTACAGCCTTAGATCTGCTGATGCTGATGAAGTAGAAACATGTACTGATTGGGAAAAGAAATGCTGATTGGGAAGAGAAAATGAGCTGAATGTGCCAGAAATATTACTGCAAGAATCGTGCAGTAATATACAAGCTTTTTCCCTTTCCAGGAAATGGCCTCATTTCTAGTGTATTCCTCTTCTTTCCCATGGATTCTAATAACAGGGCATAGCTGGGAGTAGATTTCACCACGTAGTAAAAAGACAGAAGAGTTATAAGAAATTCTGCTAAAAGCATGGTGTAGAGCTGGAGCAGAACACAAGAGCACCATTCTGACACAATCTTAGATGACTGAGTAGACCTAAAATTGCCAGCAGAATTTTGGTGGAAAAGAACAAAACAACTCAAATCAGTGTATGTTCAGGAGACTTCTTGCATGAGACTTGCAGGAAACTACTTGCCATAGTCAAAGAATGGCAGAGCCCATTACAGTTTATCTTTCAGAAAACAAAGACAATAAAATGTCTGCTAATATCAGATTTTGACATAGCTAGATGGAGGGTCACACATTTATGAACCTTACCTAAAGAATTTATGAAAGTAGTGACAATAAGGAGGTTCTCAGAGTCCCAATACTGAATTGGTTAGATCAGCTGTAGCTGCATCCTGCCATTAAAAGGAGAGTAAGCAAAAATGGGTGCATAGAAAAAGTCATTTGAGGAAATATTTCCTTTGTTTAGCACATAAGAGAAACTATTAGTAATACACCAGTTGTATTGTCAAAAATTTGTTGAAAACATGCCTCATCCTGAAAGAGTTCAAAGGCTTGCCCTGCTCTGTTTATTTACAAGACAAGGCACCTTGCTTGTGATCTACAAACATATATATGAGAAGAGATATCTGATGATAGACCACTGTTTAATCTAGCAAAATAAACACACCATGAGATCCCAAGGGCAAAAATGGACCCTGGATAGGTAAAAACTATGAAAATCAGCTGCTTAAATAGCTTAGCTGTTGCCTCCTAATGGGTTGCCTGTTTATAAGCACACAAATCAAATTGTGTTTTTTTAAAAAGGAAATAAAATAGAGATCAAGAAGATACCATGCTTACAAAATAATTAACACCTCAATTTATTTATCTAGTGCATTGCAATCAACATTTTTCCCTGGCCACTGAATATGTGACTCTAGCTAGAGACTGGTTCACTTACAGGAATCTTGAGTTTGCACCCAACACTGGTGCTGGCTGCACCAGATATGCTTAGGGTATGTTGCTATAGAATCAGTCATTTCATGCTCTGTGACCATCCTTACAAAGATCTTACTTCATGATCCTAATGCTTTGATTTCCTTAGGGATACTACCTCTGTTTTTAATGCACAGAGAGACACACCATTTTAAAGACTATGTGCTAATGGAAAATACATAATCAGGTACAGAGAATAGCTTGAGAAGAACTGGAAATTTACTCCTGGGTTTTTACAGCAATGGTGGGCAGAATTAGATTATAAAAAATTGCCAAAGGAATTTCATTCAGACTCCTGGATGCTTCTTTCAGCTGAAACTTCCACCTAGGCTATTTCTTTGGGGGAGTCTGTTACTGATGGGTACAAGATAAGCAAATAATTATCATTCCACTAAAGACTGGGCCTTCTGGAAATAATCAGTCCCATCCTAACTCAGATGTTTAACACCTCTCAGCAATGATAAAATCCTTCTCCTATCCAGAAGGCAGAAAGAAAGGAAAAATCCCAGGAAAGACAATCACCTCTCTGACCTCTGTGGGCAAAAACTGAGTTCTGTAGATCACATTTTTCTTTGATTTCCACATGAGAAAAATCTTATTACTCTGTTTCAGAGTCCTAACAATCATCACATTGTCATTTTGCTGCTATAAAGATGATAAAATACCTGACTAATTGACCCCTGGAAAATAGATAAATTAACAGTGACAGCTTCTCTTTCCTTCCTTGCACAGAAAGCCCAGCTTCAGTCAGATAGAAGGGAGCATGATAAAATTTGACTTCTTAATATCCCAGAGGCCAAAGTAGGAAAAGCACCCAAGTACAGATGTGTGTCTTTATGACATAAAAAAAAGAAAAAAAAAAAAGTGTGAAAAGGAAGTTCAAAACTAAAGCTCAGGTAGTCCTTTTTTGATTGTTTTGCAACCAAAATATGAGACTGTCTGTGACCAAAATTAATAATAGTGGTTTGCAACATCATTCCTGTCTTAAATAAAAACATTAACATAGAAACAGTAACAAGTTATTCAAGAAATTGCATTTTTCGGTATAGAGAAAAGGCAAAGAGAAAGAATGGTTGTCACTAATCCATCATTATCACTCATATTCCTTGCACAGTTAGCACTGTGACACCAGGGTTGGCTGTAAGCCATGCTTCTGATGTTCCTATAGTTTTCCCACTAGTTCCCTATCTTTTCCTTTTTTTGCCTTTTGCCCCTGCACTAGTGTTTGATTAGCTGGCACTAAAGAATAAAGTATCAGATTCAACATGCCTAAGAGCATCAGAAAAATCACAATGAATTCTTTACGATTCAACTCTGGCAGAAATTTCAAGTTTGACTTTCCCCAGTCTCATGTTTTTAGCCCAGCACCCACTTCAAGAAGCAAAACATTGAACAGAACACCACAATATAAATTATGTAGGTGAATTTTCAAGCAATTTTGTTTAAAAAAAAAATAAAACCTAAAAATCTCAAGGGCTTTTCTACTTGTTACTTCATACCTTTTCAACTGCTGCAGAAATCCAGGACTTCGGAGAGCAGGTACACATAGGGAACAACCACATGGGTGTATTTTGTTTTTTAATTTTTCTCCTTTATTTAAAGATCACTGTACATCATTAGGAGCTAGTTACATCATTACTGAAAATCAGGTCAACCATATCAAGTTTCCATTACTCACGTACCTCATATTCCCTTCTGCCTATGTTATGCTTATTTTTCTAATTCCAAGAAAAAGACAAGGCTAGATGCTGCTACATGAGAAGCTTTGAAACCAGTGGATTTACTCACAGTGGTTAAGTGTCATTCAGTTCAGAAAAGCAAAGGAGAAAAATGCTTCAGCACTGTCACTGGGGGTATTGCCTCAACATTGTTTCACCTTCCATAGCCTGATCCCACTTTTCCACTCTTTTCTCTCTGAGTTTTCAGGCGCTGGTTGCCACAATGGACTTCATAAGCAAGACTCTGCAGCCTTCTCAGGCATTGCTGCTGGAAAACCTTTTAAGTGAAACCTCCAGGTGCCTTGCAAACATTTATTTGTTAAACTCCACTGCACTCAATAATGTTGCATTATCACCATACCATAAACAGGCAAGTTAAAATAATGAGAAGCTAAGTCATCTTTTCTAAGTTCCTTAAGTGACCTCTCTTAAGTTCCTTAAGAGCCAGAGCTATATTTACTATAACATTTTAAGTATCCTTGTCCTTCCCTGGTGACAGCAGTACATCTTCTTGACCCACCTGCAATTGTGGTGCCAAGGGGTTTCAGTGATCAGCCAAATTCCCAGACTATTAAAGAAAAACTTGCCTGAAATACTGTATAAGTGTGTCAGGGGAGACCAACACCAGTCCAGTCATTAAAAATTGCTTGTGACAGCCTGATACCAACAGAATGATTGATGTGCACTGCCAATCACTATTTGGCACAGGCCTTTAATCCCATACTAAAATTCCATGCATTTGCAGAAAGAAAGACTAAAAGCCATCTTTATATATTCTTCAGCACCAGCACACTTGCAAATGGGAAAGGAGAAACCACAGCAAATGCCATGTGTTGTATAAGCCTTTTTTCTACACACTTTCTATGCACCCAGACACACGTGGAATCTGGCACATCAGGAAGGATTCACTCAGGGGACCCTCTTGCTGATTTCTATCAGGAACCAAGGAAAGCAATTTTCCAGGGAAGATGCATGTACAAACCACACATTTCTTGCCAATGTTTGAACGTGGATAGAGATATGGGAACCGAAAGAAAGGGAAGCATCACCTTGTGCTGAGCTGGCAGCCAAGAAAGTGGTGGCCAGTCTCTCAGCATAATCAGATCATCACACTGCTCTTTGTTCCCTCTGTTTGCTTTTTCATTACTTATCTGTGCTGAAAATCAAAGCTTAACAGCTGACACCAATTCCTAATGAATCCATGTGACAGACAGAAGGGACACGATCATTACTGCCATCCCAAGGTATGCAAATGTTGCTTTTGTTCAACTGCCCTTTCCACATCACTTGATCAAATTGGGTGGGTTTCTTGCAGATCATACTCCCAGCCAATTTATAGACATCAGCTGTTAGAGAGTCACAGGTTTTCACTGTGTTGTACATAGCCCTTCGCTCCCCTTCAATAATAATGATGTCTTCTTAAAAAAAAAAACAACAAAAACTGAGCCTAGTGAGAGGTTTTGAGATGGTGGATCTTGTTTCCATCTTTGCTCTACTTCTGTAAATAATTATGCTGCAGCTACAACGAGAACATAAGCCATTATGACCTGCAGCTTTTCTCAAGGGATACAGTACAGAAGTGCTCTATCAGAAATGCAATCAATTCCAGAGATGACTGCTTCCTGCACGCTTCCAAGCTGCTGCTTTATAAAACATCTCCCCATAAAAGGAGCAGGAAATGCATGACATCGTTTAGCAACCAGGCATTAGAATTTAATGGCAGAGGATTAAAATACAAAAATGCTGTGCTTATAGACCTTCACATACATTACCCCAGACTTGGAGAGGACAAACTGGTGATGTATTGTAAATTCTTAACCCTTTACTCTACCTTCAAAGACAGACTCATCCCACAAGCAAAGGAAAATCTTTGCCATATTAGAATAAAAAGTCAAATAAAAAGTCAAACAAGAAACAAAACTTGGAACAAAGGACAGGCTTTGCCATTTTATATCATTTCTCAGTTTAAAAATTTCTGGGCAAAACAGAAGCATGATCCCTACTCTTGATTTCTCCCTAATTGTCTTTGCACAGGTGTCATATCATGGCAATTCTCAGGTTTTAGCGTTTTCACATTTCCCTACATTAAAGTGTTTGTGCTCTCCCTCTTGCACGCACACAAGGTACAATGAGAACAAACAAAATAACCTCTGAAATGATGTTCCTACTAAGCTGTTGTGATGACATTTTTCATACTGAAAACACCTGGTGCCTGGTAGCATGTGCATTGATAATAACTCTGGCACAGGTTTTTCCTAGAGCAAAACAAGTATTTACAGCTACATGAACAGGATGCTGGTGATGAAGCCATTCTTATCAGGATTAAAAGATAACTTGAACAGCAGGAATATATCAGCCCCTTGAGGCTCAGCTCTCTCTCAATCAGCCCCAGAAGGTTCTGTGAGCCTGTCTTCCCTCTGTAACTTTTAAAACTGAATGGTGATGACAACCAGTATCTGTATGAATGTTATTTTTTCCCACTATATGGTATGGGCCAAAAAAAAAAAAGTTAGAGACATCTATATTTAGAAATAATACTACATATCTTTTAATGATTACGTATTTCTTAAATGACAAGTCTTTTCAACATACTAAACCAGAGGTCAGAGTGGAGGTATGCTCTTTTCTGGCAACTTTTCCATCTCTCGTTGTGCCCTGCTCCCAAGTTAACAACAGTTCAAACCACATGAGAAACTTAGAACCAGAGCACTGCCTGGCATCCAAATGACCTGGTCCCTAACAGAGTGCACAGTTGCATCTTGCCATCCCATAGTCTGAGATAATTACCATCAGAGTACAATTTCAGGAATAAAAGGTCCTCTACTGTTAAGAAAATGCATCTTATAATACTGTGAAATGTTGACTCATAAGGCTTGCCTGACTCATATTCAATATTTACTGTTATTGGTTAGTTGAGTCATTCAACTGTAATAAAAAGTATTCCCTGAAGCTGTGCCACCCCAGGCTGTGATCTAACCACACGATGCAGCCAGCCAGGAGAACCTGTCCCCTTCCATCTCCAAAGGTGTCTGGCAAGGGTGGGTGTCCAAGAGTGGGAACAGCCACTCCTCCATAACCAACACCTCCCCCAAGAAGAGCAGTTGGGAAAATGATGTAGCTGGAAGCGTTGTGTTCTGGATGAAAACATTTATATATATAAAAGGAAAAAAAGAAAAAAAAAAAAAAAAGTTCTCTGCATTTCTAAACATTAAATCAAGCAAGACCCTTTTTCTCCCAAAGCACAGAGCTTTAATTCATCAGTCTAAACCAATTGATCTTAATTTGACTCACAGTTTAACAATCCTCTCATGGTTTTGGCACAGCATCACCTAGCTATACTTGAAACATCTCTCTAGGGAGAAAGTTTCAAATCTTCTACTACTGGAATCAGACATAGCATTCCTTGTGTCAGAAGTGTCAAATATAGTGTTGCTGGTTTTTGTTAAAAATCATCTTTTTTCAACCCAGAGGTGGATTTATTCCACTACTACATGAAGACATTCATGTATGTAAGGAAAAAAATGTTCTTTTTGCCACAAATGACATAAACAACAAGGCTAAGACTTAGAGTCTCCCTCAGCTGTCTCCCCTCCTTATTTCCACATTCAAAACACTCAGCTTTGCTATACACCAATGAAATTATGCAATGATAAAGCTTAAATCAAAATGAACATAAAACATCAACAGGAAATTGTGGATGTTTCAAATGAATGCCCTTTATTATTGCAGTCATTTAGTGTCTAGGTAGTCAGTGATGCTGAAAATCATTTAAATGACTCATTTAAAACTTCTTCCTTTGAAAAAGTCACTCATTTAACATACACAGGCTGCTGAGAAGCATTTCTGGAATGGAAAACGCCAGCACCATCCACAAAGGTAAAAGAAACATGACACTGAACAAGACACAAGAACATGGCACTGGCTCAGAACTAGGACCTACTTTGGTCAATGTTCTGCCTCCAGCAGTGGTCACAAGAGGACGTAGGGAAGAAAATGAAAAGGGAATACATGTGACTCAGGTGCTTTCAGCCAAGAAATTTACCAATCCTGACACAACTGGTAACCCAGTTACTAGATTAGCAGAATTCTCTTCCAAGTACTTGTCATGTCTGCCTTGAAACCCACCTAAACTTCATCCATATACAACATCCTTAGACAAGATTCCACAGGTCCACCACATGTCACATGAAGAATCTGATCCTTTGTTTTGAACCTGTTTCAAATTAAAGGCTTATCTAACTATAGAATCTGTAGCTGAAAAATACAACAACCAGCTACTCTCTAGCATTCCTTTCCATCTCACTCAGAACTTTGTTGAGCTCTCTCAAGTCTCCAATAAATCACCTCTTTTTCAGGCTGAAATGGCCTAGTCCAGCTCAGCTATGCTCACTTTGTACAGTAGGTAATAGGAGTACATTTGGAAAAGAAAACAACTGATGCAGAATCCCCCAGCACCTTCAGGGGAGCTTTTTTCTTCCAACAAGAAGAAAGTGTTCCTGCAGGCTGTATACTCATCAGCAGCTGCATTGCACTTGGCATGTTCCAGAATTGCAGTAGGCAAATTTCAGGACATAATCTGGTTTTCTTTAATCCAAAAGGACTGGTGCTCCAAGACTGTCCTTTTTTTAATCCAAAGTGCAGTAAGTGAGGATGTCTCGAAGATTTGTTTCAAAATAAGATCCTTGAACTACAACTGGTAGATTTTCCTTGGCATCCCTCATACAGAAGCTGTTCCATACTTCTCAATCATCCCTGTCACCATTCTCTGAACTTTTTCCACTTTAAGAACATACTTTTTGAGATGGGGGGACCAGACTTGCATACAGCTGTCAATGTGTGGGCATACCATGAGTGTATTTGTTGTCATAATGATGTCTTCTGGCTTTCCCTTTCTTCCTTTCTTAGTATTTCTGAATATTTGCTTGCTTTTCAGACTGATGCCGAACACTAAACTGACAATTTCATGGTGCTATCTATAATCTCCCCAAGGTCTCACTCCTGACTGTTATTGGTCTTTCAGAACAAAACATTTCATAAGTTAAAATTGTAAGCCTCACTTTTAGCTATCAATTTGATTCTTGACACATGTAAAAACAATGAATTGATAGAAACATTTTGCATAACACAAGTCAATTAATCATCTGGTTATGACACACAATGTTATTAATAATGTAAGAATTGCTATAGCTACTTACACACTATTAGATCAGTTTTTCAAGAGATAAAGCCATTTGGACAAATAAACTCAAATGAGGGGCAGTTCTTTCATTAGTGAAGCAAAGAATTCCCTCTACATTTATCCTACTTCTTATAGATTAAAAAAAAATAATGCCACAACTAGAAAGAAATCCTGAAAAATGCCTTGTGGTACAACTCCTTACATCCAGAATGCAATGTGGGAACACTAGTATCACCTAGAGAATATATTATAACCTTGAGTTACCATGTCAGAAAAGAGCATCCAAAAATTAATTACATTTTTTAATTGCTTGGCTGTTCCTCATTACTTGCCATGATCTACCTTTAGAAAGACATTCAGGTGTTCCAGGCAC
Organism: Heliangelus exortis; assembly: GCF_036169615.1. Taxonomy (NCBI): domain Eukaryota; kingdom Metazoa; phylum Chordata; class Aves; order Apodiformes; family Trochilidae; genus Heliangelus; species Heliangelus exortis. The sequence continues at coordinate 122,069,799 of NC_092423.1, forward strand.
CAGCATTATTTGATAATAATAAACCAAATTCAAATAAACACACCTCAGCTCTGTCTTCTTCACATTGATGTATAAGGGTTTCTAGGTTCCTTGCCAAGACCCTTCTGACAGTTAAATTGTTATTTTTTTAAATGTAATAGAAAGCTGCTGAATTTTATGAATTCTAAAACATAACATCAGATGACCAGCTCTATAGAGAGTGCTCTTGAAAATTAAAAAGAGGATTAAAAAGACATTGAAGCTGGGATCTAACTTCTGGCAGGACATAACAGATCTTAGCAAGCCAATAGATTGTTTTTTTTATGGGAACAGCTTAACAAAAAAAAAAAAACAACTTGCATTTTCCTTTCAGATTTTAAATTACTTGGTGCAAAAGCTTGCTTTGAAGTTTTTTATTTTCTTAAAGAAAGTTTTTCAATGTCAATAGCTATGAATGTTCCAGAATCAGCACAGAGAGATCCTTGAGAAGGAGGGTATTAATCTGAAAACCATTACATTAAATATAATTAATATATTGTATTGTATAAAATATAGGTATTATAATAAATATTTTTAATATATTATATATATGCATCACAATAGTGTCTTCTGGTTTTATAGTCTTGGAATGCCTTCAGGTTCCATTTTCTTTTTTGAAAATGAAGGTTGGAGAGCTTTTTGAAAATGAAAGCTTAGATTTTCCTATACTGATTTAGGTCTTACGAAGCAGTCCCTTTTAAAGAAAAAGCCCCTGTGCTTTACTCATCCCCAGATGAGGAATTGTTCCCTGTGTGGTGAGAGCTAAACCTTTGCAGCATGAATGATCAACCTTGAGGTGCACATGTCTAAAACACATGTAGGTTTTGTGCATGTATGTGAGCTTCCTTCCTTCTGCCACAGTCCAAGAGTCTTAGCCTTCCAGCTGAAAGACTTATTTATCTTCATCTACAATGAAAAGACCCCCATGCCAAGATAGAACAACCCTTTGGTTTGTAGAAGGAAAAAATTCTTCGAGCATCAATTAAATTTTTGAACAAATTGAGTTACTGGAGAAATCAAAGTAATATTTCATTATCTGTTGAGCTCCTCTTGCACAGTCCCCTCTGTCCTGGCTGTCATGTTCCGCCACAGGAGAAGGATTGGGCAGGACTAGCACAGATCTGCTCACAGACCTTTGCCCTGTGAACCATGCAGCTACATCATTGCAAGCTGCTAGTGCAGGTGAAGGCACAGTAGGATAAAGAAAGCTAAGCCAGTACAGGATAAATCTGCAACAATACCAAAATGAGCTAGAGACTATAGTGGTACCTTTGTGCCAGGTTGAGGAGTTGTCCTCAGCAAGGCAGTATCAATGTAACTATTGAATCCTAAGCCTGGTATGGTTATGTCCTCAAATGTCCTCAAAGTGTCCTCAAAAAGTCCTCAAAAAACATGTGGACAAGTTCTGAAGGTCTAGGTCTGCATCCACACCTGAAAGCTTTTCCTTGAAGGAGGAGCTGTGGGGGATTTCTTCAGAGAAGAGTCTTCTGCAAAACCTCTGTGCTGTTCAATGATGGCTTGATCTAGAGAAATGTGCTCAGTTATAAACTTCTCTCTGTTCCCTAAGCAAGTGTGACTGACATCAAGGCATCACTTATTCAGGAAGGCATCTGCTTCTGATGGCCTCAATTTGCTTTTTTCTGATCTGTTGATTGAAGGTATTGTGTATCCGTAACAGAAATTAAAGTAGTGGTTGAAACAAATTAAATGAAAATTGATAGACCATTTTCAGCAGTCTGTAGGGATAATCCATTTAGCATTTCCTAAAAGTACATACAGAGAACATCAGAATTTTAGGAAGTCCATTAATCAACAAGTATGTCTGTGTCTAACACCCACACCTTCAAAGATGACTACAATTAATAACTCTGGGCATCCAGGCACTTAGTACATGGATGAACACAAGACAATACAAGGAAAAACATATATTCAGGACAATATAGGATGGAGAATCCTCTTAAAAGATCACTTGGCATGGAACTAAACCTGTTAAAGGAAGGATTTACTGTGCTCTATGGGTGTGCTTTGAAGAAGCTTACACTGTATTCAATTACTATTGATTCATTAGGTACATGAACTGTACAGCTCTAATTAAAAACCTTTTTCTTTCCTTCGTTGAAACCAGCAGGGAGTCTTAAAAAGAAAGGAAAAAAAAAAAAAAAAAAAAAAAAAAAAAGAAAAAGTCATAAAAAGATTAATTAGAAAAATACTAACCCAAATTCCCTGGCCTTCTTTGTGTCACTAAGTAACCAGAGTGTCCCTAGCTCTCCCTGAGCTGAAGCAGCAGACATTGTACTTTCCTAAGCTCTTTGATTGTTTCTCTGCACCACTGAGACGCTTTGGCATGTTCCACAGGCAGACACTGTCCCTCCCATCTCTGCCAGGCAAAGATCCCAGTTCTGGGAATCCCAGACAGAAAAGGTGCAGAAAGGGAGGAGTGGCTTTATGTTTCTGATACACTGACTCTTCAAGATTATCTAAGCAGAGGGAGGAGGACTGATGAAGGGTGGTGCTGGGAGTCGGTCTGGCCCAGGAGGGTTCTGCTATCAGGCTGTATCGAGGAGCCAGGGAATAACTAGGGGATTGTGCTGAGCCTTCTGTCTCACACTGTGGATGAAATCCAGCCTGTGCTGGTTACTCAGTGTCCAGCCTGTGTAAACCCTGAGAAGCCTTTTGAACTGGGAAAAAAAAAAAAAAAAAAAAAAAAAAAAAAAATTATTCAGATAAGGTTCTTCATCCTTTAGCCCTTTTGCATTGCATTTAAGAATTCATGTAATCCTCCAGATGTTGCAGCATCAGTCAAGTCTTGACCAGCTGGACTGAAATGAAAATGCTCAAACTTACTCCAGGTGTAGGAAATATGTCTCTCTCTAGGTAGCTCTCCTGCTTAAAAAAGCTGCCACCTGTGCTATTAAGGCTTTCATAGACATTCATACAAGTAATAATTGGGTGAGGTATTTTAAATACTTTTAAATACCTTCTGATTTCCCACCAAGTAGCAGCTAATCAGACAGTAAGAGTCACCAACTTGCTTAGGTCAAATGCATTTCCTAAACACAGTCAGCACCTCTCCAAAGTAATACAGAATCTAGGACTCTATTTATAATTTCATGCAGCTACCAGTGGGTCAGGACCTCACTTTATGGACATTCACCAAGGCAAGGATTCACCAAGGACCTAAAGAGATCTGTTACCATAGGGATGAGCTGCTTTAACATAGGTTTCTGCAATCTCCCTGCTGTTGTTTTTTCTTGCCAAGATGAACAGAAACTCATTCTGGCTCAGGAGTGTGGTGGTCACAGCCCTGTTCATCCTGGTGCAACTGGGAGCAGGCAAAAACCCTCATCAGCCCCCGCCCCAGCAGTGCTGCAGCAGGGCTGGGCTCCAGCTCCCACAGCTCCCTGCTTGGCCATTGAAACAGATGTTTGAAAAAACTATCAGTATTCAATAGCAACTGGGCTGTTAATTACTTAATCAAGGTATTTTTATGGAATAGAAAATTCTGCCTTGGATCTCTTTTAATCATCCTATAAAATCCTACAGCGTATACACATCTGTACAAATTACTGTAGTCAGTGGATATTTCCAGAAGGATTTCCTAAACTTTCCTTGACTTTAGATAATAATTTGCCAGCACAGATCTTCAGGTCTGCTTTATTTTTTCCAGCCAATGCTCCAATTGGGACAAGCTGCAGTTTCATAAAATTACTCCCACAGTGGCTACTTCTGCTTAGCTTCCACCAGGTATCCAGATGATCTGCAGCTATCTTTACACATTAATAAATTTTCAGTGGTGGCTGCTGCTTCAATGAACTTCAGGTACAATTCAGGCAGACACTGGCGTACCATCAGGATGTTCTTTTCCACTTAAATAAGTTTTAGCCTGACAAGTGAACAGAAAGAGGAAGCCATTACTTTTGTAAATGTAACAAGAAATGTGTCAGGAGTCCTATTATTTAAAACTGAGCTGGGCAGAGTGGAGCCTAATGTATGGTACAGCCCAATCCAGCATGGAATGAACTAAACAGCCCACTGAACTCCATTTCATCAGCAATATACTGACTTTCATTTCATTTACCTGCATCAATAAGCTTGGTTAATAAGGCACAGGCCCCTGATATTCCTCTGAAAGGCTTCAGCACTGCATTACATAGCAATTTCACTTGCCCAGCACTAAAAGAATGCTATTTTCTTCATATTGACAATACTTTCCATCTAACTTAAAACATCTGTGGGCAATAATTCAAACAATGCCACAAAGATTGCTCCCTCTCTCCATCTTCAACAATTCCCTATGCTTACATACTATTTTCAGATGCTGGAGAAAGAGGGCACACTTTTCAAAGGAGCATTAAAGGCCATGAATTTCATTTTCTTATAGGTCATTTTAACAGTCTGAACAGCTTCAATAGGAGCTAGATAAATCACTACACAACTATTTGAAAATTCAGTGCTTGGCTTCTTTCATTGCTTTATGACATTAAAAAAAAAGTCTTAAAATTGTGCATGGTCCATAGGATAAAGTTGTCTTAACATCTTTCATTTCTGATGACTGCTGAAGCTAAAAGTCTGTTAAAGTCTAATAATTCCCCAGCATCTTCTGAGACATGAATGTACATTATCAAATAAGATTACATATTACATTCATCTGCATTCTGTGAATAAGGAATATGCTCTGGGTAACACTGAGGGTCAGATCTACTCTGGTGTATACTTCCATATTTGCACTTAACCCAATGAAAATACATGAGTTAGACCACTTGCACACATGACTCTTAGTCTTTAGATGTTTACTGAAGTCTGAACTGACCTAAATCTTTTCGTATGGATCTACATGTCTTCTCAATAGGTTTCACATTTAGCCTATAACTGTTCCCTTCTGGTTTGTTCTCTTTATCTGACTTGGCTGACAAAGAAACAAAGCCAAGAAAAGTGAACGGTTGTTGCTCACTGTCCTACAGCCTTCACCTGCAGGAACTGTTCCATGTCTGACCTCTCTTCCTAGGTCTAGAGATATTAGTATATTTAACTAAGAAGCTCAAGACACCAAATGGTTCTCCAGTCATATATAAACTAATTAATTCTAAGCATTTTATCAGACTGTCGGTCCTTAAGAATTAAAAAAAAATATTTTGAAATGCAGATGTTCTCAGGTTCATTCACAAGAATTACTATTACTGGTTAATAATTATAAAATAAAAAATATATGAGCAGGTCCACAGCACCTTACAAAATCTTGTACGTAGTGACTTTTGGCACGAATTTCCTGAAAGCTTTCCAGAAAGTTTATTTTATTCACATAGTTTCAAAAATCAGAATTGTGAAGACAAGTGGATTGGTAGAAGGTCCAACAATGCAAAGGAAGGGAAAGCATGAAATATGAGAGAAAATTTTAAAGAATCAATCAACTTGGATTAGAGAGATATAAGGACACTGAAAGAAGTCAGTCCAAAATATATTTGGATCATGTAAAGCAGAAGAGAGGAAATGTCTTCTTTATTGAACAAAGACAGGAAAGGCATGGAAAGACTGTGTAGGTAAAGGAGAAGATGAGGTTGTGTACCAGGAAAGCTTTCCAATAGAAATACTATTGAATAAAGGAGAGAGAAGGGGTGCCCAAAAGATCCCCAGCAAACTTTCAACCTCAAAGGGGGACCCAGACATTGCATGTAAATCATTTAAATTAGGCATGGACAAATTCTGGGAACACACTTTCAAGAGGAAAATCCATAATTTACTTCATCTCATCTCTCATTAATGTGTTTAATCCTGTGAAAAGGATGTGTTATTTGAGGTGATTTGAATGGCTAAAGTTGATCTTAACCAAGTGCCAGTGGGTTGACAGATGGCATTGAAGACGAGATTAAAAGGGAGTTTCTTAAAAAACTCCTGTCTGAATTCCTGTCAAAATCTGGAAGATTTCTTAATTCTGAGCTGCTGGGCTGATGTAATCACAGGTGTAAGACTACCCTTTACAGTGATTCTTCCCAATGTAATGATAACTTTCTGTAAGAGAAAGAGGAATAAAAAGTTGAGAGTCTCTGCATCTTCTGGGTCTCAGAAAAGACTGCATTGTCATTTGTACCGTGAAATGAAACTCAGAGCAAGCTATTTGCATCAGCAGCAGCTCTGTCTTTCCTGATAATTATAATTGTACATTGTTCTCAGAACCATTTGAGATTTCTCTTCAGTATGTTATTTTCACTGGAAAAATTGCCAGATAGAAAAGACAGCTTGCTATGAGAATTTTTCAATTAATAAAAACCTCTACATTTTGCATGTCTCTGAATTTCCAGGGCTTGGCAGTTTTATCTCTCTGACTTCCCAGCACTCTCTAAACAGGTCTTTCACTGATTTGATTTTCTACATTCCTTAAAAATCAAATATTGCTAGTGAGGATACTTTTAAATTGCACACTGTCTCTATGAATAAATCTGATACCCATGGGACAGTGCAAAACCACTCAGAGATATCCAGGCTCTTTCAAATATATTTGTTCTCCTAAAATCTCAAAAACATCACAAGAAAAAATGCAGTAAACATTTCTTTAACACATCTGAGAAACGAGCTGAAGATAAATATTTATAGGGTTAAAATATGAGCATCATGCAAAGAAGGAGTAAACAAAAATATGTGCTTTCAGCAGGCCCAAGACAAATTTCATATCCTGCATGATTTATGGAAAGTGAGTTCAAAATCCAGGTTTTATCAAACATATGTATGTGTCTCTCTATATATGTATGCAAGCCTGTGTGTGCCTGAGGCCAGCCATGCATCCATAATTTATTTCACATCTGAGTTTTCCTCTCCGTGTCTCAATTTATCATTACATACATGTTTTAACTATTCTTTGAGATTCTTGAGAAACACCACCTATTGCTATTTAGTTATCTGTGTGTTGTTTAAATGTTAAAGCATGCAAGCCACTAACCTTTTGCCTAAACATGTGTGTGCTTCCTCCAAGTGTGTCTATATGTATTTTTAGTAATAAAAAGGGAAACTAGGCCAGCTTGATGGACATTTCATTGTGAGCATATGCAAACCTCTCCTAGAAATGAGCTATAAAACAAAAAGGCAAGATAGAATTTTTTGGTTGGTATCTTTGCCATGGCTCTTTAATATGAACTTGGCTGAAGTACATCAAAGTCCTGAGAGCAGATACAGAATACCTAAAGCCAGAGACAAGGCAGATCTGCCTGTGCAGAAGCAGTGAGTCTGGGTTTGATATAGACAGCACAATGTGCAGATTCTATGAGAGAAACCTGAAGGGGCACATCCACCACCTCAGAGAGCTGACTAAATCTGCCATCAGCAGCTTGAGCAGTAGTCCATGTGCTTGATCAGACTGAGTATGAGGACAAACACTTCTGCAGTTTGTCTGACTTGACACAGGGCAACTGACAAACCCAGAAAGCAAACAGCATCAGATTCTCTTGCAAGGACTTAGAAGAAACTAAATGCAGAGGTGGAAGATGCCTTTGGCTGTTATCTCTGTTTCCAAAAAGTTCCTTTAGATTTCTTCCTGGTTTTGACCAGGGTACAATTAATTTTCTTCCTAAAAGCTGGTATAGTGCTGTGGTTTGGATTTAGTATGAGAAGATTGATAAGACGTTGATTTTTCACTTGTTGCTAAGTAATGTTTATACCAAGTCAAGGATTTTTCAGCTTGTCACACTCTGTCAGGTGAGAAGGTGTGCAAGAAGATGGCAGGGAACATAGCCAGGACACCTGGCCCAAACTGACCAAAGGGAGATTCCATTTTATATGATATCATTTTCAGTATATAAATTGGAGGGAGCTAACTGGGGGGAAATGCAACTTAAGAACTATCCAATTGTGCTATGCATCACTTGTTTTGTACATTATTATTATTATTATTATTATTATTATTATTATTATTATTATTATTATTATTGGGTTTGTTGTTATTGATGTTATTGTTAATCTTCCTTTTTTGGTCTATTAAGCTGCCTTTAACTCAGCCCATGAGTTTTAGTTCTTTTTTTCTGATGATTTGTGATTTCACCCTGAGGGCTGGGGGGAGAGTGAGTGAGTGGCTCACTCACTGTAGTGCTTAGTTGACAGTTGGGGTTAAACCAGAACAAGATTCTCCTGAAAGAAAGAAACTGCTTTTAAAGAGCATAATTATGTCCTTATAAATAATATTTGCAGTTGCCTTTGGTCTTTGACAAAATGTCAGCTATAGCAAATCTGTTTCCAGCTTCACTAGCCAACCCATATAGTCAAAGCCCAGCACATCTGTATTACTCACGTTCAACTTTCCAGTCACCAGTAAACTGCTGCCCCTTCAGTCCATAGCAGAACACAATTGCAATAGCAGGAGGGAAATGTGACAGGGTAATCAAATAAAAAGAATGTGTGTGAAAACATTTAAGCGTATGCTAAATGCGTACTTTACTCAATGCATGTAAGGAAACTGCTTTGAGATCTAAAAATCATTATCTTCACTTTATAGTAAAGTCTATAGTCTATAGTATAGTCTATAGTAAAATACATGAATACTAGTTTTCACCTGTGATCCTGCCTTCTTTTTGCATTGAAAAAAAGTTGAGATTTAACCCTCTGACTCCTTTTTCTCAGACATTGTTGACTGGGTTGCAGTTACAGGAAAGCCAACACAAATGTGAATTTTACCTCATCTCCATTAGAAGTGCCACAGATTACTTCATCTTAATGTCTACAGTCCTGAGCCAGTTAGTAGTAAAGCTCCCTCTCTACTAAAACTGTGTTTTAGTAGTGATCTCATAACTCCTGAGGAACATAAGTTATGAGAAATCTCAAATCTGTGGTGAGAAAAAGTATGTGAGACCTACTGTATGGCTGTCATAGGGAATCAGTACTGGTGTCTTAATTTAAACCTAGTGTTGCAGGAGAACTGTGGGTGTGTTCCCAATAAGTGATGCTCTTGATGCAGTAAATTTTGCTTTCTTGGAAACTGGAAGATATTAAGTCTGTATTTCTGTTTGCCAGCCTGGACATGCTTGGCAAGCCAGCTTTATTCCTTACCACTGTTTCAAATGCAGGTCAGGGTAAGACCTGTATTAGGTCTTACTTAAGTTTACTTTAAAGTTTACTTCAAATTTAATTAGGATTCTGGTATCATTAAGCTGCTGCCACAGGCAGTGATTAGAAAGTGGTGCAGAATCAGCCTTTGTGAGTGTCTCTAATCTAATTGTGATTAGGAAAGGATGACTGTATTCCTAAAATGAATGCCCCAGATACCCAAGTTAGACAATGCAAGTCAGCCCTCTGGTTTCATAGAAGTCACAAGTATTTATGTGAATATCTAGCAGTATTCCTGATAATAATGCTCCTGTCACAGGAACACAGGACTGGCTCAAGGCTCTGCTTCCAGTTCTAACTCAGGAATGTGCACAAACCCTGTGAAGCCCTTCTCTGAACAATCCTTTAACAATCTAGAAAGCTATACTCGCCTGTGTATTTTTAGTACCTTCCACCCAGCCCCTCTCATCATATGTAGCAAGTGTGCTATGCATGGAGAAAACAAAGTGTTCTGATGCCTAAAAAAAGACTAATTTTTGGGCAGAAAGAGGTCAGGGAAGCCTGGGTTGGACTTCAGTTACAGTTCAGAAGAAGTTCTGTACAATACCATCCATCACTGTAATCAGGGCCATAAGTTACCACTCTTGTGTTTTCACTGCCTAGCTCTGGGTTCAGGTCTTTTGCAGGAAATTTCTCTTTCTTCCTCTCTCTCATAGCAGAACAGCTGACAGAAACATGTGAGGTTTATTCTTCTGATGAGCCCTTATCAGACATGCTTTCCCTGCCAAACCCAGGGGAAATCCAAGTTCAATTCAATTAATGAAAGCAAATGGGGTCACCTATCACCTGCAACCTGATGGGGTTGCTTGACAGGGCGTTGGAAACATCTGTGTACCCCTAAGCATCACAGAGGACAGTGAAATATTTGCCCTATTTCACAGATGGTTGAGAGTATTTTCCTTATTAATGAATTCAGACTTCACAACAACTTGTCTTGGGAAAAGGACAGTGTCTAAAGATACCTAAAGAGACCAGGTAGCAAAAGAGGTTGTCTGGAATCATTTAGCTGAATGATGGTCTTTAATTAATTTCAAGGTCCATTGAGCATAGGCCTATTAAATATAGAAGCTCTGCATAAGAGTATAAACATTTTTAAGTATCTACTTAAGTAATGCCAGCAGTCTGATATAAACTTAATTGCAAAAAGTAAATAATATCAAAGCTTGGACCTGCATGCTGTTCCTCCTTGACAATCACATTCAGTTTCACTGTGGTTTATGACTGGGAATTTAAGAACAAAAATTCTGAGAAAGTAAAATTTAAGATTCTACCTATAGCTATAACTTCCACCACTTCCAGTGACGTAAACCTAGACTTATGCTTCAGCTTCATTTTCATTTTCAGGTTTGAACACACTGGTTTCTCTGAAGCTTCCATCACATTACAAAGGATTTTGGCTGTTGTGGTTTAACCCCAGCCAGCAGTTAAGTCCTACACAGGTGCAGAGCTCACACTGCCCAGTACATCCTCATTAACCACCACCTCCCTTCCCATCCTTTGATATAATACACAGGTATTGTTACCCTAGTCTACAGAACACCCCTGTAAAATGTCTGTAAAGTGTTCACAAATGTCCACAAAATGTCTGAGCTCATCTAGGCCATGACTTTGGGCTCCATCTGTTATGATATAGTGGTAGACAGGAGTGGTGGTGTGTTGCTGGGCACCAAAGCCAACTTGGGTCAGGTCACAGCTGCACTTGTATTGCTTCTTTTAAGGCTTGTCCTCCTTTGGTTTGGGTAGTTCCTGCTATAGTAATTCCTATAAAATTCAACTCAAATCATGGGCTACAACAAGTTAAAGGTATTTTAATTACAATCTCCACCTTTGGTCCCTTTGGACCAGACCATAAAGTTTAATATTGCAATGAACTCCTCCCCTTGCACCTGCTCTTTCTCATGCCTAGACTGAAGTCACTTAGGGATGTACCTTTTCCAAGTGGTAAATTATCTATGAGTCTCTCCAGGGCTGTACCTGCTGCAGTGTAGACTTATCCACAAGCACAGCTGCTTTGAGGTGCACCTGTTCCAGTGTGATCTTCTCCATGACTCCAATACCTTCAGAGATAGCATGGCCTTACGCACAACCACAGTCCCTTTAGAAGTAAACCTGAACCAACATGTCCTTACCCACAGCTTCAGTCCTTTCAGGGCTGTACCTGCTCTCTTGTGTGCTTATCCATGGCCATGTCCTTTGAGGTGCTCCAGCATCACCTCATGCACAGTCACTGATGCTTTGAGGTGTACTCTCTCCAGTATGGACTTATCCTTGGGATGCAATACCTTCAGAGACACCTGCTGCAGCACAGATAACCACAGCCACTGGTGTTTTGGGATGTACCTGCTCTAGCACGGGCTTAGTCACAGACATAGATGCTTTGGAGTGTCCTGCTCCCACGTGGGTTCATCCACAGCTCACAGTCCCTTTGGCTCAAGGTCACACTGGAGTTCCAGCCTATCTAGGACAGCAGTACAGAACCACCAGTGATGCCCTGGCCATCTGCCAGCCCAGGTGCATGGCCATTGCTGTTATCAAAATGTTCTCAGTATGGTAAGCTGATAAGCATCAAAGCAGTGCAGCAAGCAGAGAAAGCAAAATGTAGCCACTAACAATCACTAGACTCTAATTTGCACTGAGACAAGCACAGAAGCTTGATGATTAATAGCTAAACAGCAATAACACATATGTTAATTCAATTTAGCACATATCAACCAAATCTGTTATTATCTTGAACCCTTCCAGCCTCACACTGGGCATCAAAAAGGCCTTTTATGATGTCACTCCAGCTGGACACTAAGCTCCACATAGCTGCTTGCTCTTTGTCCCCCAGTGGGATGGGGGACAGAATTGGAAGAGTAAACATGAGAAAACTCGTGGGTTGAGATAAAGGTCAAGTAAAGCAAGATAAAGAATGAATTCCCTACTTCTTATTGGCAGGCAGATGCTCAACCATATCCAGGACAGCAGGGCTCCATCACATGTAATGGTTACTTGGGAAGACAAAGGAAGACAAACACCATCACTCCAAACATCCTTCCCTTCCTTCTTCTTCCCTCAGCTTTTATTTCTGATCATGATGCCACACTGTATCGAATATCCTCTTGGTTGGTTAAGGTCAGGTCTCCCAGCTGTGTCCCCTCCCAGTTTCTTGTGGACTCCCAGCCTCATTGCTGGTGGGGTTGTGTGAGAAGCAGAAACACCTTGGCACTGTGTCAGCACTGCTAGGCTGATAACTGAAACATCTCTGCATTATCAACACTATTTTCAACACAGGTCCAAAGCACAGCCCCATACCAGCTACCATGAAGAGAATTATCACAGCCAAAACCATCAAAATGACCAACCATCAGCCTCAGGGGATGAGACAGCCTCCATGAGGATGATGAGAACCAGTGGCCAGCATGTGGTTCAGGGCTACTGCTGTTCACAAGAGGGAGAGGAATCTCCTCTTAAAAGCTTTCTGTAGAAAGACATCTCAGGAAAGCTAGATCTCTGAAACATCCAACATAACAAAATAAAATGGAGTCTGAAATGCTGCTGACACCCACATTTTAGGGGACGAAAATTGTTAAAAGAAGGTAGAGCATTTCAAAGAACATGAATCGACTTTGCCAGCTGGACAGGACAGAGACCAATGTAGAGATGTCAAAGGCATTTGCAGCTGTGGCATGAAAAGTTTAGACAGTTACAACACATTCATCTTGGTTTACTTAGTTGAGTTCTTGTACTAGTAGGAACATGTGGTTGCATCTTTAGAAATGAAGACCAAACCATCACAGCTTACCCATCTCCAGCACCTTCAACCATTACTGACCTGAGAGAGGGTTTATTCTTCCTGATGAATTGATTGAAAAATTTCCAAAGCAGACAAAAAGAGACCAAAAGCATCTGAAAAATCATGTTTTATACACAGAATAATTTAGTAGCACTGAAGACACAGGAATTATGGTCTCCACCTGTTCCCCAAGCTACCTAGGGAGAGACTGTGCTGCCAGAGCAGCATGCTAACTAAAAATAAATGAGTTAGGAAGAAGAATTTGCTCAAGAATTTGCTTAGTTTGTTAAAACCGGTGGGAAATGTTGCTTCAGAGAGACAGTCTGACAAGGAAAACCACTTACGCAAAAGCATCAGAATTTTCCAGGGGAAATGTAATTTTCTGCTAGGAAAAAGAGATGCAATTTTCTGTCAGGAAAATAAGAATGATAGTTTTATGATTGCCCACCTGGAGGGACCCTATCCATTAAGCTCACTACTAGAGGGAAGAAAGTAAATAGGTAAGAGCAATCCCTCAGGAAGCTGCTACATGCTGCAGACATTGCTGTCTCCCACACAGATACTAATGAAGGCCTTGGGTTTTCTTTCAAGTTTTCCTGCTTTCCTGATGTTTTTAAAAATTATAATTTTGTTTTTATTTGAGCTAAAAATTTTCTAGATGTCCAGATCACACTTCATAAAATCTGTAAATCCATGTTGACTCAGTACAGCAACAACTTGCAGCAGAATAGCTTTAGGGAAGGTACTACTATTACAGAAAACATGGTAAATTAGTTTTACTGAATGCTTCCAGGGTCTGCTCAAAAAGCCTCTAGTTACTGGGCAATATACAAACCACGTTGTTTCCACCCCCATGGATTTGCACTGATGTGAAAGGTTAATTTTCATGTAAATTGCAGAGGAAATGGAATGCCACCCCCAGAGCCAAGGAGGAGGCAACCAAAAGAAAATGCACTGAATGGTATAATGTGAGATAAAATGAAGGAAAGAAATGAAGGAGGAGGATGTATCTTATAAAAATGCCCTGGAGATCATTAGACTTATCTCTCCTTTGCATAATTTCTCTTCTACACCAACATCAAGGTCCAGATTCTGATCCACATAATTTATCTTCTTCCAAGAGCAATGCCCAATTCCCTGAGCATTTTTTCTTCCCTTCCATCACTTCTAAAAGCACAGTATAATGTAGCACATTTTCTGTGTCTTCTACAGCAAAATGATGACATGGCTGTTGTAAAGAAAACTGTCCAGTACCTTAAATACTTAGCCTTTGAAATGAAGTTCAAAGAAGAGGAAAGTAGGCTGTGACACTCATCCTTTTTAACTCAGTACATCCAGGATAGAAATGCATCCCAGCAGAGTCTAGAGCAAGACATTATTCCTTCATTTCAGGCAGAAAATCTATACCTCCAAGACACTAAAACTTGCTGTTCTAAGCCTCGAAAGAAATAACTATAATGAGAAGCCCAGACACCAGTATATTTGCAACAAAAGCTACCCCTGCAGAAAAAATTGAGACAAATGGCAAAGTGAGAGCTGTGCCAGGCAAGAGGAGGAACTGGGAGCAAGGGAATTAAGAAGTAGCAAATCACAAACAACTGCAAGAAAACTGCTGATTTGTGGCTGAACAACTGCTCTCACTAAGCCAGATGGTTTGTTAGCAAAAAGCATGGTTAGGTGCCAAAGCAGCTTTAACTCTGCAGTGACCAGCACCTGTATCTAGTGTTTTCAGGAGAGTTACAGAGACAGGGTGCTCCAGAGCTGCATCATGTAGTTTAATGTTAGAGCTGGCAGTACTGGAACATGGGTTTCCACAGCAAATTCTAGCCTATAAATAGCCCTGATATGCATGGAGGCAAGGAGGTGTGGCAGCTGTTGCTTGTTCAAGAAATATATGCTTCTTTGTGACAGCATCTTGCTGCCCTTTTCTGTTACCTCTCTTTTTATGACCTATTCCCTGCACCCATCAGTTTCCAGGACAAATGTGGTTCTTCACAACCTCCAGTTTGTTTTTTTTTCCTTTGTCAAGGCACCAGACATTCCCTTTTAATGTTCAATTCCCTTTTAATTCCCTTTACCTTTTTCTGTGATACTGAAATCAGCTGTGGGAAATGCTCTGTCACTCTTGTGTCTGTGGCGAAGACTTGTTTTTACCTTCATAAAAGTACCACTCACTGTGGCTAGATTTCCAGATGCTCTTTGCTCTCACTTTAGTACAACCTGTGGGTGAATGAGAATGTTTGAAAATCAGGTGACAATGCTCTGTGACAATATCTGGGCAGAGAGATTACTGCCCTCTTGCACCTCGAGAACATCATCATTGTAGATCCCCAGTGAAGAGAGGATGCTCAGAACACCTGGGGTTTATGTCTCCAGCACCCTCTCTGTGGGACTCAGCTGACACTTCACACCATTCTCATTAAATGTTTTCTCAGCATGACACATGGCTGAGCACCTGAGAGGCATTTTTCATTGTCTTTTTCTGGCTTTCTTCCCCAGGAAGCTCCCTCTCATATCTGCCCAGCCATCTCTGTCCTTTTACTTCTTGGCCATGGACACTTTTAGGAGAAGCTACTTGCCCCTTCTATCAAAGGACCTTTTTTCCTTCAGGCCAGAGCCTGCCTTGCCCTGGCTAGAGGGGCTGCTTCAGTGGGCAGTGCTCCCCAGGGGACTGACCAAAGAGATGTTTGGTTCCACTGGAAGTACAAGAAGCATTCATACAAATTTCCTAATCTCTCACTGCAACTTTCCCCCATGTCCCAAAACTGTGATGTGCATCCTCTTTTTAAGGAAAATAAGTCTCTGTTTGTACCTGGCCAAGGCCATGTTTGAATGCAAAGAAAAAGAGCTGTGGAGTGAGGGACGGTGGCAGTTATTTATAATCACAACCTGGATTTATAATTTACCCAGGATGATGGGGTACATTGTATCCATCAAAGACAAGTAAGTGCTTAGCAGCACTAAGTCAGGCTTTTAATTTCCCACCAGCTGGCAAGGACACCCTCTCAATGGCTGAATATGCTTTCTGTCATGCTGATAGCTTTGTGCTTAAGGCTAATGTTATATTTTAAAGTGTACTTAATGTTATATCAATATAATGCAGTCCTGAACCTTGCTGGAGGCATCTGGAGTATAAATGGCTTGGAAAATCTGGCACTATCAGAAGTGGTGCTGTTCTCTTTCTTTGTTCTGGAGGTGGTGATACCACTTCCAAGAACCCAGATAGGAACCATCCAATATAGTTAGCCAAACACAAAAAAAAAAACCTGCATGCATTTGTTTTAGTTCTCCATTTGTAATAACCTGTCTGCATTGCATCTAGACATTATTCCATCATGTATTTAATATGCCTCTTGCCTAGAAACCTGAAGAACAAAAGTCATTCATAGTCTGCACACACTACCTAGGGATTGCTCTCAATCTTTTTCCTTAGTCAAATTCCAAATTCAGAAGAAAAAGTCCTAATCACATGTATCTGGTCTTCTTACTGCTTACTGAAAAACACAGTGTCATTTGAATATGTTCTTATACATTCCTGATAGCACCAGAGAAACTGAATGCTTAAAACCCACTATATCCATTGACCAGAAGACATTATTCTGAACTTGAGGTGTGGAAAGACCAGATTCCCTGCTGCCCAACCTTCACCCTTCTTGTCAGAGGGACACATTAAGGTCCCTTGGCTGAAACCTGTGAGGACATAGACATGGTAAATTAGCAAATTTAATACCTCATCAAATATGCCTTAGATTTCAATTCACATTTACTTACCATAAAGCCATCTGGATTAGAACATCACAATCTGTATTTTTCTCAGGATGTGGGATTCCTTTGTTGTTTCCTATTTTATACCTCATTCAGTTCTTTTTTGTGACTAGCAGCATAATTTGCTTCATTCTTGAATTTTCTACCACATAATGTAATGGTTTACTATGTTATACTGTACTTTGATTTCCTGTTTGCACCTCCTCTGATAACTTGTGGTTAGGCTCAGCTTGAATTTACAGAGATGCTACTTAAAGCTTTGGTCTTCCTCCCTCCCCATGCAAAACTATTTCTTGCTCCTATGGACTAACCAGCCTCTATTTTGAAGTATTTCAGGTGAATCCTTGCCATTTCAGAAATAGCTTGCAGTCCAAACCTACCTGCAATACTTGAACTTTGTTAGGATTCTGTCCCCTGTTCTTTGACTGTACCCCCAAGGTATAGTCCCTGTTCATCAAGGCCACCTGGAAGTTTCTCTTATACCTCCTCACCCCAGTCTTACAACTCAAACATTCTTGATGGCTGTAGGCATTACAACCTTGCTGCTGCCTCCTAGGTGAAGAGATGTCAATAAATGACCCAATGGTTGTGGTCTACTTAAGAAGTGCTCTATCATGTCCTCTGGTATCTGACTAAAACATTCTACTTACTCCTCAGCTGTGCATGATAAGTTGACATCCCCAGCACAGCTGGCATCTAAGAGCCAGATGCTCTTAGAATATCAAACACCTCCTTTATTAGGTATGATACACAGGTAGTGCATCAATCAGCAAACATTTCTATGTGCAATCAAAATCAGGAAATAGTTTCATTTTGCTATTCATGTTTTGGGATATTATGCAGCATAATTGTTCAGCACCTACGTTCATGGTCACATATCTGACAAATTCTTCTCAGATCTGAAGAATCTCAGATCTCAACACACACCTGAAGATAAACAGCAGTAACTGTCTTGTTATTGTTCCTGTGGCATCTAAAGGATGTTTTTTCATGGACCTCTGCCTTTCTTCTTATTGCTTTGGCCCTGCTCTCATGTTAGTAGATCTAATCCTGTGTCATCAATTCTTCCTCTTATTGTGACTATAGAATAATCATTTATATTTCCTCCCATTTTCACTGAGCCTTGATCAAAACTAAAGTCGCTGTCTACAGCTGTCACTGCTTTCATGCACTTGATTTTTTTCCATTGTGGTGACAAACAATGAAAAGTCATCTCACTGCAAGCTGCCTGGGAGCAACTGTCTGGGGCCTTATTTTTATGCTCTGCTCCTGATATTTTAACCACATCTGTATGTACTTTGGCTCTTTGGCCCTCTACTTCTCCAGTCCTCATCTATGCTTTCCTTCTTCCAAGATATCCTGCATCAGTTTCATGCCCCAGTCTGTTTCACAGCTGCTCACTTCTGCTTCACTGCAGTCAAAAGCTGAAGTTGCCAGTTGTCTCCTGCCCCTTGCCCATGCAGTCACCATCAGGGAGCAGAGCCAGGAAAGTAATTCTCCTTAAAATGCCATTACTACTGTTGTGTTTTTCATTCCATCATTTCAGAAATCAAAAGCACTTTTTGCAGCCCTGGAGATGGCCATAGTTAAAATATGGAAGTAGAATTAGAAGCACAGCATTGAGACGCCATGGAGACTGACCCAATCCTCCAATCATACATTAAGGGCCGTGCTGCAGCTTTAACCTCTGGCACTCTTGTAGGTACAAGGCAAGAAAGAAAAAGGACACAATTAATTTGTGCAGTTCTGTGTGTTGATATTTTTCATAGAAGGTGGGACAATATAAAAAATCAGCCTAAGAAACTACAGTCTTTTGACTATTCAATGAGCATTAGCATAGATAGTTCATAAATTGAAAGAACATTTTCACCAGTAAAGCAAAGGGAAATAAATCAATTTACAGCCCATCTGCAGAATCTTTCATAATTTGACAAAATTAATACATCTGTGTATGACAGCAAAGATAAATTTAATTGACTGACAAACCAACCTTGACACAAGAAGGCCTTACAATGAATAGTGGGTATCTAAGTATACAGAAATGGGTATAGCTTGATCAGTAGTATGTTTATGAACAATGTCTATTAGAATACAGAGCTGAGATCCTGGCACGTATATAACATACATGTCTAGGGACTTGATTTGACTGTATACATTAGCTGATAAATATTTTCATCAGTGACTTTACCATGTACCTCTGCTGTCCTTCAGCTGCATAGTACAGCAATAAAGACCACTGGCAGAAGGAAATTTAACCATATATAACATTTATATTACACTGTATAGCATGGCTCTAACTGTAACTCTTCACTAGGATGCTAATGTCCCTGGCACATTCACTGCATGCACTATAAAAGAATGTAGCAAAAAACTGCCATTCATGTGCAGCCTGGTAGCTATCAGTCCCTGCAACTATTAACTGAATTGTAAATAAAAAGACCCCTTTCTGTTGTATTTCCCTTTGCTAACAAGCCATATCTGAATCACTAACAAAGGTAAATTTGTCAAAACTCAAAGAGTATTTGATGGCCAAACTTTTCAACAGCTATGGTCTGTAACAGAGCAACTCCTATTGATACTTGAAGCACGCTCGTAGGTCTTTTTGCAACAGCAGGCTTCATCTGCAAAAACATTTTTTTCTGATAGCAGCAGAAGTTAGAAAAAGCATTGAGACAACAATAAACTTTGCCAAGGCTCTCCTTCAGATACAAAATACAATTTCAGAATAAAAAGCCAAAGCCTCGAAGACTAGAACCCAGAAGAGATTCTGTGGAAGAAATAAGAGCATAACTTTCTCTCTAAAGCTGATAACAACTCTAAGCAAATCATATCACTTTTCATTTTCACAGACAGTCCACCTGAAACATCACTTCATTGTAAAAGTAGTTGTACCATTCTCACTGGTACAGAGTCAGGGAAAAGCCAAGTTCTTAGAAGACTGTCAGTGAACAAATAGGAGATTCATCCTTTGGTCTGATAAAACCAACAAGACAGACAAACAACACCCCTACCAACAAAACAACCACAAGAATCACAACACACTTTGCATTGGAGACTACAAGCATCTTTAATATTCCCTAAAATACTATATGCATTTACATCTTTAATACACCTCTAAAATACCTTATGCATTAACTTTTATTTTTAAGGTGCATGATGAAGAAATCAGGCCATTAGAATTGCTGAAGTACTGGAATAAAACAGGAGGTCAGATTATCACTGCCCAGTTTTCTTCAAATCCTCTCTTTTTCAAAGACTTTTTTTTGGAATTTACCAGGTTCAAAGCACACCTACATAGTGTTCATGGTTCAGCAAGTTTGCTTTTCCAGGAGACATCTTCCCATTTTTAAGGCCTGCAGCATTGTATAAGGCTAAAATGGCAGATGGTCTCACAGTTACATTTCTATTGTGTTCCAAAATTCACAAAACCTGCCTTGCTTTAACCAAGAAATTTACATTCTTTGCTCCTAATAGGTTTCGTGAATATTCCAGTTTCATTTCTTATTGTTACACTGCTGGTGTGAGAGATAGTGAGTTGACTTGAAACAAGTCTTTCTTTGCACCTGTACTCTGGCCAGCACAAAGTTGATCCTGCATGGTGTGTGGCAAAGTAAACTTATTTTCGTCTTGCTCAGTTTTCTGTGCCTTTGGAAAGACTGTTGACATTACAATTTATTTTCTATTTTATGAAAGAAATATGTGTGATTGTCCTTAGTGTTTCAATTTTTCCTGTGATCTAAATGCTGCTCTTGCAAGATAGATTGTAACTTGGAATGGTTTTATGTATCAAAAAACAACTACCGGTAAGAGGTAAGCAGTAAGTGTTCTTTTATGTTAATTATACCTAGAGCAAAGACATTAAGAATGTATTGTTTTAAAAAGTAAAAACACTTTTTTTTTTTAAGACAAAGAAATGTCACACCAGGGGTCCTGCCTTCTGGAGTGGATTTTTAGTGATTCTTTCAAGAGCATATTTAGTTAGGTTGCTTGTGCACTGTGCTATGGACTTGCTCCCTGCAGGGGAATTGGCAACCCTCAGCAGTTCACCTGTTCTGTGTAAAGTGTGATGACAGCCAAATGTCAGTATTTGTGGAGGCTGGCAAGAGCTGCTAAACCCTAAATGGGAGGCCAAGTTGAGTGACTTCCAAATTCCACCACTTCCTGGGGACTGCAAAGGCTCTGAGGTGCTCCAAGGAGGTAGATCATTTCATTCAGGGTCCTCAAGCCTGTGGTTTTACTCCAAGATAGAGACGAATGTCACCACTTAAGGATTTAATGTTAAATAAGCATTAAATAAAGTTCACAGGTAATCAATGAGCTAGCACTGGAGCTCCAGTTTGCTTTTAACTGGGAAAATGGCCTACCTATGGCCAGAGAACCTCATATCTCCTGGGAACGCAGAAGCAGCCCAGTTCTATGAGGACCACCAACCAATTTGGATCTAGGTGCTGAGCACCCTTAAGGCCTTCAGTCATATTTATGAACCATGTTGGGACACTTAGAAGAAGCTAAGGAAAAAAAGAACAAGTGCAAAGCTTATAAAAGTACTCGAACGATTTGTTTCCTCATTTCTAAAATGGGTCTAATGATCTATACTACGCATTAATGTGTCCCTGTGTCAGTGCTAACAGGATCATTTTCTTGCTCATGCCACATAGAGATGTATCATGTTAGGCAGTGCTTTGCCTCCTTTGATATATTGCTCTTTTCAAATGAAATCTTTAGCTAATCACATGTGCAGACACCCAGAAACACTCTTGAAAGAATTTTTGGCTCTTTGACTTCTTCAAATATTCCCTGTAAATGAAAATTACAATTTTTCTGCTCTACTCATCCAGTACTCTAAATGTTAAGTTATATATATATGTTTCCCGTGGGGGCTGAGGCATTAGCTGATATTTAGGGGCTCCTAAAGCCATTTCAAGAGATACTCATGGCAAAGTGGAGCTTCCTTGTCTCAGTCTCAGTATATGTATGTACTTTTATGTGCAAGCAAGAGAAACAGCCCTGCAGACTCTGTCTCAACAAAGGAAGGGGAGGAAGTGCTGCAGGTGTCAAGAGGAGAGATTTCCCTACAGCCCGTGGAGGTGGTGGTGGTGCTGGTTGATTCCCTGCAGCTCATACAGGACCACAGTGGGACAGATATCCACATTCTAATAACTATATCCACACCCATAACTACAATCCACCAGTCTTCTACACAGTCACCATGAATTTTCAGTGAATTCCTAATAACAGTGAAGCTAAGGAGGATTCAGAGCAGATTTGACTGGGACTTTGTTGTCTCAACCTGCTTCAAGCAGGTATGGGAGCTATGGAGATACCTACGTAATGTACCACTACATAAAACCAGCTCTGCTTTACTTGCCTGATTCTTTTTGCAAAACCTGGCAGGAAGGTGATTAAAATTATCTTCAGCTTTTGTGTTTCAGAGGACATTATCCCCACCAGTACCAGAAGCACAGGCCTCACATTCCGAATTCTGCTCACTTGATTTGCATCTCCGGGACTAACTCCCACAGGAATTTCCCTCTGTTTTTATTATAGCACGGAGGTGTTTTTCCATGGTTTTCCACTCACTCAGCCAAAATCTTTGCCAAAATTGAGATCTTGTAGAAATGATGGGTCCTAAAGCAATGATGTATACCACAAAGAAGAATCAGATTTCAGATTCTTAATACTCAAAATGCCTAAATCTCAGCTCTAACATGGCAGTTTACATGAACCCATCAGCAACAAAACCAACAGCTGGAAAAGTAGAAGGTCTCTGACTTCATGGGAAGAGTCAGAAGTCTGTGATTTCCACATCCTCATATTAGTTGTCAGCACGCAGATGCAGCTCCCAGCAGGTGACCAAGTTATTGCAAGAGAGTTCTGCCAGTTCCCAAAGGAAAACATTGCTAGACAGCTAATTCTGTTGTTTATGTTAACAGCATCAGAAAACCTGTATCAGAATAACTTTAAGTCCAAAGTTACATGTTTACATGAAAGATTAGGCTCTAGACTTAATAAATAGATCCAACATCCATACAACTTCTTCACAAAATCAAACATCTTGTTTAGACAAGATCAGTCAGTCAGTAATTCATCTAGAGTAATTATCTTTCTAAAGTTTACTGCCCACTTGTTCTTCTTTTCAGGCCCAGAAAGCTGCCATGGTGCTACAGGAGGGCCATCCACCCAGACCTGTAATTACAGCTGCTGAAAATGTACTCCTGAACAAATCACCACCTGCTGACGCTCCTGGGACTGCATCAGCAGCATCCCTCTACTGTAAGTCTGACGGGCCCCAAGGATTTCCCAGACACTTATCCTCAGATACAGATGCTTTTTGAAGGAGTTCTGGTTCAGCTTTGGGAATTTTTTCATCCTCAATCTTCTCTTAAAAACTGCTTGTCAGCAATCAATAATACATATATATATTTCAGTAAGGTAACTCACACATACAGACTCATCAGTCTGTAAATAGAAGACATCCACTTGAAGTAACTGGTGATACATCTCTGTGTCCCTCCTATCCAAGCAGCCACGCTTCTTCATAGCTTTATTTCTGGGAAATACTTCATGGCATTACAGGAATCTTCAGTTTCTAATGATATCATTAAATTCTCCCACATTCTGTCTTCTTTTTCAAGCAGCACTTCTGGGAAAGATAAGAAATACAGGTATTTTACACTCTTTTGGGCATTCTTACAGTCACAAATGCACACATACATATATATATATATATATATAATTTCTATGTTCACAGATTAGTAAGTAATAAGTAGTCAGATACACTCTGTACCGTTCAGATTTCTAGCACCAACAGTATGTCACACTTTAGCATCCAAAACTGTCATGTAATTTTCAAAAAAAGCCTTCTCAGTTTTACTAAACCATCGTCTTAGCACTAATTTTAGTGTTTGCCTCCAGTTTCTAGTATTCAGCTGCAGTAATCTGTGGGAGTCTATGAACAATCCAGACATTTTATCATTAAATTACTAAATTATTCCATTTCAACTGTATCAATGCAACGTTTCATTTTCCTGTAAAATTGAGAAAAGGGTGTGGTTAATCAAAGTAAGGTTTCAGAAAAGAAGAATTCCAACGTGTTGATTTTTCATCCTAATCCAGGATGGGGCCAATTTTCTGAAATTTCAGCAGGATTTCAGTGCTTTGACCATTCTACTGACTTATTTCTCAGAAGCTACACTCTCATGTACAGTTCCACCACTGTGCTATAGCATGCATTAGAACTAAAGGGTCTAAAGTATTTGGGAAATGCCAGTGGTCCCATAAAATGTATTTAGAATATTCCTGGTCAAAATTGACATATATTGCTACAAGCATCTATGAGACACTGCTTATTAAAGAGGCTAGAAAGAATGACATTATGTGGCTCTTCTTTCTGAGAATGGCAGTAAAATATCATTCACAAAATCACATAATAAGCCCCATGATAAATTCTTTTGGGGAGGTTCATCATTGTGATATTCTGATTCATTTTCATGCAGTGTCCCTTTCCATTGTACAGATTCAATAAAGTTTTTCATCAGGGGGCCATGTATGTGAATTCTGTTTCAACATCAAGCATAAGCTTAAACCATTAAGGATCAAAAAAAGGCCCAAATTCCGGGGGAAAAAACCATGTTGCCAGGATCTCAGCAGATATGGCTATGAATACTACTTCTGGGCAATGTCCCTGGAGCTGACAGCCTAAATTCCCTGCTTTATGAAAAAAAAGGCATTGGAGGGAGGTCTGTCCTTCTCACAGACATTCAGAAAAATTGTGCAGATGGAATCTAATACTGCTCACCTGCTGACTTTCGACTACAACCCTCTAAGTAATAAGCAGCTATGTGATCATGGAGATGGGAGACAACATAGCAAAGAAATTAATTACAAACTGATTACACATAGCATCAGCTTCATGCCTTCTTGCTCTGTCACCAGGAGACTTGGACTGCACATGGCAGATTTCAGTTCCATATATTACAGTTTCATTCATGGTTTTCTGGCAACAACTTCCATGATGCTACATTACACTAGGAACAATTTTCTTTTCTCTTGCTCTCTCTTTTTGTGGTTTGTTTGTTTGTTTTTTGCTTTGTTGTTTTTTTATGGTTTTGTGGGGGGTTTTTTTAGTTTAAATAAGAGTACAGAATCATTTGAATCTGACCTAAAAAGGCAGGGTTAATGAAAATCATGCAGATGGTGAATGTCAAAAAGAATGGGTCAAGGATTTGCATGCACCATAGCAGGGCCACTGCATACATTTCCATAACTCTAAGTGATGAATAATAAAATATACAAATTTTATGTTTTTATCAGATCATTATCTCTGATTTTGTATTCTGTTTGCTGCATTTTTTTAATTTCCTTTGTCCACAGTGCTTCTTCCTTCACGATTTATTTCAAATTATGCCTTCCTCTACCTTTGGGAGTTTTAGTTATACTTTTTTCCCTTACTGATGCAAACAGAAATATGAATTAAGAAGCCATCCCAGAGGTGATTAGAATCATTCATATGTAAAGCAAATGGAGTAGTATCTGGGGAGAACTACTAAGAGCACAGCATTGTTCAGGAACCTCTTGTTTTCATCATTTTCCCACCATTGTGCCTCCAGAAAAAGAAAACCCGTGTCAAAATAGACGAAAAAAAAATTTTGATGGTGCTGTTTGGCCAAAGTCTTGGGAAATTGTTCTCTTTAGGGAATGGTGCTAATTTGTGTTTTATTGTTTACCATGCAGATGGTCCATCCAAGAGGCAACTTGATCTTGTAGATGCTGAGTTCAAGCAGAAGTGCTATTGAACCTGATCCTTCCATGCTGAACCCAGAGTTTACCTTTCATTTCAAAGCAAAAAAAAGACCAAGATTTAAAGTGGAGGTTATTATATCTGTTTTACAAATGAAGACCAGTATAAGAAAGACTCAGAATAGGCCTAGCTTTCTTCTGGACCACATTTTACATTCTCCTATTAACCACTGAATGCAAAGTGGAAATTGAGGGGGACCTGAACTGCATTTAGCTGTCAATCAACCAGAGAGGCATCCAAATTGCCTTCAGCAAGAGATTTCATCTTTTCATTTTGTGGAGCCCAAGACATTTTTCAGTGAAAACTGTAACCACGACTGTGTGACCTGTATGGCCACTGCCAACTTGCTTGCCTTTAATACTCTGAGATTAAAACAGGGATTCCTGAGGATCTGCAGAGTGGAGCTTGAAAATATCAGCACTGGGAGCTTAATTTTTTAACAGGAAAATTCTCTTGTTGCCTTACAGTCTTTGGCTTGGATCACCTAAGTGTCAAGAATACTGAATTACTTAATGCCTAACCTTTATACCTGCTCATCTCATGGCAGGATTCAGAGAGTTGGTGCTCCTCTATCAGCTCCACCTACGGAGCTTTCTGCCATCCTCTTTCTTTGGAGTTTACCTACTGGAGCAGATCTGAGCAGTTCAAGGGAAAACATTCAAATATTTTGATTTACACCAAAGCTATTAAAACATACCCTTACTGGAAGATTTTCAGTGTCCTTCAGATGTCACCTTCGTGTCTGCTAACTTATTCTCTTATATTATTCTAAATACATTACTATACTACTGCTGTGAACGGATGAAAAAGCTATATTTGAAAAATGTGACTAATTTACTTCAAATTAATTTTAAGCCTGCAGTTTTGACAGCCTTCAACAAAGGCTTAAACAATTATGACAGCTGCCAATTATAATAGCAATACTGGAGATTAAAGAAAGACAAATAGGTGGAAAGAGAAACAACTAATCCCAATTTTTATGAGGAACACTGAAATTATTCGCACATTAAGAACACATTTAATAAATAATTTTATCTTGCCTGGTGCATTTTGCTTGACCTTTCCAAAAGGGATCATTTACACTTCTCATGTAAAAAAAATTTATAAAGAGAGACTAAATCTTTTGCTGAAATGTTCTGTTTGATTTGTTTTTAAATCAACCAAAGCACGTCGAATAAACAGAGCACCCAAAAGTGTTGTTAGGGATGACCTGAATTATCTGTTCCTTCCCATGATCTTCCATGTCTTTCAGCTCAACTGAAGCAAAACAATTACTTGCACAGACATGTTACAGCCCCCAAAAAGCTCGAAGCCACAGCTCCCATGGTCCAAAGAAACCTGCCTGTATCACCCATCAGATGGCAGGGAAAAGCCCCACTCTATTTATGAATGGGGAACACACTCTTTCTCCAGCTCCTGCTGACTGGCTGGATCTTGATCTTGATCTTGACCTGATCTGTCAGTACATGTCTCTCATCTCCACAACACACTTAAACAGTTCCTTCTCTCTAGGTTCCATTTCCACTGATCAGGTTTGGGGCAGGAGAGAAGGCAAAGAGGGATTGCAATCCAGCATCTCTTAATGTAGAACAGAATAAGGAAGAGCCCGACTGACTTTCAACATAATTAGAATAGTTACTCACTTAAAAAAAAAAAAAAAAAAAAAAAAAAAAAAACCACAACCCCACCACAGAATGCTGCGAATAATATGCCAGTAATTAAGTTCCTTTGCCCCATTTAAAGTTCAACATTCTCACTGGGATAGAAATTTCACCCCAGATGGCTTGTCCAAGGAACATATGCCAGTAGTGTGAATCTCACTGTATATGATTTGACACCTTGACATTTAGCGAGCCTAGAAAAACTTATTAAAAGAGACACAGATACTGTAAATTGAGCCTTATACCTATTTTCTGTCACTAGTTTTCTGGAATACCACCACCCCACATTTCTGATCTACCTTTTCTGAAAAACGCATAGCCATCCATGACAGAGTTCCTTCCACTCATGCAAGGTATCCCACCACGTCTCAGTAATTGCTATGAGATCATGGCCCTGTGACTGCACACAGATCTCCAGTTATTCCTGTTTATTCCCCACACTGCATGCATTGGCATATAAGCATTTAAGAGAGGGAGTAGCATGTGTAGTTTTCCTCCTTGAGGGGTGATAGGCCTTCTGGTTGTTCAAAATACTGGGATCTCCACCCCACAAGTGCTCCTCCACACCACAGTCTCTCTAATGACCTCAGTTAAATTCCCATCCCTCTTTGAAATTGGTTTAAAGGTCTCCCAATGAGCCCTGCTAACTCTTGCCTTAGAATCCTTTTCCCACTTTGAGATAAGCTTTTCCCATCCATTGCCAGCAGACATGGTGTCTTGTAAATCAAGCCATGAGTGTCAGGAGGATGGGACCAGACTCTTTTCAGTCATGGTCAGTGACAGAACAAGGACAGTCACAAACTGGAAAACATAAGGAAGAATTTCTTTACTACAATATTAACAGAGCACTGGAACAGGCTGCCCAGAGAAGTGGTAGAGTTTTGATCTCTGTAAACATGCAAAACCTGCCTGGAAGCCATTCTGTACGACCTACTCAAGGTGAACCTGTCCTGCAAGGGAGGTTGGACTAGATGAGCTCCAAAGGTCTCTCCAACACCCAGCATTCTGTGATTCTGACTCTGTGATTCTGTAGTACCTGGCAGCGTGGAAGGTAGCTCAGACTCCATACCCAACTTTACACAGCACTGCAGCCTCCCTAACGAGATTTTTCCAGTCCTCAGCATTTCTGCAATTCACTTTACCCAAACTAGTCCCTGGTGAAAAATGTTACTGGGAACTGTAGCCTATGGTGGAAGCCAGGGAAGCTCAGAAACTCACATAATGGAGCAAATACCTCTCTGCACCTCATGAAAGCTGATGGAGATGAGAATGAAACAGACTTGTAAACAAGGGCAGAGAATAACAAGGAACTGATTTGAACCACAGGACTACTGAGGAACAAAACCTCTTAGGGTGTGACACCCACCCCTGTGCTGCACACCCTCTCTGCTTTCTGGAAGTGATGGTAGACCTGAAGTGTTGTACCTACTGCAGTGTTCCAGTTCAGAAGTGTACTTCTAATAGCAAATGTCTTGGTATTCCCCACCTACCTCAGTCTGGCTTGTACCACAGAGGCATTTTAGAGCTAAAATTCTGAATTTAAACCAAAATGAATTTGAATTTAATTCTTTCTAGATTAAACTAAAGAGGAAGGTATACTCCAGAGAAGCACTTGAATCAAATTCTTTACCATTCTGCCCTCAGAAACAAAATTTCAGTGCTCACAACCAAATAAGAATGAGTCCAAAGTACAAACTCTTGAAATGCAGTCTGTGTGGGCACTGGGTTTCAAAGCATTTCAACATAGAGATCATATTCCCTCTGGCCCACAGTACTGGCTGTTGCAGACAACTTAGCTAGCACATCAAGGGAAACAGCCTTAGTGTCCCTCAGGTGCTTCATCTAAGTGTCTGAGCCATCTTGCAATCAAACTCCAAACTGAATATTCATTACAATGAATTCAATCAATCTTTATTGTCTACAGAAGTGCAACTGCAAAGTATTCTACAGGCAATTTCTGTAAGTAATTTTTATTGTAATTTCCATTACAGCTGCAAATAGAAACTTGCTCTCAATATTTTCATAGCATTCTCCCACTTGAGCTGTTACCATGAAATATGCTTTCTGTCATGAAGTACTGAGGAAGCATAGCACAGATGGGACAGGTAATATAAAATTATTTAGGAACAGGATCCTGTTACATAACAGCTGACTTACTGAAAATTAGGAGAAAGAGTAACCAAATCATCTTACCAAAAGGATGCAAAGGAAGGTGAGTTACTTCTAATGAGATTTATTCATTGTTTTTTGTTTGGTTGGTTGGTTGGTTGGTTTTTGTTTGGAGTTGTGACTAAAATACCATTAAAAATAAAACAATAACTTTTCATTATAGAGATACTTTCCCTTTTCCTGGGGTTCTGTCAAACTTAGGGAGCCACCAAAGGGAGGTATCCAATTGCTCTGTACAAGACTGTCAAACCGCAGTTGAATACTATAGTTATTTATCTGATAATCAAATTAATTATTGTTCTGCTCCCTGAAACATAATTTTTGAAAGATTTCCTAACAATGCCCTTTTGCTTTCTAACTTGACTCATGGAGGATGCTACTTTAGGCTACAGCTGGCAAGTTAATTAGCTGATCCAGTAGAGTGACTCTGGAGTGTGCCCTGATCTGATGCATGTGATCCAAGTAATGAAAGTTTGTCCCTCCAATAGTTTAGTTTGTCCCTTCCCGAACAGGAATGCTTGTCAAGCATATGCCTAAATAAAAAAAACATGAGGTCCTGCTATGACAATGTTCCAGGGATGCACCAGTGGTTACAAGATGCACTGAGTACCTAGCACCAGCACAATATTTGACTCCACACAAAGGTTCAGTACAAATTCTCCTGAATCAGAAGACAGTCTGCAAAAATGGCATGAAAAGGCCTTGCAAGCTAAAAAGTTAACAGCCTATCACACTGTTCTTTAACAAAGAGCCACTGTCCTCAGTGGGAACAAATAAACCATAAAATTGTTACAACAATTGGCAGAAAAATGAAACACTCTTCCCTCACTCCAAAGGCACCTCACATGAAACACTACTGAATCAACTAAACTTTCCAACTAAACTGTGTAAGCTCATCTTTGGTTTAACTGATACAATAATTTTATAATTACAGTAAAATTAAGGCAGCTGTGTATTCCCCAGCGCCTGATAGGGGAATTAGTTTCCTGAAAATACTGAGAAAGAATTTTCTACAGAATCCAATCCCATCTGCTGGGTTTATTGGGAAAATTCATTTTGGGTGTGATAAAAGATTTTGTATCTGCCTTCACTTGCTCCATCAGGAATAGTGAGTAATTGACACATCTCAAAGCCCATGAGCAGTGGCAAGAGTTATTGATTTTAAAATAAAAAATTAAAACACTCTAAAGTTAAACATTTTCACTCCAAATAAAGTTTTTGTTTGATCATTTCCTTCTACTGTTAACATGGAAAAAAATGCATGTCTATCAGCCTACATGGTATATACCAGTGTTTTTTCTGCAGTACCTAATTAATGTTGTCAACATTTCTGTAAGGCTCCATCTTATCATCAAAAACTAATCCAAGGTAGAAAAAAAGGAAATTAATAGATCAAGACTTCAACAGATTCAGTAGTACAGCTATAGTTGCAAGCTGCAACCTCCTGGCACTCAAAGCTATGTACATTCCTCCAGATCCCCAAGAGGGATAATGCCTCCCCCCTTGTCAAATGGCTCATGAGGACCCCAGGAGGACCTACAAAATAATCTTCTATGTCATTCTGAAAAAATTCAGCATTTTCCCTCCTGTTTTCCCCTTAGCTATGAAAGATTAACTTCACTCATTGCTCCACACAAGTACACATGAAGGCTAACTTTCCATATCCTTCTACAGAGGCATTTTTTACTAAATTACAAGTATTATGGCCTTCAGTAGAAGTGTAATGAATAAGGATTCAAATCAGGGAAATCACATTTAAGTTTATGTCATCAAGATTCATCCTGACTTCCCACTTTCTGGCAGCACCCCATGTTCATGTCCTGCAAAATTATTGAAGAACAACCTCCTGGAAGCACAAGAACATCGCCTATAAAGGGAATGGATGAAAGCAGAACAGTCTCAGATGTGCAATGATTCTATGAAAATCAGGATCCCACTGCAGCATTAGGAGGAAAACTGAACACAGACAGAGGAGGAAGCTGTAGAGATGAGCCATCTTTAGTTATAATGTAATCGACATCAACAAGGGAAAAAAAGAAAATAGAACATCAGAAATGTTGGGTAGCCCTTGAAAATGTTTCAAAAGGAGCTCAAAACGTGAACTTGAAAGCTATTTGCACAGATACACAGTGAAGAAATTACTGAAATGGAATACAGGACACTACGCTGTAAAATAACAAAAAAGAATAAGAACTCAGGGAGAAAAAAAGAAAAGATTTAATAAACAGGAAAGTGAAGGAGAAACTAAGCTAGAAACAGTCAGCTCGCATGATAAGCTATGAAATATCTGGTAAGGATCTGATGGTGAATCTAAACTCATGACTTTTGGCTTTTACTCAACCCCTGCCTTGCCAAAAGTGTTTTATTTTGTTGTTATGGGCTTATTATTAATTGCACTTTGTGATTTACAGCAAAAGATCCCTTGTCTGAGTGGTCTCACAGGTGAGAGGCAATATCTTTATGTGAGCATGAGGGTTTATGAAGCATTTGCACTGAATAGGTGGTTGTGTTTACAGCAATGAAGAATGCTTAGTATGGCTGAGGGGTTTTGTTCTGGGGGGAGGGAGGAGAGGGAGCAAGAGAAGTCATTCCTGAAAGACCTTGGAGGGAAGGTAAAATTCTGCAAATGGCACCCTGACTTGAAGAGCAACAGGGCTAATATACTGATGGTCTAGTAATTGTCAGGCTCCAGTGAAAGCCACAAAAAACCTTTAAAATCCCAATAAAAGGGGCCTGTTTTAAAGAGCCTGTCATTGCTGAAAGGAAAAATAATAGACTAATGGGACTAATTCTAAATGCAGCAGGTCTGGAGGTGAGTCCCCATAGAATAGAAAGAGAAAGCAATCATGTCAGATGAAAGAAAACTTGTAAGGGAAGAATATTCTGCTGGGTACCATCAAGCCAATTGTGGACTAATGCACATGTCTCATTGCTGTCAGTAATTTAAATAGGCTGAACATTCAATCAGTGTTATTATGTTATCTCTTCAGCTGAAGGTCGAACATATGAGCATTTAAATCTTACAATTCCTCCTGCACTCAGGAAAAGCAGATTCCTCTAAATTTGGTTGGAAATAATGCACTTGGCAACTAGTGCATTTACTAGTAACTAGAACTGAAGGATGTATTCAAGCAAAAGAAAGCAGAAAATGCTTTGGCTGGGTGGCAGTCTCTATCCAGTGAGTAGGGATATATACCAGCAAGGTAAAGAATGAGATGCTCCCTCTCACAGAGCTTGCCAGTATGGACATACATGCATGGCTGTGGCTGCCAGCAAGCAGGTCTTTTTATTGTGGCTCCTATGATTATTTATCTTAACACTGTATGATGGAAAGGGACAGAAGTCTCTCCTTTATTTATGCACTATACAATGCAGACACTGGGAAAAAATCACAAAGCATATTAATTATCAGGAGTCCTAGTCATAAATCTGTAACCCAAAACAAATAAGCATCTCTGTTCTCTAGGTTTCTTTAAGAATCATATAATAATTGGGATAATTTAGGTAAACCTCCAGCTTAGGGCCAGCTTCCAGTTTAATAAGGTTGCTCAGAGCCTTTTCCAAGAAAGTTTCAGGTATCTCCAGGGGTGGCAACTCAACAACTTTTCTAAGTAACTATTCCAGTGTTTCTTGCTCTCACTGTGCAGAAATATTTTCTTTATAACTGTCTGGAAGATTCAATGTTTCTAAATAGACAGTAAAAATTGCCAAGTATGGTATATTCAGCATATTAAATACTTGCAGTGCAACTCAGAATACAATAATATATGTTTCATAGCATATGTTCTGCAACAAAACAAAATTCGAAGACTCAGGATTTCTAAGTTATTATTCTCACAATGGGACAATGGTAACAGTGAGAACAATGGGAACAGAAACCACAGCTTTTCATTCTGCCTTTAAATAAATACAAGAAAATCCTACTTTGAATGCACCCTGTTGTAGCTCTATCTCCAAGACAGGACACATGTCATGTTTCATCAGCACTCACCAAACATTCACTTAAGACAACTCAAATAAGGGATCAGAAAATATTTAAATTATAATTATTTCTGTATGTGTCCCAGTGTCTTAAAAAGACACAGTTCTTCTACAGATGGTGCAGCAGCACAAGAATTTCTGTCAAATTGAAGCAGTAATCCGTAACCCTCATAGGAGGTGCTTAAAAGGAGGAAGAGAGGACATAAGAGAACCTCCCATCTTTATCTCCTGACTTCTGTCCCGGCTCTAGGCTATCCAAATCACAGACCCAGAAGGTCTGCATAGAGACCTGCTTAGGGGGACCTGCAAAGTGGTGTGCCCCCTCATCCCAGCAGCATGAAGAGGAAGAGGTCACACATGCACATTGGTATCAGTTTATTCTCTTCTTCCCCTTCCATCCAACCTGGGTGCAGCAACCTCAGAGCCAGGTGCCTCTGGTGGACAAACAGATGAAAGGGCAGAAAGAGACAAACCTGGCACAAGAAAGTGCTACACAGCAAACAATAATTATAGAACAACTAAGCAGCACACAGAAATGTCCTTCTCTACATGACTGAGTTAAACTTAGGAAACAACAGAATTTAAATGTTTAAACTTTTTGGGATGCCATTGCCAAAATACTTCAAAGCCCAAGTCTATGCCTGTGTTATGACAATGCTCACAGTGACCATTTAAGAATCAATGCAAACAATGTCATTGTGTCTTTTGTAGTCAAAAACTATGAGTGATTCAGCAACTGTCAAGCAAGCTTAGAGTACTGGGATAAAGTATCATGATCTTCTCTGTAACTGGAGATGTTTCCTAAATTAGTTTCTGCTTGGATATGAACATATCTCCAAGAAAACATTAACTTGTAGATGCTCCAATGACGGCAAAACTATTATAACCTTTGAGAAATTATTCAGATGATTAGTAACCTCCATGATTAAAAATGTAAATCCTACTTACAGACTGAAATCATCTTTCAGATATCAGGCTCTACCTTTTTTATACTGGGTCTCCTAATATGAAGGTCCAATGAGCAGGCTACGATTCCTCCTGTAAAACTATCCTGAAGTCATTTTGCTTCCTCCTTGGGGAGCTCAATGGATAAGCTGACCTTATTTTTTTAATAAGTGGGTCCTGTTCTTACAGCTGTTGATGTTTCCACCACTTGACGTTTCCTCAAGGACATTTACATAATAGTTGTCTTGAACTGTGCTTATTACTCCAGCAGCTGAAGCAGGGCACACCATGGTAACGGGCCCACAATCACTTCTTCCATATCTGACAGCGCCACAGCAATCATTGCTATGTGAATGAGATGAACATATTCACTGACAGTCTCAGGGAGAAAAACTGGAGTGCATAAACACTAATCATGGTCTTCCATTGTAAATTCAAAACCATCTGAGACTAACTGACCAAATATTTACATTTTCTTTGGGTTAAATGTGAATGTAAAGGTACAATCTGTTTTTATCCCATAAAAAGAACAATGTAATACAGATTTAGGGATATAAAAATGTAAAAGAAGATGATTGGAGCCTTAAACAGTATTCTTTCTTTCTCTGTTTCTCTCACTCATGCACAAATGCTGCTCTGAGCACACTACAGAATGAGTCAATGCACCATTGCAGTAATGGGAGCAGAACTGGCAGGTGCATGCCTAATTTTGAAAACTCCAGG
The DNA here is from genome assembly GCF_036169615.1 of Heliangelus exortis. Classification (NCBI taxonomy): domain Eukaryota; kingdom Metazoa; phylum Chordata; class Aves; order Apodiformes; family Trochilidae; genus Heliangelus; species Heliangelus exortis. The sequence continues at coordinate 122,104,720 of NC_092423.1, forward strand.
TTGCTCCCAACTCTTTTGAAAGATGTAATGCCCCCAAACCCAAGGCCACCAGGCACCTGAATGGCTCCCAATGCTACTACTTGAGTGTGTCACTCAAGTTGCTTCCACACTACAGAATTTCCAAAGTATCTGCAGGAGATTCCAAATTTCAATACAATACCCAGGGAGAAGCACCAAATTTCATTTGGGTTTGCTTTGAAGCAAAGACTTTCAGGCACAAACCCTAGAGTTTCTGAAACTTGATCAAAGCTTTTAGGAAAGCTGACTGAAGTTAGTAGTAAAAGCCAATGTTAGGTAATCTTTCTGTTTCAGAAACCACTGTAAGCAGTTCAGAACATCAGAAGCACAATGCTTTAACCTAAAAGTAAAATACCATTGTAAAAGTGTGATCTCTGTTATAAATCCAGAGTTGACCTATGGAAATATGTCTGCTGACTGCAGCTGCTCAGAGCCATCATTTATGACTTTATAATTATGTTATTCAGGGAGTCAGCAAACTGGCTTCACTGATTAACCAGTAAAGCTGCTGAGCATGAGAATTATTTTTTTCAAATTCAATAAGATAAGGGACACAAACAAACGGGACCTGTGAAAGCTGAGCCTCACATCCTCCTTGGGATGCCCAACAGCTTGCTTTTTGGATGCCATGGCCAAAATCCTTCTAAACCAAAATTCTTCAGAGATCATCTCGGATAGCCTTGTGCAAGGAGGCCACTACCTCCACCTTCTGCTGTGAATACTCAAATCAAGTCCTGAGAGTTGGCAAGGGTACTCATCAGTTCAGCCAGGGCCCTCCTCCTCCCCGGGCCCCACTGCCTGTTCCTGCTCACTCAGGCATTCCAGCTGGGGCTGTTCATGTTCCCAGTTCTTCTGCAGAGAGCAGAAACAGGGTTTCACTCATGCTAAGCAAATACTACTCTCTCTCTTCTCAGCCCTTGGCTCTCTGCTAATATTTGCAGCCTGCAGGACTGAACCCAAGCTCATTCACGGTGTACGATGCTTTGGCTTCAGAGCTGGCACCCTAACGTGCAGGGGTGGACGGAGGGGGGGGTATGGCACATGAGTGTGCATAACAGAATCAGATTGTTATTCCAAGAAATTGGACCCAATCTCATCCAGAAAAAGCTAGTGGTAATTTTCTTAATTAATGCATTGGAAGCAGTCCTTAGGAACTATAGTGAAATGTAGTTTTCTATTAGCCTCCACAGGGCTGCAGTTTTACAATGTGACAATTATTCAAATATCATTTCATTGTAAAAATTATAGTTTTAAGCTGTGTCATGGGCTTTGACATTTGATAAATCCATTATACATTTTATTACACGTTCCTGCTCAGGTGTTAATGTGCAAAATCCCACAAATGCAACAAAACACAATAAAACTTCTGACTTAAGATAGTAATTAGGTGATTAAACTGTCACACAAGATTTGTTTGTCCTTTGTAAATTAGTAGCTCAATCCTCACAATTTATAAGCAGAACCAATCCTAAAACAAAAGGCAAAGACTTGGTTCACTGTAAAAACCACTAAGCTTTTGCACAAGGCCAAAGCACCCATGGAAAATTGGTTTTCCACAGCTTAGTCTTGAATAGGCTCTGCTTTGTAAGAGACTTTTCATTGAGTGAAGCCAAAAGTCAGTATAGCTAAGACTTCTAGGAACAACATGCAATTTGCTCCATTATTTCTGATGTCACCAACATCACATTTTAATCTGATGTATTAAAGTGGGAAAAGTAAAAAGAGCAATTTAAGTTTTACTACTGGAATAAAAAGGGGACTATGCTAGATCTTCACTGAAGTGTGGACCATGTGAGGAGCAAATAGGCTGTGGATAAAGAGCAGGTTTAAGATCAAGTGAAGCAAGGATTTTTGTGCACAGTACAATTGTGGAACTCATCATCACATCTAAGGACAGTCAACACAGAAATAGTACTAGATAAATCAGGGGGCAGGACATTTAACACAGTATTCCAGGTGCTTCTTAAGAAATCTTTCAAACAGTGATCACCAGAAAGTAGGAAGCACTCAGAAACCTGGTCTTTCCTCAGAGTCTGGCCTTGCTATGGGCAGCAGGTTGTACCACAGACCTCCTGAGGTGGCTTCCAACACAAACTGGCTGGTACCAGAAGGAAGTTAGAAAGCCACCTGGACAGCTGACCCAAAATTGAATGACCTGATCCAAGTTATATTAAAGTCAACAGGTTCTAGTAGCTTCTCTGGTCACTGGATTGTTCTAGATAATTTCGCCAGGATTATCCATCACAGTGCTTAAATCCAGAAGTGCCAGTTTTGATCACCTAATCTGATCTACTTATCATAGGCCATTACCTTTGTACTGAGCTCAATAACTTAGTGTTCGGCTGAAATACATCTTCCAGAATGACATCCCGTCTTAATTTGAAAATGAGAGATGGGAAATACATCTCTTCCTTCAATGATTAATCACTTTCTCTGTTAAAAATGGGCACAGACTCTCTAATTTGAATTTGGCTGGTGACAGCTTCCATTCATTTCTTCTTCAGTACTCAGAATTTTCTTATTGTGAACATGCTTGTGCATTTTAATAAGGTCATCTCTGAGTCTTGTTTTTAATTCACTAACATGCCAATTTCTTTATTTCTCCTGGGATGAGGTATTTCTTACAGCTCATAAATCATTTTATTACTTCTTTCCATCGCTCTCTTAAATCTTTCAACAGTTTTGGGTTTAAATATGAATATGATCTGGATACAATATTCCCTTTCTGTGCAAAGAAGATATCTCCACAATCCTACTATGAATCTGTTTATCAGGAGCATGTTAACTGGATTCCTTTACATGAAATAAATGTCAGATTAGAACTCTGACAGTAACTTTATGACAGGATCTTCATTACACAAAGGTTTAGATGAAAACCCAGGTTCCTGTGTAAAGAAAACAGATTCCATAGTGCTACACACTGACAGTCAAGCTGCGGTCTTTCAAGTCACAATTACCATGTGACCTCAGCTTCTGTAGCAATAAAATTGGAACACAGTCTTGTTAACCCTGAAGCACTAGGAAAAAGAAAATACTTCTGGCTGTGTTACTATCACAGCAATTTCCTTTTTCACCAAAACCAAAATTTTCAAATAAGTATGCGACCTGAATATTAAAAAATAAATTTTACACTACAGTCCTTTCTTCTCCAAAGTCTATTCAAAGCAAATTCTTAGCCAGCAGAACCACTGCTGACTTCGAAAAAGCTATTATCCTACTGCTGCAATGGTGAGATGGATGACTACTGAGATAAAAAAAGGGCACGGGCTGCACTTTGTTAGTTCAAACTTACTCATTTTTACAAAGTTTTAGCTGATGATTCACACTTTAGAATCACTGCTGCCATTATTGATGTTTAATGATGCCAATTTAAAAGCACTGCTCAATTGAAAATTTGAGTTTTCCAAAATGGGCATTATTTACTTTCAAAATTGTTCCTCTTTAGCAATAGAGATACGTGGTTTGTCAGAAGTGATGGATGCTGAGTTCCTTTTGCTGCTCAGGATTCTCACCACTCTATCAGACAATTGAATGTCTCCCATTTGTAAAATTTATTACAAGAGGAAGAGTTGCAAGTGTAACCCAATGACTGGAATCAGAACTGTTTTGGCAATAAAGGGATACTTCATTGATCTTCATTGATCTACACTGACACCTAGAAACCCATTACAAAAAAAAAAAAATTAAAAATTACTTATGCTTAGGAATTAGAACATATACAGTAACATGAAAAAGCTCATGAGGGATATAAATCCATTATATTTGTAGAACAGATTTCTATGAGATAGACTTCGCCTTGAATTAATTTGATGCTTTGAATTTTGGAGATGCCCTAAATAAATGTGAACACATTAAGTGCCTGCAGGCTGATTAGCCAGAGACACTAAAGAAAACAATTGGAGGCAGAGCATCTTTATCCAAACAGGCACTATCTAGACAGGTTCCCAAAAATGGATCTACTTTAAATCATATGCAAAACAGAATTTGTCAGTAATCTAAATGGGACTATTAAACTCATGCTAGTAGATATGAAAATACTATTACAATTTGTGACTTCACAAATAATTATTTGCAGAATGACTCAGAGAAAGTAATAGCCCTTTCCAGACTTAAAAATTTATGAACTGATGACATTATTGATTGGAGAATTTACTGCATGCACCCTCAGTAGGTCAAATTAATGAAACTGTCCACAGAATTGAAGATGTTACTTAGCAGGATGACATTATGCCACCATGATCTGCAAACATTTCCACATTCAAACACTATCATGCTCATGGAGTGGCCTACAGAGGAGCTTACTGTTTGTTCTAGTGAAGTCAGGGAGTGTTTCACATTAGCTTCAGGTACCTTATGCCTAACTACAAGTGAACACAAAGCTACTCATGAGACATAAATTGCAACATCTGATGAAACAACCCTATTAAAAATCAAACGTAAAATAATACTTTAATTTTTCAGTGTAAATTCAAATCATTATTACACTGATGCAAATGTGGATGGTCATTGCAACACCTGGATCCTGTGTCATGGATGGGGAAAAATAAATTTGTTATAATTTACAAGCTATATAAAATGGCATCATAATATGTTCCAATACAAAAGTAGAGACCAAGAAATGGTCAATCTAACATAACACAGAACAATAATCTGGAAAGCAGGGATCTGTAGTTCCCAGCAGAAAAATGTAATGCACTCTTAAGCAGTTACATTATGTCAAGAAAAGTTAATCCCTTTTTTTAACACATTAAAAGAAAATAAATGAGTAAAAGCAGAGAGACTGTTTTTGTCTTTGTATTTTGATGAGATCATTTCAGAATCATCTCTTCCTGTTTAATACACAGGGGCTGGGGTTTTTTTTGGGGGGGAACCAAACAAAAACCAAAACAAAAACCAATCAATCAAACAAACAAAAAATAGAAATTATGTAAAAGCAAACCATAAAGCTCAAGGACAAGATAATGCCTTGAAGAAAGAAATCTCAGGGGATGGATCATCTTTATTTTTCAGGAAAAAGAGTGAGAAGAGATTGGAAATTAAAACAGAATGCCCTGGTTTGAGCCAGGATGGAACTAGTGACACAGAAATCATGACATAGAAAAAGACATGAAGAAAATCAGAAGACAGACTCAGAGGGAGAGAAATTAAAATTAAAAACTAGACATCATTTTTTTAAAAAAGATTAGTGAATTTTTCATCTGTCAGTTCCTTCAGGTGAAGGCTCAATACCCTTCCAGCATTTTTTAGGGAAAAAAAAAGGTCAGTGCAACAAAGATTTCAGCTAAAGGAGATCAAAGTTTCCTGGCTCAATTAATCCTGTTGCCAGAAATACACTGGCATCTAATAAGTCATTTAAGAAGACTCAGATTTTGAAAGAATGGAATTTTATTCTTGTCTAACTGTTCAACCTATAAAACCATGGGCCTGAGCCTACCATCCTGAAAGTCACATTGTTACATTTGTAGGACCCTCCTTGTGTTGCATGACCTCATGTTGCATATACACAGCAACATTTTAATGCGTCAGTCTCAAAAGGAGACAAGTCTCAATTTTCTTGGTCTTCAGTCAGCTTCAGTCAGCACAAAAATGTTCTTCATATTTGAGATGTGTCAGAACACCAAGGACAGCAAAAAGTTTTGGGCTAGCAGGGGGGCTTTCCACTACAAACCATCAGACAAACATGGTATTCTAAATTCTGAAATTTTGGCTAATAAAATATGTCTAATTCTCAAGTTAACTGAATTCTAAAAGCTACCAACCTTTGGAAGTTGATAACCTCTCCTAGTCCATAGAATTTAAGTGTGGCTAACAATAGCAGCACATAATTCATCTCTCAGTGTAGAATTAGAATTTCTCCTAGAAAGAGAGTTCTTCACTCTTCTGCTTACAGTCTCATTTGCTCCCCAGGAGCTTCCCTCAGTTACCTCTCTTTTTCATCCTTCAGCTAAAAAAAGTTTTCATGTATTGAGTGCAGCTGTAATCTGTAGGATACCAACACTGTGACCACAGTGTGACCACAGAAGCCACTGTGTGGCTTCTCTATCTCAGCTTCTCTGGAGGAATATAAGTCCACTCGAATCCCCACACACACACACTTCAAAGAACTTTTGAACAATTTGAATTACAGTTTAAAAATTTACAGTATTAACATCTACTCCTAGCTGGTCCCATTCAGCTGCTGAACTGCAGGTTTTAATACAATGTGATTTTCCATGTTTGGTTATTAAAATGGGCACTTACCATGGAGCCATCAACAAAGGCTGGCAGATTTTGCTCTTTTTTCCATTTTGGCTAATGTTAAAGCCTTTACAAGACTTGAATCTAACAGTATTTGACTGAATAGGAAATCAGAAGTCAGACAGGAATTTTTCAGCCCTAGAAAAGATAGAAATGAGTTACTGCTTTAATTGGCTGTTGAAGTAGCTAATATGAATAATAGCTCAGGGTCTTTTCAAGTGCTGCAGTTTTGTAAGACTCTCTAACTTCTTTGTCTGAAGACTGACTGGACAAGATTAATTCCTTTTGGACAGAGTGATTACATTCAAACTCCAGAAGTGAAAAAAGAAACAGCTATGCAAAGCAAAAAAAGAAATAGTATAGGCCACTGGTAACACTGTTTTTTTACTACCTTCTCCATGTGGCTAACACAAAGGTCTCTTAATTATGTTGCAGGACAAAAACTGAGAGGGAATTTCATGACATTGGGCTGCACTATATGAGCTATGCAGAGCTGCATGTAAAAATAAAGACAAGAGAAGGCAAAAAGAGACAGAGAAGCTGTGTGCCAGTAGCAGAACCATCACCTATTTAACAGAGCTGGAACTCAAATGGTTCATGGGCTTTTGTAAGTAGAGAGCTGAACCAGCAAACACAGAGAAAAATTTTATGTGATCAAAGTAGCAGAAGCCTATTGAGCCCCATCCCTACAGTACCCACAAGCAGACACTACCAATAACCACTTTGTGGGTTTGAATAATCAAAAGTTAACGATTCTTTATTTTCCTTGAATTATTTTTGTTGTGTTACTAAGCCCCTACCTACCTGACCACCTTTTTCCTTTTAAACAGTAGCATTAAAGATATTTATCTAATCTCCAGGCAGCCGTGAGTTGTTAATACATTGCCACTATCTTCCATGGCACCAACTAAATCTCTATTAAGCACTATTTACCCGTAGTGTTTCCAAGCTTACCACTCAGAGGTAGTGATTATGTGGGACATAGTGAGGAGAAAATTTCCACAAGAGACGAGAATCTCTAAAAGCTCCATCACCTTCTACTCTCAGAAGGTGAACTCACAAACCTGATGCATTTAAAATATGAATATAGCCATTAAAGTATTCATCACAAACCTGAAACTTCAAGCAAGCCAAACAAAAACCCCTTTACTAGAGACACAAAAAGGCACATGGAGCACCAGTATATTGTTTTATCCCCCTCTTATAAATGTCTCCTGTACAAGAGTGATAATAATATCTTGTATCTATTCATTTTGACAGTCTTTAATTTCTATTTTTGCACTGGACCACTGCTTCTTTCACCAAACAGCTAATCAATACTTTGCTTTCACCTCATAACTCATTGTGTGGCCCATGCTTTGTTTACTGCCCAGTATTCAATTGTATTATGATGGCAGAATTATTAATTTTCTCCAGGGCTTCTCAGTGGTGCCCATCATTTCAATCTCTGAGTGCTGCACAAATGCAAATTAATTTATCCTCACAAAAATGCATAGTGGCAAAGAAAAAGCAGGGCTGCTGTCTAAAATATAAGGCGTGGAAGAAAAGAAAAAATAAGGGCAGAAGTATTCACTGATTTTAGATAGCCTGTCTGAGGCAGCATGAATGTAATTTAGATTTAACAATTTTTCAAACATAGAGATCAGAGCAACAGTCGCAGGTGTGACTGCCAAGCAAATTGGATTTTGGACTCTAAAGGTGGTCATTAAAAATTAGATAATTAGAAGCTATTAGACTAATAGAGGTTCCTCATACAGAGATCACATAACTGGTTTAAGTGGCTATATTAGCACTGGATAGGTAAAGTCCAGCGTAAAAGTGCATTATTTCAGTCACATGGCCTTCCTTTACCCTCCCTTGCTTCACTCATTAACAAGTCCCCAGCTCAAGCAATAAATGAGGCAGGGTCACACAGGCATCACTCATCTCTCCTGCTGCACCCCTAATACATCCCTAGAGCAGGTCCATCCTGCACAAGGCTTGAGCCAGGAATTCTGCATAAAACCAATATCTGATCTCACGTGTAGCGTAAGGGGAACGAATTAAGGTTGCCAAGCAACTACATCCCCACATTATGCCAGAAATCCTTGTCCTCCATCTCTTCAGCAAACAAATGCCAGGCCCTGTCTCACAATGCTACCCTTTCCCTAGTCTGCTTCTGCGACCTTAATTACCCTTTCTCCCAAAGGCTTCTTCATTGCATTTCCTTTGTCCAGTCAGTGCCAGCTTTCCCTCATTACTCCAGTTGTTATTCTGTCTTTGTGTTCCTCATAATTAGCATTTAGTCCATCCCATTACCTATTTCCCTAAGCAGATCTCAGTCCCAAAAGATGAGCCAGACACTGCTGAAAGAAAAAAATATTTCTCAGTGAGGAAAGAAACTTCAGAGATTTCAATTGTTAAGATTTTAACAAGTGTCTTCAAAAGCAGTATAAAGCAGTTTTTTCTAAAGCATTAAGATGTTGCCAAGTTTAAGCAGATTTTTACAGTTAAAAGACAGTCCATCTCCCTGCTACCAAAACAATTGCCTGCCAGATTTCAATTTTCTATTTCAGAATAGGGCATGCTACTGTATTTCCAAGAAAAGATCACCAAAATAAGCAAAACATTGTCATATTGCATACAATTTATCCTCAAAAACAGTTAAGAAATCTCAGCTGACTTTTTTCAGACACAAACAACAATCATTGGGCATGCAGCACTGAAAATGTCACATGAAGATAATGAAGCCTGGCAAAGCTGTGAGCAAAATCAGTTGTTAAATGAAATTTGCTATGAACTTTTTAATGGGCTAAGAGCAAGACTAGAAATAAAAAAGTTCTCCTACACTTCATTCTCAGAGTAGTTTTCTGATGCTGTTTCCCTCTAAGTGTGAATTCCACCCAAGTGCAACCATCATCTTCAAAGCCTATTTTATCTGTCTTCAGTGTACTTTTACTTTATCATCATCTGTTGTCTTCACTGTGGTAGATCACTAAGTCAAAAAAAATTTCAGTTGAAAAGAGAGTAGATGATGAGACTGATACCAGGAACTGGATCCCCATTTGAGAGTCAGCAATAAGATAACACAAACTATCCTAAAACACACATACATATGGATGTGCCTGACGACAGAGAGAAAAAATGGTCTAGAATATACTTGGAACATAAAACAGTCTGTGGGTCTTCTCCAAGGAGTGTGAGACAAAAGCCATGATGAAACAGCTAACAACCAGCAAACAATCATAATAAATTTATTCAAGACAAGGAGCAAAAACAGGAAAAGAAAGTTAATATAATCACATATGTCTCACTGCAAACAGTAAGAGACAGAGAAAAGTGATTTAGGCACTTTGCAGAATACTTGTGTTGTCTATTTCTTGTTACTCACTGAATTTTGTTGTTCAGAAAAGTGCAGTCAGCAAACCAAATCAGAAATATGCCAGTATATACCTCATTTCAACAGGACACTTGAAGGACACTTTCCAACTAGGCCTTTTGGTCTTGAAAAGACTTGTGATTTAGGTGTGCTGAATGCTGGCACTTTTGTTTTTCAAGGAAAATTTCACTGTGAACCTCTGAGACAGAGCAGCTGCTGCTGTCCCCCATCAGCCCAAACTAATGCCTTCTGCCATTCTAAAAGAAGAAATGGATCTGGTATTTTTGCCTCCATTATTCTTTAAAGAGTGAAGAGGCCTATGATTTTAGGACTCAAAACATAGTTTGTATCTCATACCTAGATAAACATAATAGATCTTGGTAGATGAACATAATAGATCTTTGACACATTCTCAAAATAAGCAAAAGAAGATACCTCTTCTTTTAGGAAGAGCAGGACTGTGGACAGCCAAAAGATATGGTGGACGAAAGAAAGATCCATCAAGGGTCATGGAGTAGGAAATTGCATCGTTGGGCTCAAGCATCTCCTGAGAGCAGTCAGTGGCTGGAACAATCCCTGGAGGAGTACAGTATGTGCCTCTCCTACTCTCAGCTTTCCCCCAGCATTTATCTACAGACAGCAATGATAGGGAGAGGCTGGATTACTAGAGGATTACTAAATGTGTAGAGACCATAAGAAGGCCTCAAACTGCTTATCCTGTGAGAATAAGTGGTGTGTTATAATACATGCTTGCCCCTTGCTGCTACTCCCAGGCCTGTATTTATGGCTGCTATTCCTACAGTCTCCTGTATCAAAGATCAGTGTCAGCTCATCCCTAAAAAAAAAAAAAAAAAACCTAAGACTTTACCTGTGAACAGTGAACTAAAGAGGAAAAAAATGGGAAAAAAATGCAAGGAAATTTAGAAGTGGAAACAAGAAGGCAGGGGAGAGTCACATGTTTACTAAACTAGAAAATAGGGATCAACAGGGGAACATCAAGCTGAGCACCTCTAACAGCACTTCTGTCAGCACTCTGAACATATGCAAGGATGTGGGGAGACTTCCCAGTGATGGCCTACTTAGAGTTGGGTCAGGATGAGAAAACCAAAATAGGCCAAGGGCAGTGAGATCCCCCTTCAAATTGCCTCCTCTAAGAGCTGCTGACAAGTTCATCCAAGGCAAGAACATCACTGAGCAGAAAATCCTGTTATCCAATGGAGCCATCAGATAACATCCTATTCTTCCATTCTTCCAACCTCGATCTGGTTAAAGGTTAGACTTGATGATTTTAAAGGTCTTTTCCAAACATAATTATTCTGGGGTTCAAAACAGAGAATATATATTTTACAGGCTATTGGATCAATGGCACCCTGGTCTGTTCCCACACAACAAGTCTCACGTCCTCATGAACATGTGCTCCTTGTTCAGAATCACACAATTGCTTTCCTCCTCAGTTTCCCCCATATTTCCCCACATGGCCTCTGGTGGCTTAAGTATTTTCTTATTTGCAGCACAGAACAAAGTCTAGATGAAACCCCATCACTCCCATCACATGGTTTTGCCCAACTCAATCTCCCGCCTCCGAGAAGGGTGTTGAAGGGAGGAGATTCCATTCCATACATCCCCTGTATTAGCACTAAGCCATTGCTTACAGATTTCTAGGGGGAAGCAAAGTATCTACAAATACCATTCCCCACAGTGATCCTGAATGCTGCTGAAAGGAGCACCATGTGCAGCCGTGCAAGTATAAAAGCCTGCGTGACACCAGGCAAGCACTAAAGCTGCCCTGTTCTGACATGGATGGGGAATGAGCAGCAACTGCAGTCACTAATGGTGACATTGTTTGCAGCTGGCTTACCCAGCCACTATCAAGCTTTAACAAGATGATTTTTAAATAGGCTGTGCCCACCAAAAAAAGCACAATTTCAGAAGCGGGGAAATGCTGGTATAAGCGTAACAGCACATTACTACTTTATAACTTGAATGTTACACAGGAAAATGAAAGGATAAGAAAAATGTAATTCAAGAAAAAAATGGTCACCGTGCTGCAGATCTAAGATGCAGTTACCCATAGATATGGGTGCACTTTCCTTATGCTTTTAGTACAAAGTTAATCTTTTCATCTTCTTGGTATATTTATAGCATTATGCAGAAAATCTCAGAGAAAGTCACAAAAAGAGCCAAAACATCACAAAAATTACAAAATCACATGCATATGTTTGTAGTTTTCTCTCTCTAAATTTCACATTAAAATATGCAGGATATAGCTGCTTACTGAAACACAAACTATGCTAAGACCTTCTAATGTATACTTAACCTGCTGTGAAGAGTAAGGATAGACAAAAGATTTTTTTTTCACCTGTGTTAGGAAAATATTCTGGCACATTCCTTCAAGAAAATATTTATTGTACCCATGCTTTCAAGGGCACAGAGGACTGTGTCAAGGTTCTGTTTCATGAGAACAGAATGAAAATTAAATATCAAATAGTGCTCACCAAAGGAGTACTATTCATCTTATGTTATGTTATGTATGTAGAGAGAATCTGGTGGAAAACATAGCAAGAGTATATAATTAAAACTATATCATGATACTTATGCACAGAAAGGGTAATTATGATTGCACAGACAACATTCTTCTGTAACTTTTGAGGACTTCATCATGCAATCTGAATAGTATCTTTTACCATAGATTTTGGTGAGGGTTTGGAAGCAACAGGGATGCAAACAAGCTAATCATGAACTACTTCCTAATTAATTTTCTAAAATTGCATAGACACAAAGACAAAATGTTTGCTGAGGCCTAATGAAGTAGAAGTGATCAAATAAATAAAAAATAATTAAAAATATAAAAACAGCTGTTCTAAAGAAGGTCCCTTATATCCCTTATATTATGCAATGACAAAAATTAAGTCTAAACATGTCTCCCAAAAGTCAACAAGGAAAAAGATGAATTTCTTAAGTTATTTAAGAACAATAAACAAATCTCCACCATCTCCCAGCCTATGCAGCAGACACAAAGCATAGAGAGTGAGATTCATGACCTGCTGCTATCACTGCCATTTATATTATTTCAGTGCCAATTTAGTTCATTTACCTAGCAACAATAGTCTTCAAAGTGCTGCATAAACATTTATCTTTCCAGTACAGTCCTAAGATCGTGTTTAACAAATGGAGAAAAGAACAAATTGGGTGCAGGGGAAAAAAAAATTAAATTATCTGGCTAAGGTGATGGAAGAAGTGTCCAACAAAAGTGAGATGATAGTCCTAGTGATGCCCCACTGCTATTTAGAAGCAGTTAAGGAGTGGTTTGCTCACCTCCACATCCTTGCAGACTATACATCCACAGACCTGGAGATAGGCTGGGCTGCAAATGTATTTTAATGTCAATCAAGAGAAGGCCCAGCCTGTGAAAAGAGGTCCAAGACTCGCTAGGACATGATAGAGCTTAATTCAGGCTCCCCTAAAATTTATGTGAAACACAACACTAAGAGGTTGCAGTGCCTCAGAAATGATACATGAACTGTCTAATAACCATTCCCGTTTATGCAAAGTGTTTGACACAACAGTGATCACCACGCAATTTTTTGCACCGCTTTCTTGGCACCCCCCGCCCCATGGGGTTGCTGTGCTCCCTTCCTGAGGGATGAGGAACCGACCCACTCCCGCCCCCTCCCCACACCGCCCCCCTCGGAAAGGGCTGCGGAGCATTCCAGTCCCAGCCCCGAGCCGGGACACCCAGAGGCCGGGCAGAGGTGCCGGAGGGATGGGAAAGGGAGAGAGAGAATGCCGCGATCACTGCAGCGTGGACTACGGGAGAGCCCAAAGTGAGCGTGGGCCTGCAGGGGGGCGGGAACCTTCCCGCTCTGCCTGCCCCCCCTCGGCGCCTGGTTAGGCTCGGAGAAGATGGAAAACAGAATTAAATAAAAAAGACAGATGCAGGGCGTGTTCGCTGCCTGCGTGCCGGGTGCCGCTGCGGGGGATGGGGAGCTGAGCCGAGACAGCATGCATTATACCAGCGGTGCCCCGGTGTCCCCTCCCCGGAGCAGCCGATGCCCGCAGAGCCAGGCCGTGCCCAGCCGCTGCCCCAGTACCCCCGGTTCCGGGCAGACATTAGGGACTTGCCGGGCAGGGCGGGGTCGGCACCTCGGCCCCGCACCAGCTCCACGCTGCGGCTGTCGCGACGAACCGCTGCCTGTCCCCGCCTTGCCTGCCCGTCCCCCTTCCCTCCCTGCCCATCCCTCCCTGCCTCCCGCTCCCAGCCCGTCTCCCTGACTCCCCCCTGCCCATCCCTCCCTGCTTCCCGCTCCCAGCCCGTCTCCCTGCCTGCCCCCTCTTTGCCGGTCCGCCCCCCACCCATCCTGCCCGCCCCGGTCGGGACGCAGCTGCTACTGGGGGCGCAGCCGCCGCCAGCACCACGGACAGAGCCCGGGAACCCTCCGCAAGCTCTGCCCCGCCCCGCGCTGTGCCGGGTCGGGTCGGGTCGTAACATGGGCCGGCCCGGGCTCGCCGCTTGGTACCGCGAGGGGCCAGATCGCCATCATGCCATACATCCTCCTGAGACCGGGATAGGGCCACCCCTGCCGGGGTACTCGGAGCCAGGAGGGCATTTCTCGTTAGGACGAGGCTATTAAGCCCTGTGAGGTGTTCCTCTCCTTCCGCCCTTATCCGCGCAGCACTCATCGTTCCCTTTTAAGAATATGCTCCCCTCCCTACAGACATCCCGGCACAATTAGATCTCTGCTTCTTTGCTCACACTACCAGACACACAGCCACACAGCTGAAGGTCCAGAAGTGTTTCACCCCAAATGGCCTCAGAGCCACCTTCCCGCTCTTGGTGAGGACAGGCCTTCCAGAAAGACAGATCACCCTCCAGATCCAGCCAACTTGCCTCATCCCCTTCCCAACAGCCAGCCAAAGCTGCCTCAGCAGCGAGACATCACAGCATGTGCCATACTGCAGCTCACAGGCTGGAGGATCACACACCTCTCTCTGTACACGCTGCACAGTTTGGGGATGTTTCCTTCCCTCCCCCATCTCACTTCCAGACTTTACTGTTCTCATTCAAAGCAAAAAAAAAAGAAAAATACCTAGTTCCTGCAATTCAGAATTCATCAACAGTGACTCAGGAGAGAAAGATGCCCTCGGACTCATACTCTGGGCCCTGCTTTACTGAAAGATGCTGTTTACTGACCACAAAGAAGCTCAAAATACATAATCGTGGGTTACCTGTTCCAGGGAAGCAAACAAGGGGATAGTGCTGGAGCACTTCCTGGGCTGTGCAGCTGCACATGGAAGGAAGGAGAATGGTGCCAATGCCCTGCCTGCTCTGGGAGAGAACAACTCCACCCTGGAGATTTCTGCCCATTTTCCTAATTTTCTCTCCCACCCATACACACCATGAGACAACTCCACAGGAGGATTCAGAGTGTCCTCCAGATTTCCAACTTAAGACATGCCCTATGCCCTCTCTGTCTGCAAGCAGCATGTGAGCCTGTTACCACTGCAGCCTTTTGACAATAAGGCTGCTTCTCCCCTGGGAGAGGCAAACAAGCTGCTGCTGGACAGTCTAAGGATGAGAAGGTGAAGATGGAATATCCTCCTCTTTGTACCAGCATCTTGGATATTGACTTCTCTAGTCCAGCAGCTGCTTTCAGCCCTAAGAGGTGTACAAATAGATCCTATCACTGCCATGTTTCTAGCAAGAATTTCAACTATCCACCCACATTTGTTTAGAGGCTGTCAGTCATGCCACTGCCTCTTGCCATGCCATCCCATTCTTGGGATAGAGAAACCTTAAACCTACCTTACAATGTATCCATTCTCTTTCATGAAACAATCATATGAGACCCCTTTCTGCACACTTTATCAAGTGAATTAAACACACAGCCTCTCAGTATGTGCACATTGGGGAAATGGTTATTAACCATTCTTTTCACCCTCATCCTATTTTTGTCTTTCCAGACCGTCCAAGAGTATAAGCAGGTGCAGCTGCCATTCTCCTAGTTTTAGCAGAGTTTGATTTGTCCAGAGTTAGGTCTGGGGATTCTAAAATATATACTGGAATGCAGAAACAGTCATCATGAAACAATTGCATATGATATGTGTACATATTTGCAGGACGTGGGATGCAGAGGTAAAATTTATCTGAGCAGTTGTTTTACAGAAATGGTTTAGAAAATCTCTTCCACTGATCCCTTTCTTTTTAATATATTTGGAATTAAACATATTAAAATGAATTTGTGCATGTTTTATAGGTAGCAACAGTACAGTCTTCAACACCAATAGGCTTTTTTCATGTAAGACATAAAACATTTGACATGGAATGTACTATTAAAGCCAGACCAAGGGGGGAGAGGCATTCAAGGACTGATTTCCATTTCAAAATGCATTCTGGCACTTTATACTCCAGCACCATTGGTGGATCAATATTTAATGCCCGGAGATTCTGGCTCTGCAGGAGTCATGTCAGGGGACCTCTAGAGCCAATCTGCTTGGGTAGAGGAGTGATAATTATTCATGGGCTCCTGCCTCTTGCTCCTTCTCTTGCACAGCCCCACTCTGCTGACTCAGTGCCTTATTCAGTCTTCTCTCCCTCTCTCCACTGCTGTAGCTGGACCCCTTTGCCTTCACCACCTCTGAGAGTCTGCACCCCCCACCATGGCTAAAACAGCAATGGGTAAGAAATCGCATCTCTTTTTCTTCAGCCAGGAGAATGACCACTATTTC
The DNA here is from genome assembly GCF_036169615.1 of Heliangelus exortis. Taxonomy (NCBI): domain Eukaryota; kingdom Metazoa; phylum Chordata; class Aves; order Apodiformes; family Trochilidae; genus Heliangelus; species Heliangelus exortis. The sequence goes on from NC_092423.1 coordinate 122,121,059, forward strand.
CTAGGACTGCTGCCTATGCTGGGTGCTCTTCTCAGTGTCCCTAGAGTTTAGAAAAAAATCAAAAGAATACTGAACATATTTTTATTTTTCTTTATAAGAAAGAATACCAAAAAAAAAAAAAAAAAAAAAAAAAAAGGAGGGGATGTGGGATCCCGGGGCTCTTTTAACGTCCTAACCTGAGATCAGATTATTTACTGAAGGGTGAGGTCGGCACATCAGCACAGCCTAATTTTGAAACGGCTTTCATTATTTTAAATATGAATATATATATATATATTGTGGTATTAAATATATATGTATATTTAAAAAAAAAAAAAAAAAAAAAAAAAAGGAACCGGAAAGTTATCCCCGCTATAAATATGTCTCTCACCGCCCCCGCAGTCCCCCTCGACCGGGGCCAATACTCCCCTCTGCTTCCGAAACGACCCGCGTGGAGAGAAGACAAGCGGGAAGGCGGCGAGGCACCGCCGAGCGGAACCCAGCACCACGGCGGGGCGAGGGGCTGTGGGCGGTGGCCCTGGGGGGGGCCGGGCCGGGCCGGGCCGGTGGCGGGGGGTGCGGTGGCCGTGGTACCGGGGGGCTGCAGCGGGGCGGGCACCCGCCGCGGCGCGCACTGCGGGCCGGCCGCGCCCAGCCCGGCACCGGCGGCTGCGGGGGGGCGAGAAGAGGGGCGAGCCGCCTGCATACTGCCCCGGCTCTGCCCGCACCTGCAGTCTGACAGGGGCGGGGTGGGGGGAGGCTGAAGTGGGTCACTGCATCACAGACAGCCGGTATTTTCTAGCAGGTCCCACCCTGGTTTTCTCTCCCAGGGGGCAGCTTTCAGGGCTGTTGTTATCTTGCGTTTTTCAGCTGCAAGAAAAGCATCCTCCCATCCGCACCGCTTCCCCCCCCTCCACTCCCCCTTCTTCTTGGCTTCCCGGCCAGGAGCCGCACCCTGCGCCCTGCCGCCGCGCCGCACCGCCCCCCGCTCCCGCAACTCCCCCGCCCCTGCCGGGCCACGGGGAGCGGCCGGGTGGGGCAGGGCGGGGCCGAGGGAGCTGCTGCCCCCCAGTAGCAGCCCGGTCCCGGGGAGCGTCGGGGGTGAGGGGGCAGCAGTGCTCTCGGGTCCCTCCTGACCCCGGAGCGCCTGTCCTGGCGGCGGGAGCGAGAGGAGCAGCCCGGCTGCGGCCCCTTTGTTCGAGGGAGGCTGCTGGAGGAGTGGGGGAGCGGAAAATGGCAGTGGTGGGTGTGGGAGCAAGAGAACAACAGTGGTGTCAGGCTGCTGAAAGCATCCAAACCTTGATTTTCCTTTTTTTTTGTTTTTTCCTTTTTGTTTCTTTTTTTGTTTTTTGGGTTTTTTTTTAATTTTTTTTTTTCCATTGGAGGATGGGGGTTGAATGAGGCAGGTCCTACATTTGACGCATTCAAATTCAAGTTTTCACAATCACTTACAGTTAAAGTCATGAACACACAAACCCGACAGAATACGGGTGGAGAGCTCCAACACTATTATTTATCCTTCCCCAAGAAGCAAATCCCATTCAAATTCCTGTGCAGTGCAGACTCTTGTTACCATTCTTAATCACGCTGCACAAAGTTAAACCAAATCCTCTCAGTGCTGTCTGTAACTGATGCATTAAACATTTATTTATACGGATGATGATGTTGAACTCCCAAGGAATAATCACTGTGGATGGAAAGCATCTTGACCTGGCCATAGCACCCCTGGAAACAAGGCATAGAGGAGGGAGACAAGGACTGTGGGAGTCTGGCCAGCCCTGCAGTGCCGAGCACGCCATCCCCTCCCTACTGCAGCAATCTGGTAATCAGTATTGATAATTTGTAGTCGGTCGGAGACTTATCACTGCAGAAAGCCCTGTTAGGGATTCTGTCACTAGGGAAGAAAGTGCTCTTCAGCCTTTGATTAGTGATCTCACAGCACAGAAATATAAAGGTTTCTGCAGCAGATGCCTGGAGTCGTAAGATTTGCCCAGAGACAGGTTGCCTTCATGCCACCAGTCTTCCTATTAATCCATGGTTAACAAACTGCATACACAAGCAATAAAAAGCAATTTAACCACCTAGGATTCTAAAAATACTAATTACAACAGCATTCAAGAAAAGAATGAGAAGGATGTTATTAAAAGCATCTTCCTTCTTAAAACTCACAAAGGCTCATGATTCTCTTCAGCATTTCTTTGAGCATTCTTTCTTGCTGTAGCTATTTGTAGTAGAAATTTGGATCTAGACAGCACATTAGAATAAGCCACTTTATTTCAAGAGGTTATTTGAGGCAGCAAATTTTATTTTCATGTGGAAAAATAGATGCATTCTCATTCGTACAGATTTCCAGCTAGTGCTAAATAAGCTACATTTGTTTTGTACTAAAGCTTTACCCAATAGACCACTGAGAGAACTACAGAGTGCCTGATTTTTTTTCCCCCTGTTGAGCATGGTATTTTGCAAAGTGGCAATAAAGGCTGGATCCTGCTGCCTCTGGAGCCAGCAGAACATTTCTAATCAGCTTAAGCTGGCCCACTATTATGTTTCTGGCCTTGGTCCAGCAAGGCACTTAAGCAGGTGTCTTAGTTTGAGCATGTGAATAGTCCTACTGGCTTTGGACAGAACTCTTTACATAACTCAGGTTAGGCAGATGCTAAACGCTTTGATAAGCCCATGTTTGTATTCTGCCATTGAAAGCAAAATTAAGCCTCATTTTCTCTTAAGCTGTGTTAAATAAAAGCTTTTCAAGGAATGCTCCTGTGATTTACATAGGAATTTCAGCTACTATTTCACTGTTTATTTGCAGTGTTTAAAGAATATTTACTATGAAAACATCTTCAGAAAATTATCTTCTAGGAAATCTCAGTCCAAATTATGGTTCTTGTTTATTTTATAAAACCTTTTTTACCAGAAGTACATGGGGTATATGTTAATAATATGCTAAAGAAGTAGTTTAGTTCAGATTACTTTTCAGATAGTCAAGAAATCTGTGAAGTGATAAATAGGTGGAATTATGAGGATATGGAAATTCAGTTTCCCAGGCTGCCTTCACTGCATAGATCAGTTAGACTGATGAAACTATTGTAAAAGTGCTTCAGAGCTGCTCTTCTGGCTTGTCATTTGCATTTCAGTTACAAGCTCAGATCCCAGCGGTTCTGTTGATGGATGCAATGTTACTGCTAAATTTGTCTGTTACCTGAGTACTGCATTATGGTTTTATCTGGTATGTAAACATACATATGAAGTCATAAATAAGTGTATGGCTGTTGAGTTGAACTGGCTCAGTTATTTTAATAACAAGTTGGTTTTTTTTACTACAAATGGGTAGGCATTGTGCCCCTGAGCTTCCAGGACACTTAAGCAATTGCTTTAACTTCAACAATTTCACATGAGTAGTTATCTGAACATCAATGAGAGGTGACAAGCTGCAAGTTAAACATCACAGGGCTAAGCACCAGGCTGAATTTAGACTGAACATGCTCCTTTGCATTTTATGCAGTTTTTAGCAGAAGGTTTTAACCTCCCCCCCTATTATAAATAAATACAATTATTTACCTTTTATAAATAAATCAACATAGGTCATCACTGAATTATTTTATAATCATTATAAATAAATACAGTTCTTTACCCTTTATAAATAAATCAACATAAGTCATGACTGAATTATTTTCAACTGACAGAAAATTATGTTATCTATATCTATATCCTATATTACATTACCTATATAGATGAATAGGAAATCAAGATGAGAATGAATATTGACAAGATTCAGAAAAGTACTCATTTACTCATAATATTAGCAGAAATGTGATGTGACTGACACCATTATAGCAAATATCTTCAAGATCTAGTAGAAGAAAAATTTCAAATATTTTTTTCTGAGAATTTTGATAACTTAGCTAATTTGAAGTTGCTGGCAAGTACAAGTCACTAGAGATCTGAAAGTTAACACCTGTTCACAATCTTTTTTGGTTTTTAAAGAGTAGATCACTCTTCCTGCTCTTGAAAATACAGACAGTAATAGTTTTTAAAGCAGTCCATATGGCTAAGAATTTATATTGCCTTATAGCAGATCTTTACTTGCCCTATGAAGTGTACAGGCAGGAGGATGGATCATCATCTATTCCATCATTTTGTGGAAGAGATCCCATAACATGCCAAGGAAATAAAAATAAAATTCAGCGTGCACGCTTCCAAAATATTCTCTCGCCTCCACTGCCTTTGTCCCAATATAAATTCTGCTAGACTAAAGGCATCCTTGTTAAATAGTCTAATCCTTTAATTCATTCACACTGATTTTGTCAGTTTGAATTTCCTTTAATTAAAAAAGCCTGGTTGGGGTTTTGTTTGTTTTTTTGGGGGGTGGGGTTTTTTTTCCATCCTTTGGCATTTTTACTCCAATAGTACATTTCTCTAGGTCACATTTTGCATACCTATTTCTTACTATAAATATATGTGTAATCTGACCTCCTGGTTAGATTTTTCTCAGGTTACATTTAAATTAATTTCTTCAGAAAAGAATTCTCCATTTTCAAATTAATAGCATTAATTTTAAAAACTCATTACAGAAGAGGGATGAACAACTCATTCAGCAATAATTTTAGGGAACATTTTAGCCTTCAAATACTGCACAAAATTAACTAATTAATTCTCCTAAGAGCTTTCTGTGAGAAACAGACATTATAATGTAGTCTGAAACACAGAGATCAGAGGGTTCCCATGACAGATGGGTCTGGGCAATCCTTGACCTGCTCAGCATGTTCATGTAGGTCTAATTTAACTACCTTATTAGTTCATAGTCAAGAGGAACGAGTTCAGTGGTTCTGAAAAACATCACACTCTTAAAGTAGGCATCCTAAAAAGGTGTCACTCCGAGCAATTGAAATAGTTGGGAAATTGACTCCCTAGAAGCTTTGCTGAGGATTATACACCACAAAGTCCACCACTTGAACATAAGGGAGAGAGGCTCCCAGCCCTGTGACCAGTGGGCAACAATATAGATGGAAGTGAAACCCTCCAACAAGTCTTCTTCAATACTGTACTCCCCCCAGGCTCTGTATATATTGAGTATATTTGCTTTTCAACTGGTGTTATCAGGCTTCAAAGCCCTTCATCCTGGCACTCTGAGCAGTTCTGCTCAGTGCTTTAAGGAGGACCAAATGCCACATCATGAACCAACAGTTTTATTTCCCTCTGCAGTAACTACCTTCAGAAGTCCAATGTCAGTTCTTCATATATGTCACCTGTACTAACAAAAAGTGTTGCTTTCATCAGGTGCTTGTAGAGAACATCTCCTTCAGCAGTATCCATGAAATGGTTGATAGATGAACCTTGCAAATGAGTCTTGGCTCGCTGGAGTCAGCGGCGCTCAGCACAATCAGCTGATCCTCATAGAAATTGTGTCTGATTTGGAGAAATGGCTACTATTCACAGTTCTTTCTAGGCAACACACAATCCTTATGTTATGAATTCTAAGGATACAATCTGAGGTGGCGTTGGTTTTCATTCAGTTTGAAACTACTGCTAATCCCACTTGGATTGCATGAGTGCACCGATGAACTTCAGCCAGCAATTCCACCTGGGATGCAATACCTCAGGCATGCAAGGTGCTGGGTACCCAGGACTACAGTCCAGGCAGTATCTATTGCTCTAGTTGCACTTTGCAAAACCAGAAAAGATGGCTTTGGAGCACAGACCTGCATCCTCAGTCAAAAAAAAACAGACTAAAGCAGAAATGTGGGCCCCTGGGAACAAAATATTGAAGACATATTCAAGACATATTCAAGACATCATGTGTCTGAGCAATACCAGCACACAAAGCTGCTCTGTAATTATTTCATTTTCTCTTCCATTTATTATGTTTTTCTTTTTCCTGTCTGCTAATACATAATTTAACAAATGAAGTGAATTTAATTTCTTTCTGCCAGGATGTACAGTTAAGCTGATGCACACCATCTACACAACACATTAGGCTTTGCTAAATACATTTAGAAATGTTATTTTTTTGAAGTTATAGCTGTCTAATCCAAGAAGTTTATAAATAAATTATATTCTGTGAACTCATTCTGATACACAAAAGCCATCATTGTAGCAGTTACCATTCAGAGAGGCTGTGGTACTTCACACACACAGTCACAAAGCAGGATTGATGGTTGGGGTTTTTTTTTACCACTTTATGCCCCAAGGAGGTGGTTTAGTTTAGGGGAGTGACTAAGGATAGAGTTAGTAAAGCTCTAAGGCACCTGTGGTGGGGTGCAGGTGTGATTGTACCTCCACAGCATGTGGGAAACGATCAGCACCTCTGGCTATGGTTGATCAACACGTGGCTGAGGTCTCCCTGGAGTGGATGTACATGGTCATCAGTCAGCCAGAGGGAAATGCAGCAGGGGGTGGTGAAACTTCAGCCATCCCATGAGCCCTTCAGCTGCAGAGAAGCCTTGCTTCAGTCTTCACCATTGTGGCAGGAGGAAAAAGAGGTGGCAATGGATGCTCTCCTACCCCACAGGCAAACACACTGTGGTTGGCCTCTGACTGTGGCATTGGTATGGGTTGACCCCTCATCCCTATGTGTCCTCCATCCTTGGAGAACATTGGAGCCCTCAAGCCCTTCATGCTGGAGAGAGGGTGAGAGCACACAGGAGGGAGCATGACCTCTCCCTAATAACTGGGAAGCCCTGATTGACAGAATCATCACTGGATATTGTAAATCCAGTTGAGAAAACAGAAACAGTTATGGAAACAAAATAAAATTTGAGTTTCCTTGGGTGGCAATTAGAACTCTTCAGCTTGAATTCCCTCATCGCTGAAAGAGATTGAAGGCAGCTTTGTCATTTCCCAGTCTGTAGACTGTTCTCCCAAAGGGCAGGAGTAAGCCATCCGTGTGTTTCCTGCAGATGCATTTTAAAATAAAGCAGTGGCTGCCCTTGCATTTCTCAAGGACCTTGTCCTATCTGTCAGTGCTGCATGCTCTCAGGAAATAGGCTATGCAGATTTCTTCAGAGGATGAGGACTCCTTTGGAAGAACATCCCGTTCCCAATGTTAGAGGATTTAATATTTCAGCTCTGAGGCATCTTTGCTTGTCCCCCAAAAAGTAGCATCCTACAATGCATCACTAATCTGAAGAGTGCAATTTGTGCTATTTATGGATATTCATCAACTCTCTACAGCCATGCAGAAATCTGCAGAATCCACTTTTTGGATTTACAAGTGTAAATTTGTCTTAAATATCATTTTAAGCACCCAGCTGCTTTATTGGCTTTGTTCTTTAATCATTTTATAACCTGACTTTCTTTTCATTGAGATGGGGATAATCGTATATACTTACCTCAGAATTATGATGTGAGCTTATGTTCCATACTGTGTGGAAATCCATAATAATGCCCTGATGTTCTGCAAGTTGCAAAAATTCATGTTGATCAGATTAGGAAACAACAACTTACTTTCTGAAGCTGTGTTAGCATTCTGTGCTATTGAGGTACTTTTCTAAAGCTTAGGGAGTTTCTTAGATAAAGAGAAAAAAAAAAAATTAGGTTGAGTAATTTATGCTACTGACTGTCTGGCACAGAAGCCTTACAAGTGGAGAATTTACCTTAAGTGAAAGTATGTTTTACCTGGAGCTAGCTAAGGTACTTTTAATGTTTGAAGTTTTTACATATAAATATGTTCAGTAATTACTAAGTAACTATAACTTATGATCTTGATACTATTTTTTATCCTTTATAAAAGTTGCTGAAAACAAAAATTGTCCTGCTGGCCTAAGATTTCTAATAGATGTGTTCATATTAATCAACTGGTTATTATTTTTTCTTTTTCAAAAGACAGTAGAGACCACAGCCAGATCAAAGGTGCAGAAAAAAATTTACCCTACATAGAAAAAAAGAATTTTTTTGTTTACTGATATTTTTGCACTGAAAATCCTCCAGCTACCACAATGAAACTGTAAGAAATGTTCGCTTGCTCCTGGGAAACTTTTTAAATTAAACTGTGTGCATGAATTAAGCTTTATAGTAGTTTTTCAAAGACATTTTTGGAAGTGAAACTCAGCGTTGTAACTCATTTTCTTGGGTTTTACTTAATATTACATTTCTATTTGATATATTTGTTTCTTACAATATATATGTGGAAAGAGCAACTGATGTCACTCAGCAAATATGTCTCCAGTAACTTGAATATACAACCTCTGTCTTCAGGTACTGGCATTTATTTGCTTTATTGTGCAGATGTAATACAAAAGATTATTTCTAAGCTAATGTCTTTCTTTGTTTAGGGGTTTTTTGACAATGTGAAGACTACAGTCAGGGGTCTTTCAACACTATGTTGTGGATAGGAAAGAAGCCCATACTCCTTGTGGTTTAGAAACTGAAATCACAGTTAATGAAATGTTTGTCAACAAAATGCTTCTTCTCAAGGCAAAAATCTTCTTGCTGGAGAAGTTGTGTTCTACCTTTAAACATGATTATTTTCTGTGAGGAACATAAACTATGACTTCTTAAGTAAGATATTTTTGCAATCTTCTTGCAGAATTCAGGTTACTCCCTTTGAAGTGCATTCCCATTTTTTGCAGTGAAACATTTAGATGGGAAATATCTTATTTAGAGAATTATACTGCATGTGTATGTAAAGAATTTCACCTTCTAGTGGTAGGAGGCTTGAAAAACAGGATTAAACATGATAGCAGTACTTGTAAGTAATTGTAATTACCCTTTTGCATAGCTTGGCAATGCTATTTCAGAGGTCTCAGCTCTGCTGGAGTCCTGATTTCTACACGAAAGATGTGAGAAGTACAGTCAAGGGTAAAAACAATTCAATAATAAGAATAAATACTGAACCCTGGCATAAAATTCAAGGCATTTAGAGAAGCAAACAGGAGTAATAGACAGTACAAAGGTTGCAAAATTACAATAAGTACATTTCTATGTAGTTGCCACGATATAATTTCCTATATGAAAATTAAAATTAAGAAAAAGTATCCTGGAAATATAATATTATTTAGACGGACCTCAATCTGTCCCTGAACTGCTACTCTAATATTTTCATTGTCTGAGTATTGTTTATATATTAGAGGGAAGTTTGAGCTGCAGTCAGGAAAATTTCAGGGGACTCTGAACTTTCTATGAACAATCTGTCATCCTCATCAGTTACCCATCTGCTCCATCCCCATCACCGACTGGTTTCCAGTCCAGGCCATTTCCTTGGTACCTTTCCCTCATTTCCTTAATCCAGTCTCATTATCCAGTCACAGTGTCACTCTCATTCTTGGTCCAGTTTCAAGCATTTCATCCCTTGGTTTGTTCTTGTTTATTTATCTTTTTCTTCTTTTTTTTTTTTCTTTTTTTTTTTTTTTTTTTTTTAAATTCATCTGCTCTCATCAGTTTCTTCCACAAGGCAGATTCAATCCTCATCCCTTGACACAGCCCACTCCTTCTGGTAATTCTCCACATTTCTAGGGGAAGAATAAGGACCAAAGAATAGTTGATTTCTCTTCTCTTTCCAATTTACAGCACTCTTCTGGTCCACAGTGACCAGGAGGATCAGTGCTTGAAGCATCACTCAGCCCATGTGGAATCTGTCAAGTCCACCAGAAATTGTCTTGAGAGAAGTTGGCTGTAAAGCTTGGGCATGTGTCCCCCAGCCACAGGTGAAGCCTGCATTGAGATATTTCAATGACTTATTCCAAGGCCAGACCTTGGCAGGTTTTTCCAATGAGGAATGATTTCCTGGCTCAAGGTGCTAGAGACTTTTAAACAAATACAGTATGTGCTTGGTTAGCTTACCACACACAAGCTTTGTACTTTTCTCTAGTCATCTTCTCAGAAATAATGAAATTACTTTTGCTAAAACTTATCCAAAGTTCAGCAAGAGGCAGCCCTGCAGACAAGGAAACTGTAGGCCAAATAATTGGCCAAATAATTGTAATTTAATAAAGCCACACTCAGTGAAAGGAGGACTCCCTTATATTCTAATGCAGAGGAAGTTAAAAAAGTGGCAGTAGGTGGGGAATAGGAATGGCTCACTGTGGTGTATGGCTGGCACGTTTAGGTGGCTGAGATATGCAAAGGTCAGGAGCATTCACTGTGTTGGAATTAGATCCTAAACCAGTGCAAATTCATGGTAGTAGAGCCATGCTGATGACTGATCCCCTTTATCCCCTTTGAATCTTACAAAGCAACAGCTTGGGAAGGAAACATCTTTATTATTTGAAAAGTCATATAAAAGCGAGCTACACTAATAAAGGAGAATTTGATTATACAGGAAAAGAGTCTTTTTTTGCACAGGAAAAAGAATTTGATCATGCAACAAAAGAGAAAAAACAGACTAATAGACATTTATGTTTGGATATTTCCAGCTACCATTACTTTTAGAACATATTGAAAAATGTGGCTGCTACTCCAGTCCTGGAATTTTGGTAAGTCTGTAATAAATAGTCTGAACAACACAGGAGAAGTTCTAATTTGCCTTTAATGACAGACTGTTGATGCTGGGATATACTGCTGCACAGTGCCCTGAAGATCTAGCTATTGTATTGCAAGCATAGATCCCCTTTTATTCCAAATGAATGAAGTGTCCTCACACCAGAGCCCCAGAGAAATCAGTGGAGCATCTCTGGAGGGGTCAGCTGCTCACATTATTAATTCAGTAGCAGAGCCACATCCCTGATTTCAAGATCCTTCTCTCTGTAAGTCAAGGCCAATACTGCAGAAAAATAGACAGATAGGTAGGTACAGAGAGATAAACAGACTGGCAGAGCAAATGAATCCTAGAAGTTTTCAGTAATATTTCAAACAGGAAAGAAATCACTAAAATGAAAAACAGTATAAAATAGAAGGAGATAAGAAAGATGAAAAGCAGAGGTGGTTCATGAAAGATTTAATTTGGAGTAGTCACATTACTGAAAGTCCATATAAATTGTTAGCAATCATTTATGCTTTCATTTACATCTTCAAAAATCAGTGCATTTCTATTATTCACAGATGAGTAAAGCTGCTTAAAATACAGTTTACTTTCTCTGACCAGTGTTTCTTGTTCTAGCTTTAATGTAGCATCAATTGTAACAAAAATATCCCATCAGCAAGTGTTCTCTATCAAGCAATCTAATAAATTCTGAACAATCTATTAATGTATCTGAACCATCAGCATGGTTTCAAAGAAGATGATGTCATTCTTTTTAATTCTTTTTTCTTATTGATTTTACACATCTTCTAAATGAAGTACTCAACAGTATTTCTAACCAATACCTAACTATGATAAATTTTAGCAATATGCTGTTGAGTGATATCATTATTTTCTTAATGGAGGTAGTCAAATGTTTGAATATATGCATAAAGACATGGCAGGATACAATAGTAGAAGTATAAATCAGGTAATTAGTAATAATAGCTGTATAGATAGTGCAGATAAAGACCATACAGAAAAAATCCACAAGCTGCAGAATAACAGACATGATGAATAGCTCAAAATTTTCATCCTAGAAAGTCCCCCAAGAAAGCAAACTATTTAGTTGAGTAAAAAAAAGACTGGAATATCATCCACAAATGATCTGACTGCTAATAAAACAGTATTAATCAGCTCAGGATCAGGACAGATAAAATCCCCTCAAACTATTGTAATTAATTTTACTGGTAACTGGAGAAGTTCACAGCAGTAGAATGATCCAGGACATGGGCCATATCTTCTAGATGGACTTCTGGAGGCCTAATAGTAAATGACCACAAATCAGTGGGTGTTCAAGCTGAAGCCTTATTTAAGCATACATGCTTTGCATGTCTTTTTCCTCAGTCTAAGAAAGGATATGACAAATTGGAAAATGCTTGTCAGAAGTCAAAATTATTGAAGAGTTCATCCATCACTTCACAGAAGTCACTTCATTTACTGTTGTCACTGCCCAAATCAGTTTTGCTGAAAAAACCCCAAAGATTGTCCAGTCAAATAAATGCCTCACTTTTATTTTATGGTCTGGATTAGGTCTTAATTTTGACCCATAGTGTCTTGCTAATTTCTTGTTAAAACAGTCACATTTTTATCTACACCCTCTGCTTCCAATACAATTTTATAGTTCTGCTCAATAACAAAACTTTCAGAGACCCCAGATTTGTTGTGCTACATAATTTAATACTCACTGATGACCAACTGTTATTTTATTTGCAATAGTTCCACGAATGAAATTATCACTTAGACTCTTCAAGCTATAAAATGTCTTCCCAGCGAGGCAAAGACAAAAGTTAATGCTGTTTATTTGCCTTTATGTATCTTTTTTATTGCCTGTGTCTATTCTGTATTATTTTTTGCTTGCTTCACAAGCCAATTTAAGTGCTGAGAGACTTTTTACCAAACCTGAAAGGGTGCTTGGAAGACCACATTTCAGAAAAGAGGTAGGATGACTGGGGGAGTGACCTATGATGCTGGCCACACATGAGGTCCAGTAGCTGAACAGCTGGGGTGTCTTCCCAGCACAACCCCACCAAGCTGCTCCTGGAACATGGTGAAAGGAAACCATGAGGTTCTTTGGAGAGAAAGGGAATAGGATGGAGGGCAGTGAGTGAGTGGCTGGGGGAAGAGCCAGGAGAGGAGCCTGAGGGATTTGGTTCTGTAATGTGCTGGGGGTGAGCTCACCAGGAGCCTGCAGCTAATACACAAATCCTTAATGACAGCAACAGTGAAGAGGTCCAGGGAGACAAGAAAAGATGTGAATAACAAAAAGGAGTGGAGCTGTAAGTTGCCAGAAAGCCCTCTCTCCCACAGTGGCAGACATAAAATTGAACTCACTCAGAACTAAGGAGAAACTGGTTGGAAGGACAGCTCGAGGTTATATTGCCTGTCCTCCTGCTTGGAGGATCATCTCTGCTTTGTCTATCCAACTCCTGAATGGATGATCCTATGACTTCCCAAGTTAAAATGTTTGGCCATTCTTCCCTTTTTCTGTTATCTGGAAGAGTTTGAATCTGTCATTTCTTTGGTCTTTCCTTCAGATAGGTGTAAGCAGCTGGTATAGTGTTTCTTACCCACCTCTTTGCCCAACTAAACAAACCTGGCCCCCTTCTCCACGCCTCACAGACCACATGCTCCAGGTCCCGCATGTTCCTGGCAGCCCTCCACTGGGTCATCAGCTGTTCATCCAGATCCCTCTTAAATGGAGGGGCCCAAAACTTGTTGCAGGACCTCAGATGCAGCTCCACAGCACCTAATACCTTGAACAACTGGTGAACCCAACACAGTCATTGGCCACTCCAATCATTATCCACTCCTATTTTCATGCTCAGACTTCATCTCTCATCATTGACAGGTAAAGGTTTATGTAGCCACACACCAAAACATCATCTAAAATATCACTTAGGCATTTACACTCTTTTTAGGACTGTGTAGAAGACTAGTAGAAAATTACCTTTTGTCTTTAAATGCTGTGAAAATAGATTTCCACAGTGAACATGTTAAGCACTGGAATCTGTAGAAGTATCCCAAGTTTCTAGATTTAGGTACCTACCAAAAGATATTTCTTCTAGTCATTCTGCTGTCCAGTTGCTAGGAGGTAATGCCAAAATGAAACAGAGAGTTTTATAGCATCTGTGTTGTGTCAACATGGTTGATCAGGGAGTTGCTGTCATGAGTGCTTTCAAAGTCTTTTAAAACTTAAAGGCATTATTTTTTTTAGCCAAAGGAATTAATAGAAACCTAGAATTGTAGAATGGCTTGGGCTAGAAGGGACCTTAAAGATCATCCAGTTCCTCCTCCCTGCCAGGGACAGGGACACCTTCCACTAGACCAGGTTGCCCAGAGCCCCATCTAGGGATAAACACACCTTTCACAGGCTTACTAGGTAAGGAGACTTTCTTGAACTAGGGACTATATTTCAGTTAACCCAGAAATTCAGTTCTACAGAGTCTCTTGTAATTAACTAACTAACTAAATAAATAGATGGATAGATAAATAGATAAGTAATTGCTCGCACATATACCCAATTGAGTAGGCTCTTAAATTTGTATAAAAGCATTCACATTTCTATAGTCTTCATTATGAAAGGGGCAATTGAGCTATATGATGTAAAGCACCAGGATATGAACCAGAGTATCAGAACATCTTCAGTACATCACATCATCACACCTCCTTGGCTTTAAAGCCAAATCTTCCACAAATACAAGTTACATTGACAGGCAAACTCTAATATCAAGCAATTTTATAGAGAAACTTAAAAGTCGTGTACTAAGAGCTTTTTTTTCTGGCATTTAGATTTAAAATACTATTATTAATTAACACAATTATAATGTGTATGCCATTGATTTGATTACTGCAAGGGTAGGAACCCTTTAACTAATCCACTTACAAATGTAATTTTCAATCCTGTACATCATGCAGTCGTGTAATGTCATTAGTCAGGCTGTTGGGACATCCTTATCTTAAAATGTCAAAAAAAATTAAAATTTCATTCAAAACCCAGAAGGAAATAGGATTTTTCAGACTGTCTCTTTTCATTGTCTTTTGCATTTTGACATTTAGTTGGTAATCATGGCAGCCAGTAAGAGTGATTGTGTAGCATATGGATGAAGTTACACATATTTGGGTTTGGATTAAATACATTCAATATATGTGAGTTGCTCAAAATCAGCCAATAAACTTATGTAAAAAAAAAAACTTTACAAATACATATACATTTTTTGTATGCACACACACACACACAAAAATATATAAACTAATTATGAATGCTTCTATGTCTTTCCTATTCAGATACAATAAAATAAAATAGGTTTTCTAGGCTATATGAAATTACTAGTTTGAGGTGCACTTTCCACAGTCTTCTTAGCAGCACATTGTCTCTAAAATGGATTCTTCTGTTAAGTATGGTGTGAAAATAAGTGCAATAGGTTCTGCACATAGTGAAATGACTCAAAAAGGAAGGAATATGCTTAGTTACTGGAACATAAAGTCAAGGATCCACCCCTACTTCAAATTATAATTGTATTTATCCCATATAATATAAACACAAATAGCTGCTTAGCTGGTTGCTCTCAGTATTTTCTTTGCCTAAAACAAACAGAAAAACATCTTGCAACTGAATTTACTCATTGTTTTCTGAGCCTTAAATTACAACTAATATTTTGGGTTTTATCAGTGCAAAGCACAATTTCTAGAATTTTGGAAGACATCAAAGTTTTCTGCATGTTGGAATGGCATAGAATGTATACTGGGGTTGTGCATACAAAACCTACGTGAGTTACAAAAACAGTTCTGTTGAAATCACACCTCATCCCAGAAAAATGGCAAGGAGCTGACACTCTGTTAATGGAAACTCGTAATAATGCAGCTCTGTTCACTTGGTTGAGGTGCTTCACAGCAGCCAAAACTCCCTGAATCATGTAAACAGAAAAAGTTGGATTCTTTACTCATTCTTTCTCAATTGTCTGCTTTGCTGAAGCATTTTGGGCCATCCCTTTTCTTGTGCTGTATCAGTAATTTGCTTGCAGAACATATGGGTAATGCCTAAAATTTGCTCTGCTGAGAAGCTCAATATGGCTCTTAAAACAAAATTACTGTAAATGCAGTCCAAAGATGAGGAGGAGGGATTTCATAATATAATTGAAATTGTATCAGTACAAACTCCAGAAAGGATCTTCTGTGTCCAGACGAAAAGAAACAGCAGCAGAACTCTTATTTCAGTTGCTAAGACTGAGAGCATGCCAGGATTATGTCAGTAGTCTCTGGTCTTAATATTACACAGCCACCATGGACTAAAATGACATCCAGTGTCAGTGAGTGATGCAAGACCAGGAAGTGTTTTGCCAAGCCTACATAAAGGGATGAGGGTGATGCAAAAATAAGTCAGTGGACACCTCTGAATAGATCATAAGGAAAAATTTAATAAATGGCACCAACCCAAACACACATGGGTGAGGGAGAGATTGAGAAAAATAAAAGAAATTCAGGCAGCCAGCTCTGTCACACCCTGGTCTTACTCTGCCAAAACAGAATCCCACAGCACGATTAATACCTTGGGAAGCTGCTGTTTGCTCATAGCAGGCTGTGCCACTAAACCATTGCCATTCTATTTCATCATATTTGATTTGCATCCTCACCCTAGGGGCTGTCTCACCAACCAGCACCCAGATTGCCTACAGCACTCTCAAAGACAACCTGCTCCAACAGAGGTACCCCCATCCAGAAACCAGGAGACCTGTGTGCCCCACAAAGCTTTCCTACATCATGGTTCTGTGATGTGAGGCAGGTTTTTTACCTCTGAGTCATTTATTCCCCAGCATCCCTTCCCTGACTTTCTCACTTGTACCATAAGCTCTTTGGCACAGGGTGTTTGCATCCAATGTGTTTGTACAGAAAGTAGTGCAGATCTCAGCTGGGTTTCCATGTCCTCCCACAGTACAATAATAAGATGACCTTAAGAGCATGCTGGGAGCCTGCAGCTACCTCCAATATCCTAGTCTGTGGCTGCTGGGTGCTCCAGGGGAATCCAGTGTGCTCAGCACAAGGACTTGAAATTGCACTTCCCACCCAGTGCCTGGATCACTGTCCAAGCAGAAAGCAGTAGGCACACTGCCATTGCAGTGACTGATGCCATAGGATCACAGAATGGTTTGGGTTGGAAGGCCCTTAAATATAATCTAGTTCCAAGCCCCCTACCATGGGCAAAGACACCTTCCACTACACCAGGTTGCTGTAATATTTATCGGCAATAAATATATTTATATATATATATATATATATATATACAAACCAGGTTGCTGGAATAGCATGCCTGGTCTGTCAGGGAAAAGCAGACTCCAGCAAACTCTGCAGCTGAGCTCTGCAACTTCAAAGCTGTAATTCAGTCCATCCCACACCTCACTTGCTATCCGTTACAAGGACACCGAAGAAGTGGCACCTCCTCTGCACATCCTTTCCTGGTGCTTCAACCACCAGTGTGGATGCAGGACCAAGCACCACAGCTTTGCATCCAGGAAGCAGCATGGCCCGTGGGGCTCCTCAGAATTCCATAGGCACTTCTGAGGGAAGGATCATAAATCTGGAGGCTGTCCTTTTGCAGAGAGGTTCTGAAGCAAAAACTCCACTAGGCTGAAGTAGAAGCAGGCCAGTAGAGATGGCACCCCCAATGTCAGACATGCTGAAAGAACATAACCTGTGGGTTATGTTCTTTCAGCCCATAACCAGCTGGGCTGTGATGGGGGGGTTGAGTCTAGAGAAGCCTTCTGCTTCTCTGGCCTTCACTTGTGACCACTAGCACTAAAAATGTTCCTTTTAGCTTGTCTAGAGACTGAGGTTCTGGTTCAATAATGCTTGACGGGGGGGTCTTCAAATTCACACTAGTGGAAATTTTGGAGTGAAATATGTGTCTTTTTAAGCCATTTTGTATGTAACTTGTCTCATAAATAGAAGAGTTTAATATCTTCATGAAATGGTATGTCACAGCCCTTCAGGCATGTGATGTGATACATTGCAGACAACAAGTATTCATCGTGGAAAGCAAATACACCCATTCAGAAATTCCAGAGTTTAAGGTTTTGATCATCATTCATTTCAGATTCAGAATGATAGTTCCGGAGAAAGGGATTTTTCTTGAGAACAGGAAAGTTTATGATAGAATCAGACCCAGAAGAATAATGTTCAGAATTGTTACTACTACTGTATCAGTAGTCCTAAATTAAAATTGAGGATTTTTTTCTGTGAGACATGACAGAGCCAGGCTTGCTACAATACCAGTCAAAAGAGACTTTTCCCTGTGTTGCAGGTATGGAACAACCCAACAACAGTTCTAAAGCAGGTAAGGTGAGCCAAGTAAGGAGGGTTAATTCCCTCTGGTGCAGCTGCTACCACATACTCCCTTTTTCTATCCAGTTCACATTCAGGAATATCTCTTCAGCTGACACCCCTTGCAGAATTTCCACAGTCTTGCGTGCTTCCACAGACTACAGGAGGCAGCAGATAGCAGAATGGGATGGGGCTGCCTTAAAGATTCCCATACTATTGGTGTTTACACACTTAGGTGACAATATTGTCTCCTAGATAGCTCTCAAGAGCTACCTATGGCTGTGATGGCCCCTAACGAGAGTAGGCCTAAGATCAGCATCTTAAATATCAGCATCCTGCCTGACCATCTGAAGAACAGGGGTAAAACTGCAAAAACTTAACAGTTGTTTTCAGTTAACCAGCAAGAAATAAAGCTGCCTTTGGAGTACTGTAGCCTTTGAGTTCATTCCTCACTGTTCAGTCTCTCCACCATCTTTAAAGTCTGTTTTGGTAGCTCACATCCTTTTCTACATAAAAAGTTCTATGGGAAGAGAACTGGGGGAAGGGAGATGGGGTGTGATGGTAGGGAAGGAGATACAGGAGGGATATCTGGAATGAACTGCAAAGGTAAGGCAGACCTTAAAGGAGATCTTCTCCCTGTGGAAAAAAAAAAAAAAATCCCTGGAACTTCTGTTTCCACCCCATCTGAATTCCCTGAAGTTCAGCTGGATTTCAGGAGGGCCACAGGTCTCAGTCTTAGCACTGGGCTCTGTTGCCCTCCCCTTAGTCTCAGAGGGCTGCTGGAACTGAACTACCAAGAGCTTCCTTGTGCTGCCATGATGCACGGGCTCTCCAAAGGGCTGGCTCAGGAGAGGGAATGTAGCATCTGGCTCTCACACTGCTGCAGACTCCTTTCTGCAGAGCTGGAGAAGGAGAAGCATCTTACCCATAGCTTTCTTGTCTGGCTTTTGTTTTTCCCATATTTCCACCAGCATGAAATGTTGTGAAGCTGTTGGGGCCCATGGCTGGGGGCAGGCTTTGGACAGGCAGATGTCTGTATTCCTGGAAGGAAATGTGTGTGTGCTTTTAATTTCAGTAAATAGAATCTGGCCCAAGACTGTAATAGTGACTATGGCAAAGCACCTGCCCCACTGTTTCAAGTAAACATGGCAAGATTGTTTTTTTCCCAAATTCAAAAAAAAGATCCTCCATTAAAATCTCATTTGGACAGTGCAGTTGCATTAGTCTGACAAAATAGACCCATTAACTCATGTGACAGATGACCATAGGGTTCAGAAAATGGATTTTCCTGTTGCATTAGCAGTGAAAACTACATAAATTGAAATAACACAAAATAGTAACTTCACATCTTCACATTCTGACATCAGGAAAAAAAATAGAACAAAGACATCTGAGTTCAGTCACACACATTAAGGAAAAACGGCATCTGGAGTCGTCCATTTCAGTACAAAAATCCACATTGATGGTCAGTGACTAAGCTTTAAATTTAGGGGCAATTTTAAGTGGAGTTGTGCCACCTTTCATTCCACATATGTTAGCATCTACAAGTTGTAGAAGGAAGTAATTGGGCAGTCTTTGCATAAACAAACAGCTTCTTGTGTATCCTTTGGGAGGGGTTCTCCAGACAGGTCCTGTGTTGTCACCTAAACTATGCTGCAGAAGTGGCATGCAAGGGTTTTTCACTAGAGGATGAGGTTCATTGGCACAATTTGACATAATCTTAATAGGAAGCTGAAGGGTCAGATCTGTCACTCACATCTTTTTGTGTGTTTTGAAGAACTGATGCTACAGTGCTCCCTGATTTCACTGCCACTCTGGGCTTTTATGAATAACACTAATGCTTGATTCCATCCCAAGCCATTTCAAAGCCATGTGTTAAAAGGATCTCATGTTTGAGATAACAAAATTGCTAATACTTCTGCCAAAACCTAGGTACCTCGGTGACCTCAGAATGGTCATGAGGGCTACAGAAATCAATGCCTAAGTCTACTTCTTAAAACTCTCAGTTGCCACAAAATCAGATTAGATGTCCCTGAGTTCATTCTTTCTCATCTTTTGGACATCTGGTAGGAAATGCCAGAGTCTCTCTTGACAGAGAAAATTCAGTAGTTCTTTCTTCATTATCTGTTTCTTCTTTCCTTTTCGTACCTGCTTACTATATGGCCCAGATACAGAAATATTACAACATGCAGGGGCAGGGGACATGACCAAAGCTCTGTACTTGTCTCTATATAAACTGCATTGCAGTGTATGAAGAGTGCAATTTTAAAGACTTGATCACCAAAGAATGTGCCCCAAGTGAGTGAGAGTCTTGTGTCATCTTTCCCACAAGACACATGTGAGCACTGTAGGGCATTAATAAGGCAGTTCTGTCCATCTCATCTCGAGTGCCTTTGCTTTGAACCCTTGAGCCATTAGTTCAATTTAGTGCAATTTCAGCAGTCTGATTTTTTTCCTTTTTTTTTTTTCTTTTTTTTTTGAGAAACTGGACAAGTATGTTTGTACATGAGCTTGTGATATGGACACACATTCTTACACAACATACTCTGTTGAGCAGTGTTTTGCTCTCAGAGAGACAGTCACAATATAAGCCCCACCTGTGTGAGCCACCAAAATGAGATGTGGCTTGTGACTGAGCATAAGGGATGGATAAAATTTCATTCTCTTCATCACTGGTGACTCCATAAGCTCATAAGCATCCTTAGGTTTTCTGACAACAGAGATTCATTTGCTTAAATATAACCTAATCCATTTATCGTAGACATCTCTCTTGGAATGGGACCAATCACTCACTGGTGGTGCTTATCTCTCCGTTCACTAAAAAGAAAGCTTTCATGACTACTGCAAACTAGCTGTCTTAAATATTAAATGACCAGCATTAATTAAAGTGAATCCCAAACTCATACATCTCAGATGAGTTCCAAAACTGAAATGATTTGTAGAATCCCTATCCCTCTTACCCTGTCTGTGGTTTTATTCCAGCAGTCTCATGTAACTAGTTCTAATACTACTTCACCATTTTACCACCATTTATCTTGCAACTTTCTTCAAAAATGCCACCAGCTATGGAGAAATAATTAAAGTTATGACCACATAGCAGCATTTCATTTGACAGAAAATGATGCAGCACACTACTGAAATGGATAATAAAAATACTGGCCAACAGAGTGCATGTGCTGGTGTTCACAAAATGACATGGCTTTTTGTGGCTTAAAGCATTGGCTCAACAAACCAAAAACTCTAGCACTCTGAAGGGAGCATTAATGAAGCGAAATTCATAACAAACTGCTTTGTCAGTAGCATCCATGAGAAATCTATGTAAAGGATGGCTGTGGTAGTCTTCTGCACCTTGCATTTTGTGTTTCACCTCACATGCAATCTCTTTCAAAGCAGAAAAGAAAACAAGATTTCAGTTCAGTGTCAGAAACCTGACCTTTTCACAGGTGCCTGGCAAGAGACCATGGGACCAGCCTGTGTTATTGGTTGCTCTTTTTGACCACAGGCAATGTGCCAGTTTCTGCTTCCTTCCTTCAACAACTAGTGGGACTTGAAGTGCCAAAAATCAGTAACACTTTATTATATGCAGACTGGCTTCAGTAAGGCAAAAAGAATTAACAGAATTGCCTTCATCAGATGTTAATTATAAGTAACGTTTACACTTATCTCTCTGCTTTCATGCATTAAAAATAGTCTTGCTTATGAACAATGGTCTCTGCTGTGACACAGCAATCTGTCCTAGCTGTGCTTTGCCAAGGAACCAAATGTGACCCAAATTGCCCATGGCCCATCAGTCAGGACAGATTTTCATTGTACAGAGTAAACTGTAAAAAATTCCGTATAGCTATTGGATAACGGATGGGAATAGAGTGGCTTTACCAATGTTTTCCCTCAGCAATGTTGGGTTTTTTTACCAATGTTTTTCCTTCAGCAACCAATAAGTGGTTGTGGGCTTCTAAAGGCAGCCATAGAACTCTTCCTTATTAGCTGCGCTCAGCGGGCACGTGAGGTGCCAGGCTGGTGATAGACTCATTTTCTGTCCTTGGTGGAGGAACGTGGCATGCACCTAAATAAGCATATTTTTTGAGACCAGGGGAGCATTTTTGAAGAGAAACATCAAAACACCCCAGATGACCAGCAAGTGAACAGCCCACAAACAAAAAGCATGGAAATGTTCACCCAGCACAAGGAGTGGCCTCACTGGTTCTAGACATAGCTGTTAAAAGTAACTGCAGAAGTTTGAGAAAATGATGAGATTAGGTTAAAACAGTGATACTAATTAGGGACTCATGCAGAAAAAAATAATGGAATCTTGAGTGTCAGACTTATCTGAATTTCTTCTCTGAAGCTGTCAAAGCTTTTAGGGGCGTTAGATAACATTTCCAAGGCTTTCTCTGCAGCACTGAATATAATGCATTTATTTTAAAAAATAAATAAAAATAGGTGGGGTTCTGAAATAATCACTTAGCTCCAGAATTTAAGAAAACCTGTAAATACTAGGATATTCACAGGAAAACTCCAAGAATTGCTAAAACTGAAATCCCTCCTGATTTTAGCAAAAATCAGGGTTCTGCTCTACTCCAACTTTGAAGCATTTAATGCATCTAAACATTTAAATCTTGCTACATGTAACTGAGAAGATACTGTTGCTGTCTTCTGTCAACATTGTTCTTTCCTGGCAATTTCCCTATCAAAGCTTTTGTACTATTACAATTGCCATCATTTACTTTCCTTCACTTAACTTCCACAGTTAATGGAATGATGTGTACCCTACATGACTGCACAAGGAGCTGTATAATTAGCAAGACAGTTGAAATACATTTGGAAAATAAACTTTGTGGCAGTCACTTCATGTCTTTGAGTATTTTTAAAAGCTCCACAATGAAATGGATCATTTTTGTACCTATTTCAGTTAAGACAATAAGTCCTGCACAGATTTCTTATATGTTGTGCTGTTGGTTTTCTGGCCTAAGTGTGATGCTTTTTAATGGAAAAGCATTTGTTTTAGTGAGAACAGGTTTCCATGGCTAAATACTAACTCCTTGGGCTTTGGGAAAGCACAACCATCCCCCTGTTCAAACTGTGTGACACTGCTCAGCTGCTCTACTCAGACCATTAACTATATGTGCCTGCATAGATGTCACTGGGCTAATAGTACTGCTCTTTTTTAAAATGTATGGCATTTTAAGGAAACCTCAGTGAAGCAAAGCAGGATTTCTGCTACTCATAGCTGCCAAATAAGCTGTTCTTTGCCTGGTCAAGGGGGACAATTCACAACGCTGATGTTTGTATTCCTAAAGAGATGTGAAGGTCTTGTTCATTTGGCATCCCCAGTCCTTGTTTCCAACAGGGAAAACATTATGTCTCAATATGTCAGGAATAGGATGCATTGCATGCTGTCCCAGCTGTCACCCAGGGTAGAGTAAGACTCCTTTCTTACCCTCTCCTGTAGCATCCACATGTTGTTTGGTTGCAACGTGTGGGCTGCAGCAGCCTCCTGAACTTGCTCTGAGTATTTAAGCCAGAGTTGCAACTGTAGTTGAAGGACTTTCTAGGGCAAATGGAGACTTAATCAATGCCATGAAAAAAGAAAATGTAATGCTTGTAAAGCATGAAAAGTCATCTTAGTTCTATCAGTGGCCAGAATTAAATAGAGCAGTCATTTCACCATTGTGCTCTGAGTGCAGCTATTGTGCTGAAAGAGAAGAGAGCTGAGCACATTCTTATCTTTCTCCAGCCACATTTTGCATATGACAAGCTGGGAGAACAAACACCATTTTCTAATTGGTTTAAATGCTGTTAGAAAACAAGACACACTCAATGTCAAGCAAAGATAAAAAACAATGACAAAGGCCCCCAAAGGCAGGATTCCTGGGACACTGGTTGTAGTAGCACTTCAGTAGACCTTGTATGAGAATGTTAAACTTTCAGCTTGTGTCAGCAAGGGTCGTATCTTTACCTGCAACCCAGCATCCATTTTCTGTACATCTAGCTACCTCCCAAGCAGCATGCAGGGTCTCATTGCACCCACTCCACAACCTCCCTGCTGAAAAGGATGCAATTTTGGTGGTGTGGACAGATGGCTGGGCAAACCCTCCTCAAAGGACAGCCTGGGCTACCACACCTATGCTTTTGGAATGATACATGTGGTTAGTGCTTTGTTGGATGGAGGCCTAAATGACCATATCATTGCCTTTGACTGTTAACAGACATTGGTTGGACATGATTTGTCTCTTCAGAGGATTTCTGATCTATTACTTGCAAGTTGGTACCTATGTTTCCAAGCAAAATAATGGTCAGGTCCAAGCTTCCCTGACAACCTCAGCATGCAGAAAGCAAAGTCTTCAGTACACACTTGCCCTGAGACACTGGCCTTTATGACTGGTTTCTGTAAAGCTTTCTTTGGGTGGGTTATTTAGTTTCCATTAGAGGCCCACATGCAAAATTTAATTAGATAAATTAATCATCCACTAGCAGTTAGAAATCCATTCCTGAACTGATTTATCGTAGAACCATATAGATTGGAAAAGACTCTTAAGAACATCAGGCCCAACTGTTGACATAGCAGCACCAAGTCCACCACTAAATCATATCCCTTAGCACCACATCTACATTTAAATACTTCAGGGATGGTTCTCAACCATTTCCCTGTGCCTGACAACACTTTTGGTGAACACTTTTGCCTGAGAACAAATCTAAACCTCCCCTGCTGCAACTTGAGGCTGTTCCCTCTCATCCTATCACTTGTTCCTTGAGAAAAGGAACCAACCCCCACCTCACTAGAACTTCCTTTCAGGTAGTTGTGGAGAGCAATAAGGTCTCCCCTCAGCCTCCTTTTCTCCAGGCTAAAAACCCCAGCTCCTTCAGTCCTCTTAAAACTTGTGCTCTAGACCCTTCACCAGCTTCATTGCCTTCTCTGGACACACTGCAGCAGCTCAATGTCCTTCTTGTACTGGGGGGCTCAAAACTCAAGTACAAGGGAATTATCTATTCCCTTCTCTTGCTGGCCACACTTTTCCAGTTACAAGCTAGGATGCTGTTGCCCTTCTTGGCCACCTGGGCACAATGCTGGCTCATATTCATCTGGCTGTCACCCAGCATCCCCTTTTCCACCAGGCAGCTTTCCAGCCACTCTTCCCCAAGCCCGTATCATTGCCTGGGGTTGTTGTGACACAAGTGCAGGACCTGGCACTTGGCCTTGTTGAATCTCATACAGGTGGCTTTAGCCCATCAATCCAGCCTGTCCCATCCCTCTGAATATCCTTCCTACCCTCAGGCAGATCCTGCCCAACTTGGTGTCATCTGCAGAGTTACTGAGGGTGTTTGATCTCTTTGTCCAGATCATTGCTAAAGATATTAGAGAGAATTGGCCCTCACCCCAGGGGAACACCACTTGTCACTACCAACTAGATTTAACTGTGTTCACCACAACTCTTAGAACCTGCCCATCCAACCAGCAAAACATACACCAGTCCAGCCATAAGAAGCCAGTTTCTCCAAAAGAATGCTGTGGGAAAATATCAAAAGCTTTACTAAAATCTAGGCAGACAACATCCACAACCCTTTCCTCATCTACTAAACACATCACCTTGTCACAGAAAGAGATCAGGTCAGTCAAACAGGAGCTGCCTTCTGTAACCCATGCTGACTGGGCCTGATCATCTGGTTGTCCTGTCCATGTTGTGCAGTGGCACCCAAGATTATCTGTTCCATGACCTTCCCCAGCACTGATGTCAGACTGACAGACTTATAGTGCCCTTGATCCTCCTTCTGTCCCTTCTTGTAGATGGGCATCACATTTGCTAACCTCTAGTTTTCTGGCCTTTCTGGTTAGCCAGGATGTCTGGTAAAGGATGAAAAATGGCTTGGTGAGCATTTCTGACAGCTCTCTCAGTGCCTTTGGGTGGATCCTGTGTACCTGTGTGCACCTAAGGGGTGTAGCAGGTTGCAAACTATTTCCCCTTGGATTGTGGGGGCTCCATTCTGCTCCCCATCCCTATCTTCCAGATGAGGGGTGTACCAAGCTCAGCTACCTCAAGATCTTACTACTACAGACTGAGGTAAAGAAGGCATTAAGCATTTCAGCCTTTTCCTTAGCCTTTGTCACTGTTTCTCTGATATCCAATACAGGATGGAGATTCTCCTTAGCCCTTCTTCTGTTCTTAATGTATTTATAGAAAATAAACTTATTCCCTTTTTATAGAAACATTTTTAATTGTCTTCTGCAGCAGTGTGGAATCATTCAAATACCACCATTTTGAGAATCACTTAAAGGATCTCAAGCCCTCATCAGCTTCAGGGGCCTTTCTGAGTTGGTAAAAAAATTCAAAAAGCACAAGAGAGAATGAGTGACATGAGAAAGAAGGAATGACAATTTCATAGGTATTCACAGTTTGAAGATCAAAGGAATGCCTGATTTTCCTTTAATAACATCAAGAATTGATTTCATCTGAACTGCTAAGTACAATACTTTAAGCCTGAATTATATTTTATGGCATGTTCTTACATGCTGGCAGCAAATGTTTTTCTGCCCCTATAGATAGGATTTTGATAGTAGCAAGGATTTGTGTGTGCCAGGATGAATTCTGAAGCAGCCTCCTCCTCAACATTTGCAGTGTGGGCAGTGGCTAGGGTATTGCCCCAGGACCCAGGAGAGCTGGCTCTAGTCTGGGGTCTGTCACTGACTTTTCATGTGAGCAGATACACAAGAATATTTTCCTGAATTTAAGCTGAGATGATAGCAATTAAAAAGGGTGAACAGAGAACATTGTATAATGGTTAAATATTGCTATCACCATTTCTAGACCAAGACTTTCTCAGTCCATGACCTATAGACATTGACCTATAGACTAGTCCATGGGCCTATAGACATTACAAAGTCAGTAAAGGTAACACTTCAAAAGTAAATTACAAGGGTCTTTATTGCATCAGCAGGTATACACTAGACCTGAGCATGGAAGCAAGTAAGCAAGGAATAAAAACCTTTGTTTCAAGTAGTCACGCATATTAAGGACCTTATGCAAAGGATTTGATAAATGTATCCTCATTTCTGCTTTTATTTTTAATTATCTGGATGACATTTTCATTTGTAACACATAATGTCTTTAGCATCTGCCTATGGCAACATGCAGGCAGTGTTTCAGAGCTGTTGTCAATTGCATTTGGATACGTCAGAGAATTTGAAAGAGCTTCCTTTCTCTCCACCTGCTAGGAGAGAGTGGAGTGATGGCTCTCTTCCAAGGCTAAATACATTTCCTGGTAGCCAGGTTCACTTTGTAGAAACCAAACAGGATTGTCTGTGTTAAACCTGAGGCTGAGGTCATATAAGAGATCAGAAGCAGTTTCTGCAGTACTGAGCATCTCATGTATGATTTGATAAAGGCTCATATATTTCAGAATAAATATTTGAAAGTTAATATTCTAGAGAAACCTGCCAGGAGGATGATAGAGCAGATTTGATGGTCCCCAGCCAGTCACCTCAGTTATAGATTCACTAAGGAGGATCTGGGGAAGTGAAGCATGCTAACATGGTCTCTCATTTCAGCTTACAAGGAAAAGATGAAGGAGCTGTCCATGCTCTCCCTGATCTGCTCCTGTTTTTATCCTGAACCACGCAACATGAACATCTATAAGTATGATGGTGAGTGACTGACTGGCAATCATCCTGCAGGTCAAAAAATGTGCTAGTGCTGGGAAATGACTCGGTTCACCTTCCATAGTGTTAATGAATCTTTAACAATTCAATTGCTGATTTTGTCTATTAACTTCTACTGATTCTGTATTACCCGTGATGCTGGATATTGTTCCTAACAGCAGCTAACTAAACTCTTAAAACTAGCCCTCTCATACTGAGCTGTACTTTTCCTACTACCCATCTGAGAATTACAGCTCTTCAAAGCTGATGTAATTCCCAAGGAAACGAAGAAAAGATGAAAGCATGCTTAAAAAATTAATCAGTTTGGGCTCTGCTCACAGGGGGTGTGAAATGACACAGAACCCAAATAAGCTTCCAAAACTGCTGTAAAGTTTTATCTTTATGAGATTAAGGTATAATTAAGCTATTACTGATAAAATGGAATGTTCTTCTCCTGAGAACAGTTTTCAGCCCATAATCTGCCATCGCGTTGAAAATGCCCAAGGCAAAGATGCTAAATCTTTTGTCTGTGCTTCTGATCCTATACTAATGTCTGTGCTGCTTCTCTCCTCTCTTCGATACCTCTGTGGTATTGAAGAGCTTACCAGTTCTCATTTTATTGTGCAGACATGGAAGTGAAACAGATCAACAAACGTGCCTCAGGCCAGGCCTTTGAACTGATCCTAAAGCCACCATCTCCGGTCTCAGAAGCACCACGAACTTTAGCTTCTCCAAAGAAGAAAGAACTCTCTCTTGAGGAGATCCAGAAAAAGCTGGAGGCTGCAGAGGAGAGAAGAAAGGTATCTTTCCATAAAAAAAAAAAAAAAAAAAAAAAAAAAAAAAAAAAAAAAAGGCTATAAATTGACCCTGGCAGTGTACAGAATAACTTCCAAGTTTGCTGTCCATTGGTGTTTTCCATTGCCAGCACTGAATCACAGTGACCTGAATAGAAAAAAATTATCGATATGTCTAAAGAAACAAATAAATTTATTTTCTTTCAGAAGCTTCAAAACAAACCTCACTGGTTTTGATGGTTGGGAAGTATGGGTCACAAAATATAGATGGTTTTGATAGAAAGCCCAAATGGGTTCAAACATGCATGCTTTCTGTGTGAGTGTAAGTAGTTCATTCAGAGCTTCTAGAACAGTTGAAAACCAGTGAAGTCTAAGTTTAAGGGATGGATGTGCAGTTCTGACAGCTACTGTCTGGGCTACCAGATCTTGTTTCTCTGTAATGTCTATGGAAATCACTTAAGAGACCTCCCTGAGGCAACTAAAAAGTTTTACTTATGCAGTATGGAAACATGTCAGCTCTAACTAAAGAGTGTTCTGGACCATTCACCACACATTTGGATGAAGATGCTCGTATAGCACAGCTACAAAGACAGGCATTTCTAGCAGACAATCTCAGTGGTGCTGGAATTTGGCCTTACAGGGTTATCTATGGAGTAAATCTTACCTTCTTTGTGACCTTACTTAAAACAGTAAAGCCCTGTTTCATAATCAATGAGATTATCACATAGGGTTTGGAAGAGCTATTACATGTTATTCACAGAGGTTAGCACAAATGCTGGGTTTGTGCAGCAGGAAGCCCACACTGACTATTTCCCTTTCATCATGAATGATGTATTGAAGAGGCCTTCATTTGCTCTGAGGCAGAGATAATTCAGATTGTTGGTTTTGTTGTTTTGTTTTGTTTTTTCTTTCCAGAAGATAAAAGACCAAATTCCAGATCAAATAGGTTGGAGAATGACAGGCAAAGCCAATAAAACACTCACTATTGCCAGACAGAATTATCAGTTTGAAAACTAGAAGTGTTCATTTAGCAGTGTTCAGTGTTCAGTGGCCATTAGATGTGGACAGAAATGTATACAGAAGTCCAGGGACAGCAGATATGCCACAGATAGTACAGCTCCAACATAAGCAGCTCCCTTGTTTTTCCACCTCTCTCAGACTAAATCAGGATTGCATCCAAGAAACCAATTGCAGTGATTACATGCTGAGATGTGAGTCCAGTGATGTCAGTGGATTACTGACAGGTCCTTAAAACCTGGCCCTCAGTTTTGATTTGCAGTGACTATTCTGGACCTTACTAATTTGAACAATTCATTTGCCACATTTGCCACTTCTTCTGCCTTGCTAATACAGGACCCTACTTCTAATGCATACATATTAGCACCTTTGTTTCTTTCAGAGAAATGCTTCTGCCAGAGGATTTGTTTCAGTAAAAGGACATGACTGTATGTGAAAGAAATACTAATTTGCATTAGCACCTGCCCAGAAATAGGAGTTTTCATACCCCCAAATGATGATGCGCCCCAAAGACTGACCTGTGAAGTGCTTCTACCAAGTACAAATTCTAAAATAAAGATACAGACACAGAATGAAATGGAAGCAATTAAGAAGCCTGATATTATGCGTATACGTAGTGGAAAATAGAAATTGAATGTCCCAGAGATTTCATTTCATTGATTTCATTACTGTTCATTTCTTCCTAAAGAAAAGCTCATTATGCAATAAATTGGTAATCAGTGATAGCAATACAGACACCTGCCATTTCTTCCTCTTGGTACTATATTAATTTTGAATGAACATAAAACTGAGTTATTTTTAGTAGACAAGATCCTCACAGTAGCGTTGCAGCAGAAATTGCTAGGAAAGAAACAAAGAACAGAGCAGAAAACTTCATTACCCCACTGATAAAATTACTGCTTTGTTTACCCACTGATAAAATCCCTGGTTCTCCCCCATCTCAACTGGTGCCTTCATTTTCGGCCTGAAAAGGAGCATATTGCAGAGGATAAAAAAGCAACCAGAGGAACAGAAAATCTTCCATGGGAAGATAAATATTCCACTTGTCAACTTGGAAAGAGACCACAGGTAGAAGATAAGGTAAAAGTCTACAAGGTCATGAATCATAGAATCACTTTGGTTGGAAAAGACCTTTAAGATCATAGAGTCCAACCATTAATCCAGCACTGCCAAATTCATCATTAAACCCTATCTCTAAGCACCACATCCACATATCTTTTAACTATCTTCAGGGGTGACTCAACCACTTCCCTGGGCAGCCTGTTCCAGTGCCTGACAACACTTTTGGTAATGAATTTTTGCCTAATATCCAACCTAAACCTCCCTCAGTGAAACTAAAGTCTGTTCCATTTTATCCTATCGCTTGTTGCTTGAGAAAAGGGACCAACACCCACCTCCTTTCAGGTAGCTGCAGAGAGCAATAGGGACTCCTCTCAGCCTCCTTTCCTCCAGACTAAACAATCCCCATTCCATCAATCCTCATATGACTTGTCCTCTAGACCTTTCACCAGCTTCATTGCCCTTCCCTGGACACACTTCAGCAATTCAATGTTCTTTTTGTATTGGGGGGCCCAGAAATGAACACAGTATTCAAGGTGAAGCCTCACCAGTGCCAAGTGCAGGGAGAAAATCACCTCCTGGTTCTGCTGGCCACAGTTTTTCTGATGCTGGCCAGGGTTGACCTTCTTGGCCACCTGGGCATGCTGCTGGCTCACATTCAGCTTGCTGTCAATCAATACCCCCAGGTCCTTTTCCAGCAGGCATTTTTCCAGCCACTCTTCCCCAAGGCTGTAGCACTTCATGGAGTTGCTGTGACCCAACTGCAGACCCCAGCACTTGGCCTTATTGAACCTCATACACCCATCAGTCCAGCCTGTCCAGGTAATGGCACTGAAAAGATGAATATGAAGAATTATTTTCTGTTTTATGAAACCCAAAGGAGGGAAACACTCAATGAGAGGGAACAGAGAGAGGGAATCACCTTTTCATTCTATTTGTTACTATAGACTACTTAGATACTATTAAAATATTTTTTTTTTCAAAAAGATAATAGCAAAATTGATGGAGCAATACCTTGTAAGAAACGATTCTATGAATTCAGCCTCTGGCTCAGAAAATACATAACTTGATGATTCCTGAAAGCTAGGGAGATACAGAGTTATATAGATACATATCAAGGAAAGGACCAGGCAGGTTTGCCCAAATTCATCTATAGTTTTCCTAAGCATCTTCTACTTTCTTCTGCTAGACAAACCAGAGAGATTTTCTGACATCCAGCATGGCATTTTTTATCAAACTTTTCAATCTATGCACAGCAGCTGTTAGACATGACCATAGTAGATCATGTCCTTCCAACCCAGTGCTAATTAAAATCAAGTATAACTAATGGATGAGAATTGCTTTTTTGGAAAAAATACTAATTGATTTCACACTGTTTAGGAATTAGGTTCTGCTCTGTTAATTAGGCAGTGTTCATTAATGAATTTTCTAACAGATGAGACATCTACAGCAGTACAACAGAAGTTTCCTGATAATGCTGTTTCCTGATTATCATTCTTATTTATTCCCTTATAAGCTTTTATAGGCTTCTTTCTTTTTCTCCCCTTTTTTGTGTACCTCACTTGGAAGTCACTGTGACCTCATAATCTCAGACCAAACCAAAAGTTTCACCTGAGGAATTTTTTTCCTTTTGCACTACACAGTGACACCTATTTGGGCTAGTTACAGATTCGTCCTTTCCATTTATAGAATCCTCTTTACACCATGTCATTTTTATCCCATTATTTTTTTTGGCATATGTGTGCTATATTTTCCCACCTTGGTGGATAATCAGAAAGATCTTTTCATCCTTCTCACTTAAGAAATTAGAGCACAGTGACATTGCAAGCAGCAGAAGTTTTTTTCTTATGGAGCCATTAGCATTTTCAATTTTTATCCACTGGCCTTGAATTTTTAGCTATGATTGCATCTGATGTGCAGCTTTCAAGAGTCACATGTTGAGCTATGTATCTTTATTGCCCATGTTCAACTTACTGGAATAAAAATGAAGCACCAAAGGGATGCACATTTCTACTAGACTTTGGGTTATGGAAGAGAAATCATATGTAATTAAATCCTCTTAATGACTTTGTATTGAGATGAAATTGAATCAGACTTGTCCCTAGTGTCTAGTGCCACAAAGAAAGTGGGAGAACAATTTTTTAGCTTCCATGCTTTTGGATATAGACTTATAACTAGATGAGTTTTTAATGTCATTACTATGAAATGCTGCAAGATAAGCCCCCTGTGCAGCCTGGCCTGGGTATCACTCACTGTGCTCCCTGCAGCAGGCAGGCAGGCAGCCCAGGGCATCTCTGCCAGCACCATGGCCACAATCTGCATCAGGCTTCAGCACCCAACTCACTGGCCCTTCGAGCCAGCCCCACAGCCTGCCCAGAACCAGTCCTTCAGCTCCTTGGTTCACCTCTCCTTCGGCACTGAAGAGGCCACCCATGATTTAATGTCACAGTACAGCAGGCTGCTGGGGGGAAAAGGCTCCTAGAAATTGCATGAGACATACAAAACTGACACTCCAGGCAAGAGGAGAGGCAGAGAAGGAATCAGCACCTTCCCTGGCAAAAATGAAGCCTACTTTGTTCTTCCAACTCATTCTTATTTCCTTCCTTGGCTTCCTGTAATGTGTAAGCCAGCAGGCTGGGAGGGAGGACAGGCAGTGCCCATGGATATTTGCCTCCTGTCTTGCCCATCTACTCATCTCCCTTCCTGTTTCTGCTGGCCCTCAGCTGGGCTTGTGTGGAGAAGGAATACAGCACGAGATGCTTTTCCACACCAAGGTCCCAACATTATGTGTGGAATCAGTACCGGAACCGGGTATTTCTGCCCCATTTTGATTTATACCATAGCATTTCCATACATGATGCTTCACCAAAGATAGCCAGAACCACAAGCTGCTCCACAACTCCTCATCCAAAAAACGTAATGCAGCTGCAGGAGGATGTTTGCTATGAGCTAGGAGAGGGCTTGGTGTTAGGCACAAAGGTCTGTCTCAGAGCAGAGGCTGCATACATCCCAGTGCTGGCAAAGCTTCTCCCCATACTCTGCCATGTGCTTTGCTGCTAATGAAACATCATAAGATAAACTGGCATTCATCTTTATCAACTTTGAAAGGTCAGGCCTCAGACTTCATCAGAGCAAGAACCTCATAAGCAAGGCAGGGAGCACTGAGCAGAGGACTCAGGTGGTACCTCGTGCATCCCTCCAATACGATTTTCACTCTCCATGGGTCATAACCCTGAGAACAGAATTTTTTTTGCCAGTTGAGGAAGAGAAAGTGAGGGGGTTTGCTTCACATTGTGGATGGACTCTTAATTTTTGTTTCCTCTCCACTGGCAGAGAGGAATTTAAAAAAAAAAAATTCTCATGCAAATTCAAGCAAAATTTTGCACCCTCTGGTTTCAGTAGAAGCAAGACTTCTTCTATGGTAGCAGCTCAACTGTCTCTAGCTCTCCTGACATATGGCCATTTCACTCCTTTGTCACCCCATGGAGCAGAAGCATCCCCTCTTTTGTCTCTTTGGAGTGTCTCTTTTATGTCTCTTTTTTGTCTCTCTGCTGTGGGAGCGGACCTGCCTCTCCCTGTGTATTTGCATACAGCCTGGGACAGTGAGTCCTCACTATGAGGTGCTAATGTAACAAAAATAATAGTATTCCTACTAAGCAACAGGATGCAATAGTGAGCAATAGAATCATAGAATCATAGAATCATAGAATTGGCTGGTTTGGAAGGGACCTCAGAGATCATCAAGTCCAACCCTTGATCCACTACCGCTGCAGTTACCAGACCATGGCACTGAGTGCCACATCCAGTCTCTTTTTAAATATCTCCAGGGATGGAGAATCCACCACTTCCCGGGGCAGCCCATTCCAATGCTTGATCACCCTCTCTGTAAAGAAATTCTTTCTAATGTCCAACCTAAACCTCCCCTGGTACAACTTAAGACTGTGCCCTCTTGTCTTGCTGAGATTTGCCTGGGAAAAGAGATCAACCCCCACCTGGCTACACCCTCCTTTCAGGTAGTTGAAGAGAGTGATGAGGTCTCCCCTGAGCCTCCTCTTCTCCAGGCTGAACAGCCCCAGCTCCCTCAGCCTCTCTCTTTGAAGAAGCCAGTGCTATTAGGGGGTCTAACTTGAGTCCATTCCCTTGATTTCATGTGGGAAAATCCCAGCCTCAATTCCTTTTCTTGAAAACATCAGTAATTCAGCTCACCCTTACCTTCTGACTAATAAATATCTAGGCTTCACCTTGGCATTTATATTGCAGTAGGAGCTTTTTAATCCTGTCTTCACATGGTGCTCCATTAATAGTATCTTGTAAATACACAATACACCGAAGAATACCAAAGTTAATTTAATTTTTTAAAATCCAGCCAATGAATGAATGTGTTATGAAATGAAACTCTTGTGACTGGTAGCTTCCCTTCCTAGTAACTAAGAGTCCTAGTAACTAAGGTGAATGTATTCAAGCTAGAATTCACAGTTTAAAAGAAGTTATCTGAGGTGATTTACTGCTTAATTTTCTCTCTGCATAAATGGCTTCTGTATTTTTGTATATATGTAAAAAAAATTAATAAGTGTGAGAAAATAAACAACCAGTTACTCAGATAAGTAGAATTTTCTTCCTGTGAGTAATAAATACAAAATTTATGTATCTCCAAAGCCAGTTTCCATAAATAATTTTGAACTCATGAAGTGAGTGTTTAGTTGCCAATATCTGCTGGCTAAGTATGAGAGGTGGATTTCTTTTTGAAGCACTCATCTCTGAAAACTGGGGATGCGCATGATCCTTTAGAAATATGACACAAATAGGAATTTGCCTGCATTACCCATATTTTTAGCACAGCAGTACATTTCTGAGGGCAAAGGTATCTATATCAGAAATATTTTGCAACATGTTTCTTCCTCTACCCCTAGCTTAAGATACTGTAGCCATAACTGCATTGATTATGCCTTGTTATATTTAAGAAGTCTTCTGCGTATTTTGCCCTTGAATATTGCTTTTTTCCTTCTCCACCCTTTCGTACTTGGCACTCCTTATTAATCTTCTTTACCTTTAATCCCATTTGCAGCCTTTTTTCCTCATTTTCTCACAACAGCTGTACAAAAACCACTTACCATAAGCCATTTACAACTGTGTTAGAACATGAACTATCAACGACTTGAAGTTATCCTTTCCAGCACCTCAGACAAAATGATGTTGAAAATGAGCTTGGAACAAAAAAAATTCTTTTGTCTGTTGGAATCCTCTATCAAGACTGTGGGAGTCCAAACACAGCATTTAAAAGCCAACACAAACAACAAAGGGAGTCTGTCAATCCCAGCCCCACTGGGTATCTGGGGCCTTTTATGTAGCCATTTCTGGATGTGTAGTGGACTTTGAACAGAGATGGTGGCCAAGTTCTTTTGCCAAATGTGTTGGGAACAGAAAATCATTTGGCACTCCAATGTACAAACACACAGGCCACCTTCCAAAATTTTTGTAAGGGTATTTCAAAAAGGGGCTGAACATCAGGGAAATGGGCAGACTCACAGCTGGGGTACAACAGCATGAGAAGAGGGACATCAGTCTAAATGAGACTCCATCCCGTGGATGCTTCGTGGCAGGGAGGGGTGTCCCTTTATTTTGAATCTGTCCTGGGTACCTTGGACTATTTGAGTGAGAAATAGTAATGTCATGTGAGGAATATTGTAAAGCAAAAGCACTCTCTGGATGTGCAGACATTCCTGAGGCCTGGTTTAGTTTTCATTCAGACTCTTACTGCTGCCAATGCCATTTGCATCCAGTAAATATTGAATTAGAGTATAAGGATTTTCTTCATTATCATGCACTAGTGAACAAATGACTTTTGAATGTGCTGTCTGCCAGCATAGCCTCCAGAACAGCGTGTACTTTGATATGAAAATGTTATTTTTCACTATTCTTCTGTATTTATGATAGCAAGAAGTAGTTCCAGAAGGCAAGGGGTTTGAATGGAAGAAAATAAATCCTGAAAAATGAGCAAGTGCCCCAAAGTCTCAAAGGCATTTTGTTACCTCCAATTGAAAGCCAATGTTCTTTTAAAAAATACTGTTTATAGGCACAATCCAAATCCTACTTTTTATTATAGCATCTCCATGGGCCCTGGTTATGTCCTTGGAAATGTGTGGTTTACAGATCTGAGACTTCTATTATTTTATAACACACTATATGTACATTTTTAAACAGCATGAAATGTTAGCCATCAAAATCAGCAAGTGAATTCCTAAATATTTCCTAGAAAAGGACATTGCTATTGGTAGCAATAGTCTCTTTTCTGTCTGAACTCCAAACAGGAAGGGATTCTTAGGTTATCAAAGTTGCTTTTCACTGAAGAAAAGGGTTCACAAAAGTTGTATCAGCAACCAAAGGTTAACATCAATAATTTTTCCAAAATTTGATAATAAGTTGCCATTCAACAAGTAATTAAACAGAAATTATAGAATAACTTCACAAACACTGGTCAAACTGAGCCACTCGTGTTGGTCCAAAGATGATAAAGCAAGATGAATATGTTCAATTCTTTCAGTTTTATGTTGTACCACATTTTGAAATAGATTACAGTTAAATAAATGTTAAATGCTTAGTAGGTGTCTGAAATTAAATATTTTGGTTTAAAATAACTTATTTTTATTATATTATTAAAATTATTTGTGTTTTTGTTAAACATATGGGGCTTTTGTTACCAATTAGTCTACAAAAGTCCTTCTTTGCCCAGCTGCCTTCCTTTGGCTCATCCTTCTTTCATCCTCCACCAGCAATGCTCTTCTGCTCTTTGCTGTGCTGGCGATTTTCCATTTCCAACATCTTTTGGCCTGCACAATAGTTATTTTTCCTGAGTTAAAGATCTGAAAAATGCTTGTTCTATTAGTCTCTGTTCAGCATATGCTATAAAAGGGGTAAAAGCAAGGAAGAGTCTGTGTAAGGTACCACTCCAGTAGACCATCCCCATCAGCAGGTACTCCAGGGCCCTTAGCTGCAATCGGGCAGGAGATGACAGCAAATACATTAAGTGGCCAAGGGGGATGAAAGTAGCCTTGTCCTCTGATCTCAGGCAATCCACTACAACCTTGAAAAGACAGATATGTTTCACTTCAGTGTTTTGCTGCAAGATCTTCTGCCTGGGTTTTTGCAGTCTTTTCTAGAATCTGCTTAATTTGTCTCATCAGTGCATTTGGCTTTATGTATATCTTACCTTGTCTTCTTAATTGTCTTCTCCTTCTAGTTGGATCTCACTCATGTAGAAGAATTGCAGCTTTTTCAACTCCATTTGAAGCCACGTTGTAGAATTTAATATGATTCATTACCAGTCATTGTAATTATTAGTTAAAGCCTTAATTTAGACCTCAAACTAATTCATTTTTACAGATAACAATGGTAACAGCGCATTGTGCTCTATGCTGAAATACACACTTATCTTCCCAGAGCCATATTTCATTTCCTGTTTTCTGTGTGCTTCTTGTACTCCCTCCAATTTATTTTATTCAAAAGCATACAATGTTGTTTACTATTTCCAGATAAGCCCTCTGAAACATACTGTCTTTTAGAGTAGACTTGCCTAGAGGATGCTCCCAATGTTGCAAATTCTTTGGCTTCTCTCCTAGGATTAATGGTTGCATGGTAGTAATTTGATGTAAAATAAATAACAATGAGCAATGTGTTAACAAAGAAGAATGACACAGTATTGTGCGCAGGCTGCATCCACTTAATTCTTACCTACAGTTTTCATCTTCCATGCAGAATTTGGATTTTTAACTTAGAATCATTTTTTTAATATATTTTCTATGGAATAAAACATTTTTCCCTCTTCCTAATCAGTGAACTGAAGCCAAAGGGAAGTATAATGAGGAAAAAAAACATGGAATTGATGCCGGTTGTCTTTCACAACAGCAAACTTCAAAGCTTGCTATTAACTGCTAAAGCACATTAACAGATGGTCCAACCTGGGTGAAAAACACACTTCTGCTGTAGCAGCAAACCCCTTTTTAACACTTGAAGTACCTTCAGCCCCCAACCACCTAGTTCTACAAACAAAATTCTCATGGCTTGCAGACTGCAGCTGTCAGAGGTTGAGCAACCACTAAAGTAACCCAAACAACCCAGGGCAGCAACATACAGAAGAATTTCTTGTGCTTTGGACACTTCTCTGCTGCTTCCTAGGGCACATTTTAGCTAGAGCTGTTATTGAAGCTAATCTGGTTTATACAGAGAAGTGATCTTTCCAAACAGTCCCTGTAACAACAAATCTTAACACAGTTTCCAAACTGAATGAACTGTTGCCCTTTGGGTTGGGTTTTTTGCTCGACATGAATATTTCATTTCAGCTGTATGTCTCCCTGTTTCCAGTCCCAGGAGGCCCAGGTGCTGAAACATCTGGCAGAGAAGAGAGAACATGAGCGAGAAGTCCTTCAAAAGGCTTTGGAGGAGAACAACAACTTCAGCAAAATGGCAGAGGAAAAGCTGATACTGAAAATGGAACAGATCAAAGAAAATCGTGAAGCTAATCTAGCTGCTCTTATTGAACGTCTCCAAGAAAAGGTAAGCACACCATCACTCCTCATCTTAGACCAGAGAGGAAGATCTAATAAATATTTTGAAGAGATGCTGTGGGCAACTCTTCTCTCAGTTGCTGCACTTGGGAAATTTTTTAATCAGAGCCCCCACTCACTTTTGAAAAAGGCCAAACTTGCATAATCACACAATCTCAGAATGATTGAGTAGGGAAGGGACCTCTGGAGGTCATCTAGTCCAATTCCCTTGCTCAAGGAAGGCCAGGATCATGTCCAGATGGCTTTTGAATATCTTCAAGGATTGAGACTCCACAGTCTCCCTGGGCAACCTGTGCCAGTGTTGCGTCAGCCACACAGTGAAAAAGCGTTTCCTGATGTTCAGAAGAGAAGGTCTTGTGCTTCAGTTTTTGCCTGTTGCCACTGGCGCTGTCACTGGGCACCGCTGAAAAGAGCTTGGCCTTTTGTGCACTCAATTTGGGAATTTACACACACTGATGAGATCTCCCTGAGCCTTTTCTTCTCCAGGCTGAACAGTGCCAGCTTTCTCAGACTTTCCTCACAGAAGAGGCTGAGAGATGCTCTAGTTCCTTAATCTTCATGACCCTTCGCTGCCTTCAGAGAAAGGTTGATTTTCTAGTTTTTAAAGAAGTTCTGTGAACAAATGAAAGATCACTTGTGTTTAGATTTTGGCTTTTAAGAAAAGTCATTGATTAAATCAAACAGATGTCTGGTGTCAGTAGGTCTTGGTTTCTTAGAGGAAAAATATGGAAACATGCAGGGGAAAATAAACCTTTCCTATACATTAAATGAGGCCTTTTATTCCATAAGTCTTAGAACTAAAAGAGACCATATTTTCTTTTGAAAATCCTTGGTACAGACAGAGAAAAACTGTAAATCACAAACCCCACCATGGAAGATTTGGTTTCCCTGTCTCCAAAATAATTCTTCCATACAAGAGATATTCTAAAGAAAATTTGGAAGTGCTAAGAAAAAAATTACTTAGTTCTTTTTTCTTTCAATTATTAACTTTATAGTGTGATAATAAATTGACTAAAAGGAAGAAAATAGCTCTCAGTAGTTTTCAATGAGATCTTCCCCATAAATACCTCTGCCTCTTTGGTGGAGACAGAAGTCTCACAGAGCAAGTGGAACAACAGAAACCAAAGGATTATGTTACAAAAGAGTAAGCAATGCGATAATCCTCAAGCTTAGGAACTGAATCTGGACTGCCTGACATTTTTGCATTATATTAGTTTGCAGGCATATGTCCCAAAGTTTATAAAACAAAAGGAAAAGCCAACTAACCTTCCTTGAGATCCAAAAAGAAATGGGAAAGACAGATGAAGCATCTTTCTGTCCTGGGTTAATATTAACAAACTGCTAAGCCCTGTTTCCTCAGAAATATGATGGCATATGTTAATGAAATCCAAAGGAGACTCCTGAACAAAGATGATAATAAATTATTTGGAAACACTTGTACAGACAAATTAAAAATTGCATGACTATACATTTTGCCATCACAGCAGTTTACCCTGAATATGCAGACAAAGAAGTGAGATACCTCAGTCCAAATCTTCAACAGCTGCACTAAACCATGGACACCCTGAGGAGGAAGGAATAAGTCCCATATAAATCGAGCCTTCATATTTATGGATCTTCTAAGAAATCATGATTTACAGAGTCACTTGATGCAATAAGCTGTCTCAGCCTGTGACCCATAGGTCAACTCAGACAATAAAAAGATAACTGTTGACTTAAGTGATTTTTTGACCTTTAGAAAATCTCTAATGCATGGCATGCCTTAAATCTGAAGTCACCTAGAGACAGATGTTTGCTTCTGCAGTTACCCTGTGCTTGTCATTTGGTTATGTGGGGTTTTTCTTCAGTGATCAAACTCAAGAACTAAAAGTCTGATAGTTTAACACTAGAAAGAAGAGAGGCATAAACCAAAAGCCCTAAAACCTAGATGCTGCCAAAAATAATAGGTTTATAAACACCCCAAGTAGAACATTCCTAAGTTCATTTTACAGTTGTTTCTGGCCACAGTCCCTTTTCTGCAGAAGTATCTGAACATACAGTGGATCATATAAGTCTAAATTATTTATGCCTGCTTTTGTAAAAGAGAAGATGGCATGGCTGAAGCTGGACAGAAGTCTCTAGCTTTGGCTTTTGGTAACTACATCCCATCTCCCTCATAGCCAGAGAAAGAATAGAGAAGACAGCTAGCTTCAGCATTCTAAGGGGATGCTTGAGATGCTCTGATTGACCCATCTTGGTGGAACTAAATCTTTGAACCTTTCCTAAATGCTACAGATGACACAGTAACTAACAGTTCTTCTGCATTCAGTGTGCAAGCAATTCATCCAAGCCCCTTCATCCTCCCCTATAATTAGTTTAACATCTAGGAATTCACAGGGCAAATATGAGCACTTGGCACATTTTATGCTACAAGCAGCACTTCTCTATGTGGGCCTTGAAAATGAAACCCTGTGAGGTGCTGAGGACTAAAAGAAAGGCCATATAGGATAAAAGACTGAGCTCCAGAGAGTAAGTAGAATGCAAGCATTGAACATTCTTCAGGCTGGTCTGGTGGATTATGGCTCTTCTTTAAAGATGGTTATACTGTGAAAGACTCGTTGTACAAGCATCAAATGCCCAACCTAAAGAGGTTGTCATCAGGAGGCTCCCTGGGCAGGTGGAATGAGAAAGAGATTTGATTTTTCCCTTCTTGTTTTCCAGGAGAGGCATGCTGCAGAGGTCCGTAGAAACAAGGAGCTCCAGGTGGAACTGTCTGGCTGAAAACAGCAATGGTGGATGTGACCCATCCCCACCATTAGTAAACTCCCCCTGCCTATATTATTATGGATCATGCGATATCAGTATGGGAAATGTATGACATGGTTTAAAATTAAAAAAAAAAAAATAATCAAGAACTCAATAAAAAACTTTGAAAAAGAAACAAAAATAAAAATAAAACGAATGCGGTCTCTTTGCAGAATGATTTGCTTGATGTTTAAAAAACTTGGATCTTATTTTGTAAATACTTACATTTTTGTTAAAAAATACAAGTATTGCATTATGCAAGTTATTTCATAATCTTACATGTCCTGTAACAGGCTTCTGATGTTGTCTATTTCCACTCGGTTGAATTTGCTGGGTCTGTTCATTTGAAGCACCCCACGTCTAATTCCTTTCCCTGCGACTTTCATTCAAACCCACCACGAGGTCAGTAGTAGTTCTATGGTGCTAGAGGCCAATCATTGCCTAATAACCTAAACTGCTTTGCCATCAATAAGCTTTGTTGAAACAGTGATTAGCTCACAGGTATCGTGACTTCACATTCAGCTGTCCAAGACAAAAGGCTCTTAAAAAGTTTGTTTCTTCCAATGCAACTTACACTACAGGGCTCTGCAGTGTGCTATGTAACTGAGGTTAAATCACCACATGCAGTCCTTGCTGCTTCTGCTTTTTGAGGTGAGAGGCAACAAATAACAGCTGCGACACAGAATGAAAGCAAGTGGGATCAGTGTGAGGCAAATTCAAGAGGCACATTGTGACCATCAAGCTATGACAAATTCTGGGTGATGCCAAACAGCCATACAAATGCTAATTGTAAAGTGAGCTTAATTCACCACTTGAAAATTTATTGATGGAGCAACTAAAAGCATCAAGTGGCTTTTATCTGTAGGTGCCATGATCTATGATACTTAACCTGATGCTATGACATTACCTGTGTAATAATAGTACAAGAGGCTACCAATTATACCACCTGGGACCCATGAGCCAGTTGTTACCTTAGTTTTTTTGACACTGCTGACTTCCATTCATCATGACCTTAACTCTTCAGTGTTAGCCAACCCTACCTAGTGACAGACATCTAGGACCAAGAGGGCTGAAGCAGGAGGAATGACTAGACAGGGTGCTTGTGCCAAGTACAGTATCACCAAACCTAACACATCATCCCCAAAATAGCTGCAGTTTTGAAGTTGTCCCTACCCCCCTGGAGGTTGCTGCCTGCATATTCTACTCTTCATTAGTGCTATTTTCCTGTATGTCATTGTGAGCAAGCTGTGATTAATAAAGAATTGGGGTTCTGTGAACTGAAAAAAGGGCTTGTCTCTTCTCTCGCTACATTACTTCTCTGACATGTGCCCATGTGAGGTGAAAACCTAATGTAGTCATAAAAGCACAGAAATGAGACTTAAAGAAGACCTATTAATAAACCAAGACTATTTCTCTCCTAATGTAGGAATAACCCCTGCTATGTGCTTTTCAGTGCTTAGGCTGGTTGTTTTTGAAGATTACTATACCAATTGAGTCTATAGATGTGACATCTAGCATTGAGTTAATATAAAAAAGAGAACTAGCTACACATATGTGCATATGCACCCTTTAATCCTGACTCAATACTGGGAGGGGGGAAAGGAATTTAGGGACTGAAAAGTGAATAATACAACTCTGAGTACATACCTGAGTAGCTGCAGCAAGATTCTGGCTGTTGACATGCTGATTTTCAGGGTAAAAGGGATTAATTTACAAGATTACAAGATGTATTGAAAAACACAAACTTACTAGGGAAATTGCTGAGCAACAGATCTGATACAACATTTTATTGGACCCCATTTGGAACAGGACAAATGATGGAGTGTTACCTCTAGGATTAGTTTTCTCATTTACAGTCATGAAAGTGGCACCATCTACTCTCTCTTTTGGAGTGATGGATCTCCAAAAGGTCCAGATCCTCAATACCATCAGTTTCTGACGCATGCAGCATGGTTTATTTCAGAGTCAAGTTCTGTCCCTGGAAGATTCAGTCAATAGTGAAAATCCAGCAGCAGCTGACCCAGGCTCAAGGCTGCAAGCCCAGCTCTGTATGCGGTGAGCTCTGTACCACAGAATGAGAGGAGTACTCCAACTTGTTATGGCAGCTGGGTTTCCTTGACTAAATTTTTTGTCTTTCTGGCAAAACCCTGTCAGACTTTGGATCTGGATGTCATGATCTTCAATGTTGCCAAGCACTCAAAGTTTGTAGATTGTTTTCAGCCCCAATAAAAAGGGACATTCAGTCAAGCTTGTATTTCAATTTAAATCCAGGATCTTGGTTTGAGGACTCCTGGATTTTGGTTACATTTCCCTATGGCAAGTCACTCATGGTATTCCCTCTCTGTTGACTTAACAAGATCTGGTCATGCTTTAAGCCCTTTTCCTGTTTGTCCTTCTGGCTACACTTCCTTGGAGAAGAGGCCAAGGAGAAAGCTCTGGTGCTGAGGCCAAGCAGGGCAGCCTGCCTCACCTCCATGGGGATAAAGTCTCTTCCTGCACAGCTGAGGGCTCCCACATCCAGCATCCCTATTGAGATGTTCCCTGACCCATGCCCATGCTAGCACAGGCATCAGCATTGTGTGGGAAAAGCTTCTCTGAAGGTACCAAGGCTGAACCAGGGAAATGAGTGGAGAACAAGACAGGGTGAGCACTGTAGGCCTATGTCAGAGCCCATTCTCTGCTCCTCTTCAGTTATACCTTTTAAGAGTTGTGAATCTTGAGTTCATTTTATTAAGGCATAAATGTATTTTGAAAGCCTGTTTGCAAATACACTGTATATTTAATCTACAATAGCAAAAAAGAATATCTGGATAGCTGTAGCATGGCCGTTTCCTTAATTTACTTCTGTTTTCTAACATTTTTTCCTTATATTTTTCCTTAGCACTGTGTTCCTAGCTCCTCCTTACTTGTCCTAGCAAAAGCATATTAGTGACACGGGTCGTTCATGTGGAGTTGACGATTAAAGATCTTTTCAGTAATAAAATATTCAAAACATCCATTTTCAAAGTATTACCTTCACGGCTTTTTGAAATTTCTCTGATTATCTTTTAATTCAGTGGCAAGC
Source organism: Heliangelus exortis (assembly GCF_036169615.1). NCBI lineage: Eukaryota > Metazoa > Chordata > Aves > Apodiformes > Trochilidae > Heliangelus > Heliangelus exortis. The sequence continues at coordinate 122,165,697 of NC_092423.1, forward strand.
AGTGAGCTCAGGACTTTCACATTAAAAAAAATCAGGCCACTTCTTTGACTGACTGACTTTGATGCCCAGCAACACACTGTGAGCTTTAAGAAGCTGATGCTGCAAATCTGATCATTTTCTGTATGCTGCCTGACACCTCCCAAATGACAGGAGGGAATCTGGAGTGCCACACAGATGCTCCCTCCTCTTGTTGAGATGTAACATGGCTTGGCAGCCTGGCAGAGCTGTGCACACACCCAGAATATACCTCTGAGCTGTGGCCTCTATAGGAGATGGGTGGGTAGGGTTCAGGTTCCAAGTAGCTGCACCACCAGTTGAGTCAAGGCTGCCACAAGGTAAATGCCCAAGAGAGATAATATTAACCATCCAAACCTGTCACACTCCATGGTCTTCCTGGAGCCACAAAATTTATGTTCAAACCAAGTCAAACATGTTCAAAATGAGAAGGCTTGGATGTAGGGTTTAAACCCATCACTGATACAGCAGACCTGGAAAACAATGCCCTTTTTTTCTCCTTTCTTATCACATTCCTTCTCACACAGAGGGGTTTTTTGAATGACTGGAACGAAGTCCTAACCTTTCTATAGCCTGTTAGCAAAGTCTGTCTGTCCCTTCACTCCAGAATCCTCTAACATGTCACTAATGTACAGCAGAATGCCACCCACCTGAGCAGAGCTCTCTACACAACAGCCCTGTCAGAGGGGTGAGCTCTGTGAGCAGTGTAGGAAAGAGCTTTACTCCCATCATTCCAAATCACTGAGAGAATTATTTTTCTCTCATCTCCCAGAAGGAAAGGGACACCGTTTAAAACCTTTAGGGCAGCATAAGCCCCTTCTTTCTCATCCAACTTTTGCCTGAGCCCATCATATCAAATCAAACCCTCTCATCAACAATGTCCCTAAATGCCCCTTTTTCACATCTTTTAAATACCTCCAGGGATGGTGACTCAACAACTTCCCTGGACAGCCTGTTCTAATGCTTAGTAACCCCTTGTGGGAAGACATTTTCCTAATATCCAATCTAAACCTCTCCTGGTGCAAGTTGAGGCCATTCCCTCTTGGCCTATCACTTGTTACAACCCTCAACTCACTACATCTTCCTTTCAGGTAGCAGTGACACAGCCTCCCCTCAGCCTCCTCTTCTCCAGGCTAAACAACCCCAGTTCCATCAGTCCTCATAAGACTTGTGCCTAGACCTTTCACCAGCTTCGTTGCCTTTTTTGGGACATAATTCAGCCCCTCAATGCCCTTCTTGTAGTAGGGGGCCCAAAACTGAGAACAATACTCAAGGAGAAGCCTCACCAGTGCTGAGTACAGGGGGAACAATCACCTCCTTGGTCCCACTGGCCACACTTTTCCTGATACAATGATGGACAGAAGAGAGGATTGCAGGGGAAGAGGCAGGTCCTGCTTCCAGCTGGCATCACATGAGCCATTTTGAGCACATTTCAGTGATGGGAAGAGGCAGACATTCACTCAGCAGAAGCGATACTGCCACGAAGGTAGTAGGAGACTTTTAAATTATCTTTCCGATGTCCCAGAGCTGGTGCTGCAGTGATGCTGGTGCAATGGTGCCATGCAGTGGTCATTCTTAATAAAAGGGATCACCTCTAAATAAACCACGGACTGCAAGGATAGCCTCTTAAGGATATCCATTTAGTCTGCTGCATAGTTCACATGAGGTCTGTTTATAAGGTAGATGGTGGCTCTGAAATCTGAAGGCTGAGTCCAGACATTTTTCAAGTTTAGCTATACTGTAACATGAGTGGCATGACCATGGATAGTTGTAAAACCAAAATGGGCTGATACTTTTGTGTTTAACAAGGAGTGGCCAGAATTACACCTATTGCAAAACCACCATCAGAAACTCCCATGAGTACTGATAATATTCCCATTGCTGAAACTTCAAACATGTCTAGAAAGGACCATATAATACACAGTTACCAGCCTAGAAGAGAGACAGAGGAAATAATGAAAGCAACATCAGGAATACAGGGAAGAGCAAGGAAAACTAGCATCAGAGCCCATCAGCAGATCAGGGGTTACATGAACTGTGAAACAGCCCTCACATTTGAAAATTAGGATTCATCTTCCAGCAGAGGACAGAGGATGGTCACCCTTGAAGCTGCCACCCTTGAAAGAAACTGAACTCTTCCTCAACTCCCACCCCAAAACTTGGAACAAAGGCACAAGAAAGTCTAAAATCCAGCCATACATCCATATCTACTTACAGTACATATGTAAACATAACCTATAGCTCTGTGAGCAGCAGAACCAGGGGCCTGCTAGGGACTCCCCGTTAAGTCCTCTGTGGACTCCACATGATTCTCCAATGCAGAATAAAATTCATAACTTCAGTGTTTTGTTGGCACTCTGGTAGGATCTGAGCTTTAACTCTTCCTCTGAGGAAATTAACAGTGGTTCCTTTGCTATTCAAAGAGAACAGGAATGCATGTGGTTGATAATTTGCTCAGGGAAACATTCCCCTTCAAGTTTACAATGAAATGCCAGCTGCTGGAAAAGGTTGGCTGGTTGGTTCCTACTGTAACAGATTGTCAGATGTGTCCCAGAAGAGGAAGCTCCTGGGCAGCCTCTGAAGATGGAAGACACAATTTAACCAAGATACAGCCTAGGCTTGGGGGAAAATAAAAAAATAATGATTTTTTTTTTATTAAAAAAGAAGATAAGGAAAATAAGAAACAAGGAAAGAACCAAGCTATAACTTAAATTTCTTCTAGATATTATAGTTGCAACAGATCTTAAATCAAACTTTGGAAAACAAGAACGCCATAATAAACTACATTTTTTAAACATTAGATTTTAAAATACACAGGATGCCTGAAGTCTTTTAGACAGTGACTTCCACAGTTTCGCAGTAGTTCACAAAAACTCCCCATGTACAAACTGCTTGTGACCAGAAGAGGGCAAACTCTGATTATTTGACAGGCAGCTACAGATGGTGAATTCTACTTGATAAAGCCTGTCAAGCTGTGCTCCATCCTGAAATCCTGATTTAGAGCATTGTGAAGACTGATGTTCTACTTTTGCCTAAAATCTGGATTTGTGCTCATATACATACATAAAGTACAGTAATTTTTCCTTGGGTAAAATTCATTACTTTGGCTAGATTTACTTGAGACTAATACAGCAGTGGGAAGGTGTTTTATGCACTATTAAAGTAACCACATGAATAAAGAGATAAACATGAGCTGTTCCATTAGTCTGAAGTTTAGGAGCTGGCTCCTGCCCTCAGGAGTCTGAAGCAGCCCTCCTGAGTGCAGGATGGAGGCAGGAAAACCTCACTGCTTTTCAGCTGCAATTGAAGGAGGTTTGGAAAGGGTGATGCTCACAGCAGAAGCAACCAGACTCAACAGCTGGGACACGCCTTCCTGCACCGTGTTTTACACTTTTGCAGATGGAGAAAAAACATTTGGAGCACTCTGGTGTAGGAACAGCTCTCAATGAGCCAGGAACTGGTTACCTGGATTGCAGATTATCCCTGAGATAGGTATCAGCTCAGGAGCAGCACTGGAGAAATGCACATGCTCTGCCTCCAGGGACAGGTTCGGAAGCAGCAGAGCTGCTTGCTCCCAAAACACAGCCTGGCTTTGAATCTAACAGTGTCTTTTAGACCTTTAGACACTCCTATGAAAGAGCCCACTTTTCTTTGTGCCATACTCCTACCAGTGCTGGAGGGAGCCTGAGCCAACCCAGCCTGCTGGGTGACCTTGGGAGCATGCCACTCAGACACAGCCTGCAGCAGAGCTGGAGAGAATGAAGACATCCCCTGGGAAATGCAGAGAAGGAGGCTGCCAGCTGCCATTGGGAGACAGCAAGCTGGGAGCAGCACCTGAGCTGTGGGAGAACAAGGGCAAAGTTGGGGGAGCAGCTTCTACTTTGAATTTTCCCATCCCATCCCATCCCTAGGACCCCAGGAGGGGTCCTGTGGGAAAGTGCTTTGTCAGGGGTCATAGGGCATCCTGAGAGCTGCTACATGGACCCATGCAAGATGCTCTCAAGTACCCACACCACTGTGTGGATGTGTGCCCCTCTGCTCCCCATCTCAGAGCAGGTCATGAGCCTTGGGTATTACCTGCATGTCCTAGCCAGCTGATGGCTCCATATCAGAACTGGCTTTAGATGTTAATTTATTTTTCTTTTTCAGTGCATTTTTACCCTCCTGCTTTATGAAGTAATCAGATCCTTGGGTTAGTTTCTTTTTTTTTTTCTTTTAAAAAAAAAAAAAAAGATAGTCTTTTTCTATGGAAGGATTGACGATGATTTTTGAGGGCAGTAACACATCTTTTGTCAGGAGGCTACCTGCATAGCTTTGACACAGCGCATCAGCTGTGTCAAACCAAGCTGGAATTTACAATGTTGAAATTAGAGAGATTCTTCCTCATTATTTCTCATTATTTGTGTGGTCAGTCTCTCCACATCAAGGCTGAAGACAGATTTTTTCTTTCAAAGGTACAGAGTTGTGGAGGACTATGAAGAGACAGTTAAAAATAAAAAAGCCATCTAATGTCACTCTTTTAATATCGTCTCCATTTTACCAGGAAGTTGCTAACTCAGAAATCTTCTCCCAGAGCTCTGGAACGTGCAGAGTTCACTGTGTTGCCAGACACACTTCTGGCCAGTGCAAGCTTGTGTTGTGCCTGGCAGGTCCCAGGCAGCACTGGGGTGTCCCACACACTTACCTGGCATCCTGCAACCATCTGTGCTGCTTGGGCACTGAGACTCTTTACTGAGACATGGGCTGTTTGCACCATTTGGCCTCCATGCTGAGGCATGCTGAATACCCATGGACATAGCAAGCTGCCTTGGCTACACAAAGCCCTTTGCAATGCCCAAGCCATTCATTGGCTCCTGTAGCACATGTGCAAGGATGTATACAAACAGCCATAAGTTCCCTGGGCTCAACCAATGTGGAAAGAGAATCTCCCCAGCCAAGCAATTCCATGCTGGGAGTCCCAGGAGACACCAGCCAAGGGCTCAGTGGCTGTGGCACAGCTAGGTGGGCTCCAGCTCCCACCAGAGGGGACAGCAAGCAGAGCCACCACAGCTGCCCAAGTTCCTGGTATCAAGACAGAGCTGGTATTTTGTCTTCCACCAAACTATGGTTCTTTTTCCCTCAGTGGAGCAGGTTCCTCTGGTCAAGGCTTCCCATGGTGTGGGTACTCACTCCTGTCTTTTTCTACTAAAGCCCAGTTAGTCCTTGTGGGGTTTTGTGAGTATTGTATGGATCTGATTCCCTCTCTTCTCCATGAGGCACTGGGTAGCTTTGTTGGATGCTGTAATGCTGAGGCTGACTCCCAAAGCCACTTGGTTACCTCCTTTCCTTCGCTGCTGCCTTGCACCAAGGCCCCTACCAAAGGCAGGTTGGAAGGGAAGGGTCTGAGCAGGACTTGCAGGGTTGTCCTGTAGCACCAAGCAAGGCTCCTCAACACATTGACTGATTTTTCAAGTTTTTCCATAGTCTTCTTGCTGTTTCCCTATGAATTTAACAAGTATATAATTGCAAGGCTGATGTCCTGCAAGTTTGATTCATTCTGCATCTTTTGAGTTTTCAGGAACTGCACTGGGTGAGACCAGGTACCCATCTGTTCCAGTCCCTGGCCACTGCTGGTGGCCAGTAACAGATACTTGAAGATGAGTATAAAAACAGTACAGTACATGGTGATCCTTCTCCAGACTCCAGCAACAGGCATTACTGAGTCTGCCTGTGCAAAAATTACTGGGTACAGTTAACATCCCTGATGAATGAAAAATTAATAAATAAAAAGTAATCTTACCATGTTTCTAAGCAATATATTGATTTCCGCAGTGCAAATCAAACATCAATACCTTGGCACTGAATCCCAGCTTACCTATACCCAAAAACTTAATTATTCTTAGTTTGTGTAACATGGGAAAACATGACCTTCCTCCTTATTCTGCTCAGTGATTTATTCATTATTCTGGTATTAACAACAACTTTCTTTCTTTCCTCTAGCCTCTTAGTAGAAGTTATAATTGACTGAAAGCACAGACAAGTTTTTGCACCATGCATATTATCCCACTACGGAAAAGGCGTAAAACATGCTTTCACATCTTTGCACCACTATGAAGACAGTTTTGTTCCTCAAATGATAACAGCGTTTACAGTGGTCTTAAAAGAAAGCAAACAGAAATTAAATATGAAATTATGTCCATTACGCTTGACCAGACGAGGGCTGGCTGAAAATACAGCTGCAAGTAGCTGGTGTAGTTGCAGTTTTATTAAGCAGCTCAGAGAAAGACTATGAATTTGAGACATCAAAATGCCTAAGGAAGAATTGGAACAGCTCCACAAGTTTCTCAGAATTAGGTAAGACTAATGAATCTTAGCATCTTGAGGGCTGTTCCTGAGAAAGTGATTGGAGAGGGAGATAAATGGTATCAATGAAGCAGCAGACCTTAGGGAGACAAAAGCAAGTGGGGATGTGTGTAATATGATGAATATTCAGAGTATTCATTGTGTTGCACGAGGTAGCTTCTACCCATCAGTAGAGTTAACTGTGTGAGTAACTGCATATATTTTATTACATCTGCATCTGAGGAATAACTTCACTATGAGATTACAAATGTGGCACTTAAAATAGCTGCAATCCACCTACTGGAGAAACCATTAACTACACGTCATCATAGGCTTTGGGTATGTCACTAAATTAATACAACCTGTGAAGCATTAACAACTCCACATGGAAAAATAAAATTATTTTCACATAAAAGGCTGCATAAAAAGCAAAAAGCAAAAAGAAAAAGCAAAAAAAAAAAGCAAAACAAAACAAAAAAGCAACACCACCCTCTAACAAGAGACCAGCAAGGAGGATTCTTCATGCAGAAGAGGAGAAATAGTCTACAATCCTGCACAGAAACAGCCTCCCCATGAAGCAGAAGCCACCTGTGAGACACAGAATGGCCACTCCTGCAAACAGTGGGCCAGATAGGTACATGGCTGGGGTGAGAATGTCCTGTATTCGGGTAACTGCAATTACCTGACCTCTACTGACAGATTTTAAGCTGCCTTGGAAAGTTGTTGGAGGCACAGCCCCTGTTGCTATAAATAATATTAGATGCAAGGCAACACAAAGCAGAACTCAAATGGATAAGTCACATGCTGCCTACCTATGTGAGCCTCTCTCATAACCCAAGTTCTCCAGGCTACTGCCCTTGGTACCCTTACAAGCCACCCATCCTCCATGTAAGGCTGTGCATGGCTCCACTGGGGACAGCAGCCATAAGAGAATATGTATCCACTGAAAGGATACACACACACCCCTTACTACAAACTGCTTAATATTCTCTGGCAAGAGAGGTCTCAGAGGCCATGGTAGAGAAAAATATGTAAAGGAGGCAGACAGGTTCTAAAATATGTCTGGTTATGTATTTTGTCCATAATAGCATAAAATAAGGTAATAATCACAAGTCCTGGTAAAAGTGTTTCATGGCAAGCATGGGTCATTCTTTGGGATTTGCATGAGGAGATGAAACAACATAAATAATAAGGTAGCACATCATTTCAAGTGTGCAGACCTCATCAGTTCTTGAACACTTCTCAAAACAGTGCAATGGTTACCCTATGGAAACCTGTTTAAGTCACACACAAGGAACTGTAGAGAATCCAATACCTGTCAAACTGAAGAGGTGTTTTACTTTGTGAAGAATTAACTTTGCGTCTCAAAAATCAGATGTGGATCTGCAAAATTACTTAGGGATAAGTTTCTTTCCTTTTCTTTCCCATTAATCAGAACCTGGTTTACTTAATTTACTTAAACTTGAACTATTTCCATGGATTCTTAAAAGATCATGCATTATAATGAAATGGCTGTGGCATGCTGAACATATATGAATTCTTTAACTGGAGACCACTGGTAAGTGATGCAAATGTTTTGTATAACATTAGCATTTAATCAGTTTTGATCATCCATGTTTTCTCATCTGAGTGAATATTTCTGTTGTTGAAATTCTATCTCCACTTCGATTATTCTAAATAAAAATTGACAATGCTATTGAGTCCCTAATAAATACATCCTCAAAGTAAAATCTTTTTTCGATAGAGATTTAAACCTCCATATTTTGACCATACTTTAAAGAAAAAAAGGACAAATTGCATAGGTTGTGGTTAGGCATCTGTGAAGGTGACTGCAAAGTACTTTAATCTATTTTAACCTACCCCAAAGAGGAGCTTCTCTATCAACTCTTCTGGAGAGAGGTATAAATGATAGAACCTTTATGCTCACTTGATTTATGGGGTTTTGTAGACTGGAGAGGAGAAGACTGAGAAGGGATCTAATTAATGTGTAGAAATACATGAGTCTGGGGACCAAGAAGGAAGGGACAACCTCTTCTCTCTTGTGCCCTGTGCAATGGACTGAGGTGCAATGGATTCAAGATAGAGCACAGGAAACTCCATTTCAACGTGAAGAATTTCTTTACTGTAAGGGTTACAGAGCCCTGGAAGAGGCTCCCCAGAGAGGCTGTGGAGTCTCTTTCTTTAGAGACTTTCAAGACCCATCTGGATGCATTTGAGTGAGCTGCCCTCAGTTTGGGGTTTTTTCCTCTGGCAGAGGGGTTGGACTCAGTGGTCTCAGAGGTCCTTTCCAACCCTTGACATTCTGTGATTCTGTGATTTTGGGTGTGCTGCCAGTGGCCCATCACCCATAACATTTGAGGGAACTGGAAGAAACTGCCAAGAGCTCAGTAGTTATCCCACATCATTTAGGATTATTTAGAACTCTGGCGGATACCCTAAGTAAGAATATAGCACCATGTAGGGCCAAATGGAGTGAAGAACCTGATTCATCCCAGTGCTAAAAAATTACTGACCTTTGAGCAAATCCACTGGTACTTGTACCTACCAGAGCAGCCCTGAATTATAGATGATAACAAATGATGCCTCGTGATGACAGCTAAAACCAAAGTCTTAAAACATATATCTGCTGAACAGAGCCAAACAAATCATAAACTGGTGCCCCTGATCAAAGGCCACTGAGCAAAGGCTGCAGCATTCCTTGGCACGTTCAGGAGATCCCATGGCTATTTTTGGCAGCTGGGCAGATGATCACATCTTGCTGCCAACAGCTTTAAGAGATTTACTCTCTTAAACAGATCCACAGGATTTCTGTGCATTTCTCTCTCCCAGGCAGCAGCACCTCAGCACAGGGTGAGCTGTGACACAGTGTCCAGCTGGTGATGGGGCCCTTCAACTCACCTCTCAAAAAAAAGAACACAGAGCTTATGGTGCTCTTTCATCCAAGTCAAGGGACTCCTCAAAGTCACCCATACACCAAGAGGAAGGATTGAGTCAAGGCTACGAAGGTGCCTTTGTCACGGGTAAAGTCTGGTTTGGGGCACAGACATGCTGTTTTGCAGTGTGTCTCAGGCAACCAACAAAACCATAAATCTCTTCAGATTTGACAGCTGCTTTATGCAGAGCTGAAGCCCCTTTTAGTAACACTCTTCTGTCAGCAGAAAATAAATCATGCAGATATTATGCGAGCTGAGCATCTCTTTTAGCTTTTTCAAACACAGTGTCAAATAGGACGATGCCAGAGAAGTAGTGAGAAAACAAAAGAAACTGCAAGCCAGGGTCTTGCAAGTCTCCAGTGGAAATGGTTTCCATGTCAAATGACATAAGTGTCAAACATGAGTCACTGCTGCCATTTCTCCATGCCCAGAAGAGGGAAATGTACACTCTGTGGTCAAGGCAGAGCAGGACAGGATGATAGATGTTACGCAGTCTGACTCCAGTACAAATGAGCTGTTAGGGTTTACTAAAGGTATCTCTCTCTAATGCATTTTACATTTTCATAGCACTCCATGAAGGGCTGGAAACAGAGCCTTCCATCCAGTGTGAGTTTACCCACATTTCAGTGACAGAAAGCAATACTCTTGGAAAGCTCTCCTGAGCCACTGCCCACATTTGGTAGCTGAGGTGATTAATGCAAAGCTGCTGTTTAAAACATCACATTGGAACAAGAAAACTGGGTTTGCTTCGTTTTCCTCCCTGACTGCATGCTGAGTGGCAGTGATGACTGACAGTTTGATGCAAAGAAAAGTTTAGGTTGAGGTGTTATTACTTAGCCATAAAAAGATGAAGCACATTCAAAAGTATGTACACATAATACACGTCTTTTTTTGAGAGCACGGTTGTGTATAAAAGGGGCTTTTTAAACTAAGAGCAAAGTGGGTCACTCCTCAGCCATTACAGCATTTTGAGCAAAGCTCCACCAGCCAAAAATCTGGCCTGCTGTCTGCTTCTGAGCCCCACTTCAGCATGAGATTCTCCTTCAGTTCACCCAAGTTTAGTGTACTTCAGTAACTCGGTCAACAGAGGGAAGTAGATGGCAAACATTCCCTCCCAGAAGCCTGGGCTTCCTTTTTGGCAGTTCAAGGCCATAAGAACCACTGCTGATGCAAATCCTTCAGCCAGCACTGCTGTGCTTTGCCATCAGGCATCAGCACTGCCTCCCAAAAGTCAAAGTGATGTGGTTCGTTTTCCATACCAGCAGTGTACATGGTTTGAATCACATCTCACTTCTTCAACAATTTGCCCAGAATTAAGCATCTGTTGGGAAAAAATTGGAACACTGATCCTTCCCTGCTCATCTGAGCACTTTAGAGGAGAGAGTATCGCTAAGGTCACAGTGTGTCATCCCTTGCATGTGATGAGCAGGCTGGGTTATTTCTGAGATTACAGGAGGAAGTTCAGGAGGGAGGATTTGCAGCAATGTCTGCAATTGCTGTTAGTTTTTAGGTATGTTTGTATGGGAGCCTGCAGGACTCAGACACTTCAGTGTGCTCACTACATTTGACTTTTCAGACTGGGGTTCTCTATTTTCTCATTTTTTAAAGACAGTTAATTCAAGCCTATTGATAGTGACTATTTCAACAGAGCATAAATACAACCCCTCATTTTGAATAGGCATTTGCAGAAGTGTGATGCTCTCTCCATGTAGACACATATAGTTTCAGAGAAAAATTGTATTTTATGACATTAGATTATTTTCTCTAATATATCTTTTAGTGCTTAGTGGCTCTGAAATTTTTTTACAATTTTGATCACATAACACTTCATCTCACAGATCTCAGGAAGAAAAGGCACTCAGACTGCAACAGGGATCTCATCCCCATGAAGAAAGCAAGGTGAAATTTTAAATTATTGCCCATCATACCCAGCCTCCACACAGATTTTTAGATTTTGGGGTTTTTTTTAAGGAAATCCTCCATCCCTTGTGCCCTGCATGTTAAAAGAGAGCCCAACCACAGCTGTGGGCTTGAGAGGGACAGGAAGGAAAACCAAGGAGAGTCAGTACACTGCACCCCAACCTGCAGAAAGCCACAGAGATATCAGGAGACAATACATACTATAAAGTTCTCTGCTGGAACAAAAGCACCCTCGTTGCACTCTCATTCCCTTTTAAATCAACCGAGTTGTAAAAGTTATTTCTATAGAAGCCTATTTTCTCTCTCATAAAGTTGTATGAAAGAGTTTCCCAAACAGCTCCATGGCTATTGTGCAGCCAACACCCCCGCCCCAGCCACCGCTCCTTTGCTCCCATGGGCATCACCACTGAATACAGCAATTGCTCTGCTGCCTCACAGCCTTCCTCCTCTGTCTTGTGAAAGCCAGAGCATAACTCAAAATTGTTCCAGAGACACTAATCTGCAATGTGTTTTCTTCACACTCCCTAAGAGGAGACATAACTCACAGTTTTCTATGTCCTCCAGAAAAGCTTTCCTACCTGTTCTAGAAAGATTGAGTCTTCTTCTCCTTATGAAAGACCCCTAAATAAATCTGTCCAAATTACAGTTTTTTCCTGACATCACCATGATGAGGCCAATTGTCCAAGCTTATAGGGGCTCCTTGTTTGCTTCCTGAATAGGTTCTTGCCATCACCTGGTTCAAGAACCTTGAATAGGTTCTTGCCAGGTATAGATCGGCCACTAGAAGGCAACTGAGCCATGTGTAGACACAAATGTTTTACTGAAGCACCCACTTGTTTCTTTAGTGCAACATGCTTGTGATTGTTTCTGGTGTCAGGCAGTAGAACTAAAGAAGCAACAGAAAGAAAATAAGCAATTAGGGGAAAAATAATCAACTATGGTACTGCTTGTCCCCTGGGAAGACTGTAAGAGCACAGCAGTGTCTGTAGCAATTCAGATTCTGGGCCACCTTGTGCAAAGGAAGCAATGTTTTATTTCATTGCCAGTTTCTCGTCCAGCTAATTATATTCATTTAATCAAAAGAAGCAACTTCAGTCAGAATAAAGGTCCAGCCCATCTGATGGTGATCCTGCTTCTTGTGTCCAAGTTACTGGTGAGTCACACAGGGCTGTTAAACCACCACGACATTTCTGGCAAATGAGGATTGAGGGGAGTATCCTCTCCCTTCACACATGAGCCTTTTTTCAACTCTAACCTCTTTCCACTTTCCCAACCAGTTTCCTTTTATGTCCTTAACTCCTCCCAAAGCTGCAGCCTAACTGCCAATTTTCACCTCCTGGACATTTTTGTCACTGAAAGATTTTCCCATGGGACCCCAGCTTGCACCTCCCCATGCCCTTGCCATGACCCAGCACCACACTGGCAATCTGTGCCATCACAACAAACCCTTCAGATGTGCATCCCCCACCCCCACACAGAGCTCCTCAAATGGATCCATTTCTTCCCCTTACATCCACCCTGCTCTAGGTCTGGTCCACATGAAGATGACCTACACGTGTTACCAGTTATCCCTCCCAGTTGAAGGAGCCTGAGAAGCAAATCCAAGCCCCTCAGCCCTACTGATGAATCACACGCATGATGATCTGAGACATCGTAAGAGAAGCTGTGCCTTCAAATAACTTATTTAAGAGCTAGTACATTATACACAAAAGACTGTGTTAAAACATACAGCATCGAGTTGTGAAGTCAAACATACAAAAAGACATCTAAGGGGAGTATTAATTTTGCCTAAGAAATTTGTTTCGTTCCAACCACTGGCTGGATTTTTTTCCATCAGGGAGCAGTGAAGGGGTCTAGTGGTTGCTGAAATAGTTGAATGTGTTAGAAGATTCTGGAAATACAGTCTAACAGTTAAATGTACTAAAGGGCACTGTGAGAACTGAATTCATTTTTTTTTCTTCCATGAACTTAAATGCTGTGAGAGAATAGGAAAAGGTTCCTGATGCTGTTCATTGTCTGAAACTGATATGGGAAGTAGCTCAGTCCAATGTGAAGAAGCACTCACTCTTCAAATCCATTAGTTGTTACAAAAGTCCTGAAGGAAGGGAAAAAAAAATTTAAAAAACATAACAAAAAACCAAACAAAACCCAAAACAAACAAAAAACCCCACAAAAAACAAAACAAAACAAAAAAACACCAGTTTCTAAGACTTCAGCCAAGCAACTCAATCAATATTTGATTTCTAAATTTCTGAGTCCCATCGGCCTACCCAGAATGCACCCCTACACCTCTACTGGACATTGGAAATATCATTAGCTTTGGGGGAGCAAATGTAATAATGCTGAGCCTGAAAAGCCCTGGAGATAAGTACAAGGAGGCTTATTAATAAAAACCTCCTCTTTGGAGTCAGGCTTCAACATAAAAGTGCTCTCAACTACTCCCCTGTACCCTACCCACTCCCCCAGAATACATTTAATCCTGCAGCTTCTGCACTCTTGCAACAAAGAGGGGCTGGATGTTGGGTCCAAGTTCTGTATACAAATTTATCTTCATCATCTCTGACTGTCCCACAGGATTAACAGCACTGTTGCAACAGTTCTGCCAGTACAAACGAGTGAGGAGCCAACGCTGTCTCCAAAAAATTAAATGTGAGGTGGCACTCGCCCCTGGCAAAGTCTTCTCCAGCCTTTTTCAGTCAGTCAGACACAGTTGTTAAAGGAACTTTGTTTAGGATGTGTCGAATACAGTCTCATAAAAATCTCCATTCTGATGGGAGTTTGGGTTATAAAAGCTAATGCAATGCAGATAGCTGAACTGAACAGGCTGTTTCCCAATAGACTCTGGTATAAAAAGTATTTCATTGTATAAAGCTTGAATCACACAGCATTCTCAGCAACTATTTAGTATAGACTGGGTTTCTATCTCACGCAAGGCAATGAAAATAGTATGTAGGGAAGGCTGCACTTCCTAGCAGAGGACCTGGCAATAAGGGATTTTGAACCTTTTTTTTTCTTTTCTCCATTAAAAGGAATACAGACAAAATGAAAGCTAAAGAAAAATAATTTCATTATTGCTCCCTCTTTGCTTAAAAAAAAAAAAATTGCATGAAGTCAGACTGTCTGGCGAGCACATTATGAGGATATTGATGCTGTTAAAAATAAAACAAAACAAAACAAAAGTTTAAAAAGCAAGGATTTTTCTACCCGGAAACCTGATGCATCACTCCTTCAGCTTTGTCCCTGGGGGCAGACCATGGGAATTCCCAGTCTTGGGCCCCTGTGGCTCTCAGCCAGCCCTGCCATTGAAGCTGTGCTTTCAGCCTGGGATGTTGCTGTGCTGCAGGGGCAGAAACTGAGGCCTCAGTGTGCTGACTGGCAGGATGGGTTTGGAGCTGAGGAGCTCTTTGCAGAGTCCTGCAGACCTCTGCAGGCACAGTGAAGAAGAAAGGAACCATCTTAATTCCCAGAGAGGAGACAAAAACTGGACAAACATTGCCTTAAACAACCAGCCAAAGATTTTTACAGATACTACTTTATCTTCTTTCCAAGGGTACCTGATTCATTCAGGACTCTTACAGTTTTGTTGGTCAAGGGGAAATACGTGGGATTTCAAACCTCTCTTTTGAAACAAGGACTGATTTAACAAGCGAGAGAATGACAAGTATTTACCTTTAGATCTACAGGCACACCTCCCTGTGTGCTTGCTTGATTTGACAAATCCTGGGACATGTTTGCAGCCACGTGGCATTTTAGCCCCTGGCTTCAGGTAGGTGCTGCACCTGTCCCTTGCTCAGCCCATGCTATTTTCTGTGGTGGAAGAGGTCTGTGTGACTGGAACTGAAGTAGAAAGGGACAAATCTCAGAAACCTAGTGGAAGGGAAGGGTTTGTCTTCAAAAGAGCTGCTCTTTCTGCTTGCATGGCCTTTACAACGCCCCGCTGACTAATCCACCTCACCCCTCCCCACACCAACATAATGAGATTTGGTTTTGTCCAACAGGTATGTGTACCAATCACATCTCTACTTATTGCACTTCATAAGAGAGTGAAGTCTAATCATTCTTATTCCTGGTGCTATTTTTGGGAAGAAAAAGACTAATTTTGTCATTGCGTGCTCTAGAAAACATAAGAAGTCTCTAAGGAGCCCAAACTTCCTGTTACCAATGCCTTAAACTTTGCCCCACCTTTGGGAAGCACAGGCAGCTCGTGGAAGAATGTCATCCACTCTAACAATTGATTTTCTTATGTACAATAACGTCAGACCTTTTAAATAAAAGGCTGACCCGTCTCCTTCTAAAATAATTCGTCTGTTTTATGGAGTGTTGTTCTGATTATATACAATTCCCACAAGAAGGGAAGTACCTTTAAAATAAGGACTATTCAGTACTAGTACAGGATTTCCTCTTGTTGTTGATAATTTCCTCCTAACAGAAGACGCAATGAATCCCAGAGAAATTCAAAGGGGCAATCTACAGACAGTTAGGCATCTACATTTTACAGGGAACATTGTTCAATCAAATCGATGTTTTCCTGATGAAGGAAAAAATAGATCTGCCTGCTGTGTAGCATGTAAAAGAGCTCTGCAGCACATACTTCTGTTCCCTTTGCTTCATTTGTAATCACCATCCAATCCCAAAAACTTTTACATAACCATTGCTGAACAACAGCAGATGACAGTAATTCTCATTTCACGCTTTTTATACTGAAATTCAGCCTCTGAAATGGCTTCTTAGTTAAGAATACAGGTTTGGTGATAATAAGAAACTATAGTACTGGGCTATTATCTGCACTATCAATAGCAGATATATAATGCAAAGCAAGGGAGCAACTCACTGTTCTCTCTGCCAGATGTTCCTTATCTCAGAAGGGTTCTCTTTACTGCTTTTCACTAGAAGAGATAATTTTCCACTATTAGTCCAAACATGCACCTGCCCCACTCACCTGGTGGTGGAAGGAGACCTCATACCTACATAGCTGGCTAACACATGCCCAAAGCCACCTTACCAAATGCCAGGAGCTGAGTGGTAGCTGCTGATAAAGGCTGAGTGATTCATGGAAACAGCTGCCACTCATCAGGGGCTTGTATCAGTTATCCTGATGTATCAAATTCTCCGCCAAGCTGGGTCACAAGTCCCCTCTCATGCACAGGCCGTGCTTTAATTCCTTGACCTCCTTACACTCACTTGACTCACTTGACTGTCTAAATGCAATCAGTAAATCATGCTGTGATGCATTCCTACAGCCAGCAACAGTCCATCCGAGCTCCTAGCCAGCAAGATGACCCTTTAGATCCAATGAAGACATTCACACACATTTGTTTCACCACCTTACTGGTTTTGAATTATGTGCCTAAGTCTTAGCACGTTACATCTGATTCTGGCTTACTGAGCAAAATTATGAGTACTAAGAGTATTACCTTCCCTACTCTGAATCGTTTACATACTTTTGTGCAGCTCATTTTGTCATCTGACATCGCTTATTTCCGTATCTTTGCAACAGGCAATGCAAACAATGCAACTCTTCATTCATCTGTTCCCAGCCCCAGTTTTCCTCTGATCCTGCACATCAGCCTTCCTTCCTGCTCCCTGCTATTCTCTCACAGAGCTGCTCCAGCAACTTTTCTGCAACATCCTTTCTTCTGTGAAGGCAGCACAAAACAGAGCAACACATGTGATGTTAGTGTTCAGCCTGCTGATGCTGTCTGTGCCAGGGCTTTACAGCTTACCTTGGGGAAACAGAAGGCACCTTGGAAAGCTCCAGGAAACCTTTTCAATGGGGAGAGAAGAGAGTGGTCTGCAGAGGCCCAGGTGAGCAGAAGCAATCATAGAATCATAGAATGTCAGGTTGGAAGAGACCTCAAGGATCGTCTGGTCCAACCCTTCTAATATTATTGTCTATATGATATCTCTCAGCACACCATCAAGCTGATACTTAAAACTTTCCAAAGTGGGAGAATCCACCACTTCCCCTGGGAGACCATTCCAATGTCTGACTGTCCGCATAGTGAAAAATTTTCCTCTTGTATTCAAACAGAATCTCCCCAGGACCAACTTGTGCCCATTGCCCCTCATCTTGCCCATGTGACTCCTTGTAAATGGGGAGTCTCCATCTTCTTTGTAGCTGCCCTTCAAGTACTGGAACATTGTTGTAAGGTCTCACATAAGCCTTCTCTTCTCAAGGCTGACCAGACCAAGAAGTGCAGAAGATGTGTAGAACTGGCTCCAGTTACATCTCTTTCCTTTCTAGGAGGCGTCTCCTGAAGAAAGCAGCCTGGTAGAAGACTCTGAAGAGGTCTGAGCAATGCAATGGGGTTGGAGATTCTATAAGCAGGCCAGAATGCCCTGAGTTCTCAGCTGTTTTAAGCACTTCAGTAAGTCCCTCCTGCATCATACAGCTGTGCAACATGATAAATTGAAAAAAAACAGTTGGAAGAGCTCAGGTGGCCAAGGCAGCCAATGGCATCCTGGCCTGTATCAGGAACAGTGTGGCCAACAGCCCTAGGGAAGGGATTCTTCCCCTGTACTCAGCACTGGTGAGGCCACACCTCAAGTCCTGGGTCCAGTTCTGAGCCCCTGGGAGATTGAGCCCCTGGGACCTTCTCTGGAGCAGGTCCAGAGAAGAGCAAGGAGGCTGTGAAGGGATCCAGCACAAGTCCTGTGAGGAAGGGCTGAGGGAGCTGGGGGTGTTCAGTCTGGAGAAGAGGAGGCTCAGGGGAGACCTCATCACTCTCTACAACTCCCTGAAAGGAGGGTGTAGCCGGGGGGGGTCGGTCTCTTCTCCCAGGCAGCTATCAGTAAGACAAGAGGGCGTGGACTTAAGCTCTGCCAGGGGAGGTTTAGGTTATATATTAGGAAGAAATTCTTTACAGAGAGGGTGATCAGGCATTCGAATGGACTGGCCAGGGAGATGGTGGATTCTCCATCCTTGGAGGTTTTTAAAAAGAGACTGAATATGGCACTCAGTGCCATGGTCTGGGAACCACAGTGGTAGTGGATTAAGGGTTGGACTTGATGATCTCAGAGGTCCTTTCCAACCTGGCTGATTCTGTGACTCTGTGAGAACTGCTGTCTGTGAACTCTGCTGCAAAGGCTTGAGGAAAGGGCACACAGTATGGGTCAAAGCAAGGCAGTTTGGTACACTCCTTCAGGCTCCATGAATTTGCATGGAACTAGCCGGAATAAAAGAGAAAAACATATAATAACCAAACACTTCCTTAATAAAAACTTTCATCAAATAATCACTTCAAACTCCAAGAAGATACCTTCAAGTATCTGTATCTTACTCGGCACTGGCATTTCAACATTTATTACTGCAGTCAAGCTGCTATATTGCAAGCATGAGTCAATGCCTGCATCTTATGGCTCCAGAAGAAAGGGACTGTTCTAATTTTTATTTATAAGCTGGGCGAGTAGAGAGAGAGGCATTCTGTTACAGGCAAAGCACACACTGCTCTGCGACGCTGAGTAGGCTTCTTAGGACATGGGCATATTTGTGGCTTAGTGTACTGAGTCACCTAGCAAGTACCACAACCCATCTCAGCAGCTATTCATGTAAGGCCTCAGAAAAGAGCTCTGTAAATTATTTTTGTTACCTTCCAGCACAAAGCCCATGACCTCCACTCTGTTCACTACAGACTTCCAGATCCATATAGAGTCTGCTATGGTCCAAACTGGGAGTTTCTGGCAGGAAGCACTTGTGAATATGCAGACAGTATAAAACAGGAAGAAGGATTTCAGTTTATCTGTGCTCTCTCAGGCTTGTTTGTTGCTTAGGGAAAAACAAAAACAAAACAAAAACAAAAGAAGCAAACAAAAAAAAAAACTCTGGCAGGCTTCCCACCACTCTGCAATAATCTAGGAAGGCTCCTGTCACCTGGGGACTCATGCTGATGTGTGAGTGAAGAGAGCAATTGCCAGGATTTATGGGGTTTTCAGCATGATCCTAATAAACTCTGTCACCCTACTACTGTTAAGATGGGAGCACTGAACGGAAACTGTCTTAAGAACTACTGACAGCTTCTTTCCAAAAGCTAAAAACCATCATTTTCATGAGCTATTCCTTTACACCAAAGCACAGTATGGATTTCAAAAGGTTTGTGTCTGGTTTTATGCAGTATTTACCAGCCCCTTAATCTTATTTTGTGTTCAAATCCAGCTTTCTTGATAAAGAAAGACAGTACTTGCTTATATGAAATACCACATCATCTTACATCCCCCACAAAGCTTTAGCCTGAGGATATCCGGACAGACACAGTTCATGCAAAGCACTTGAAGGTAGCTCTGGGGTCATGGGATCAAGACAGATATTCATTTCCTTTCTTCTCTGCCATCCCTATGGTTGTGGTCCTGAATTGCTCTTTTGCAATAGGGCAAACAAGTAATGTTTGGGGCTCAGGAGATATCTGTTGTCCACAGAAGCAAGGTTATTTTGCCTTTCTGAGTTTGTCTGTACAAACTTAGCATCCCATAGGAAAGAAAAATAGCAGAACATCTCAGAACTGTAGCTTTTGAGAAGCAACCCCATTTGTCATTCATATAGAAAACATCCAACTACCCCTGTCTCTTGATGAAACAAGAACAAGCACTGCTATCCCTCTTTCACAGATAATAAACCAGATATGGATTGCCAACCATGATTCACTAAGTTAGCAGAACAAGTATTAATACAGTTCTGAACATCCAACCCTAGTGCTTCAGCCTCTGGACCATGCTATTCCCATTTGAATTACTAGGTTTGGGGATTTCTTAGAATTCCCAGAATTCGTTCATACCCTTTCTACAATAACAATCAGTAGATTTTGAGTCTCTAAAAATTAATAGAGACTTACTGCAAAAGTTGAATTACATTAGTACCTTTTATTAATACCTTTGCCACTAGTAATGGAAAGAGAAGACAAGGGATATAGAAACCCCAGCAGCTAAACTTTTATTGCACTCTCTGCTTCTGAAGTCCATTCAAGGGTTGGACAGCAGGACAAAAATAATTATAGGGGTCTTTCTACACAAAAGAGCCAAGTATTTAGAGGCAGGCAAAGTCATTTGAATGTCAATGAAATAACCATTAAAAGCCTGAGAAGCATTGCCATTTATTAAAAGTTCTAAAGAACAGTTGCATGCACTATAGCTATCTTCCAGGTAGTTGTTAATTTGGTATAAAAACCTGCTAGAGACAGGGCAGAGCATAATTAAACAGGAGACAGTACACACTGTGAAAATGAAACTGGCTTTGGAATTTTACAGCCTCTTACTTCATGTTTCTACATGAAATACTATGCTCTAGAACCTCTCTTCGATGACAACTATGTATTTCTAGCTCCCACAGTGGTTTTCATTTCATTCCTAGCAGTGGTCCCCTCCAGCCTAGGGAAGAAGGTAAAACAAGGTTATGCACTTGAATGCCCTTCCACTCTTCCCAGCCTCACAGCAATCCTTCTTCCCAGAAAGCCTCTCATCAACGCCACTCCTTAATTGGCCCGAGAGCCCCTCTTTAAACAAAGCTCTTGTCTCCCACAGGGCTATTCTGGCAGAGCTAAATCCAGACAAGGACATGCCATTTACCAGCACAAGTGTACTATCAATTCAAATGTCCAGGGAAGAAGTGAGGTGTTTCCAGGAGAAGTTCTGCAGGTAGAGATTTGCAGCTAGGACAGACAGCATCTGGAGCAAACCTTCTGTCTACGCCTAAGCCTGTCAGGTTGTTACTTCAAGAACAAATGGAAGACACTACTAATACTGCTCAGCAACAAATATGGGATCACTTGGAGACCTCAAATAGATTCTGCACTACTGCACTGGAACAGGAGCTAAACCTGACTCAGGTACAAAACTTTGTTACAGAGATACAGGACAGACAAAGATTTCATGAGTTAGACAGGGAAGGGCTCTGCATTTGTAAAGATGATCACTTTTGAACACAAAAAGAGTATTCAGGGGTAATGCAACTCTAATTTCTCTTTAGCAGTAACCCTGGTGTCTTCCCTGCCTGCCCACACACAGTCAGGCAAATAAAAGTGACATGCAAAACATGTCCTAAATTTTCCTTCCTTCTGCTGTTACTCTGAGGCACTGTGGTCCCTTATGCACTCAGTAAGCATAGCCAAGTATGCCATAATATTCGAGAGAAAAGAAGTAAATACCAGTGCCCACAGTGAGACTGAGAAGCAATTGTTCCACATCTCCTGTGATTCCCATCAGCACAGAATTCTCCACTGACATACATCAGACAAGCATGTCATTTAAAATACTTGGTTCTTTTTTCTTTATTTAGGCACAACACAAATACAAGAGCAGTCAAACCCCGTCCAGTGGAACTCACTAGATAAACCTGTTCAGATTAAGATTCCCATGAAATCAACCCAAATGTATGTGTACACTCACGCAGTCTCACACACACAAGAATGCAGCAGAACCCGTACAAAATGAGAAGTGACACTGAACTGCACGTCAGTGGAAAACACTACAGAAAAATCAACCAGTTAGGATTCATCTAAGTAACAAGGCTGCTCACTGAAGGGGTTCCCACAGTACCATTCCATTGGCAATTTAAATACCAGCATCACTTCTCTCAGGTGCAAATGTGAAGCTTCAGCAGGGAAGGAGCCCGAGCTCAGTCACCCAAAAATACAAGTTAACAGAACAATTATTCCACTGTAACTCGCAGCAGAATCTGGCCCTATGACATTTGTATGCATATGACTGGCTCCAGCTGGAGAACCACTGCAGGTGACAACTTCATTTTCCCTTCAGTTCCCCAGCAAATAAATCCACCACCAATATAGTGTATAATTTGGCTTTTGCACCCTCTCTACTCCGGGGTTTGCTCTCAAGCATGTATGGCTCCTTTTAGTGGAAGAAATAGCAGTAGAAGTTTTCTGCTGTGAGTATACATCCACTAGAATAAAACCACCAAATATACCAAACCACTGCAGTAGAAAAAAAAAATGGGCTCTCAGATAAAAACTGGTCATGCTGGTCCATCTGATTTGTCAACGCTGTGTTCAGAAATATAAGACTCAAATATAGTTCACAAAAGAGTAATTATTTATAGAACATCTCAATGTCAAAATACTAACAAAAAAACAGATTGTTAATTCTGAGAAGGGTGATTTTGAAAAAATAATAACTAAGCTAGGCCTTCGCTAACAGGTGATATCTCTTCATAAAAAGATGGTCTGACTTACTCAGGAAGAATGAAACATTTGAAACAAACTGTTTACAAAAGTGATTTAAATGCTCACCACAGATCTAACACAAGTGTTAACAACCACTATTGTAACTTTATTTTTGGACAACTTCAGCAACTATTTAAAAAAAAAATTGCTAATACAAAAAGTAGAAAAAAAAAATAATCCAGAGACAGTTTTTAGACAAACTTAGTTAAGGTGAAGCTGTACCTTTGTCCCAGTTATTAAGAACTTCAATTTTAAGCGTGGCGTAACCCAGCTCAGCTAGGTTTGTAGGCTTCCCCACCCTTACTAAAGAGTTAGTCCTTAGAAGGCTCCAATCTCAGTCCCCCAGGGTCTGTATGGTTTGCCAAGGGCTCCTGGCTGCGTTGGTGCAGAGGGGCTCAGCACGTTGGGGGACAGCAGATGGAAGGAGCCAAACGAAAAAGGGAACGCAGAGAGAGATGCCATGGAGGAGAGAAGAGGTGGAGACAGTTTGGTAGTAGATGTGACCACGGGGAGCACTGGTCCAACGCTGCCATTTGGGGGCACTCTGAGGGAGGAAGTTTCACCATGTGGGGCTGCAATTCTGGTCTGGTGATGTGGTTCTGTGGATGATGCTGTAGTACTGGTATTACCGTGCCCGTTTTGAGCCAGCAGCAGCGGGTGAGATATGTGAGGGTGATGTCCAAAGGCACTGCCCCAAGGAATGTGTCCAATGCCAGTGTGTGCACTACTTGCTGCTTCCCGTTGAGAGGCGTAGTTATTGAGATGAGACACAAGTCGGACTCGCAGAGGGTCAGAGGCATCCAGACCCTCTATAATACTGAGGTACCGAGCAACTTCAGCCAGGCACTCTCGAAACCCAAGGCTCCGATAATCCATAGCCAAAGCATGGGCATCAAAATAACCTGAGAGAAAACAACAAAGAATGGACTTTTAAGATGCTGTTTTCTAGTCATCGTCTACATGCAGCCTCCCCACTCCACCCTCCCCTATAAGCATGTTTCACTTGGATGTGGTTACTGTTCCCAACCATAGACTAGCTGCCAAAATGCTGCTTTTTTTTTTTTTTTTGTCTAACAAGCTTTTCTTTTATATCTGTGCTGTGATGCTGCAAGTCCCAAGACCAGTCACAGAGTGCCATTTTTAAACTGAAATTGCACATTGCCACTAAAGGAAAGTACTTTTGTTCTTTTTGTGTCTCCCCAGTGCAAGCAAAACCACAGTGTAGTGAAATTCATTAAAAACACAATTTATCGGGGGGGGACTTCTGCAGGCAACATATTTTTTTTCCTAAAACTGCATGTCACCATTTTTGTTAATCCTCTTCACTACACATTTCATTCTGTGTTATGGGGTTTTTTTTCTAGTTTCTGTTCTGAACTTTTAGAAAGTTAGAGAAATATTTGACACCAACAAAAACTTTTTGTTTTCCAAGTTGCCAGGAGCAGATTCACCCCACAGTGCTGCCACATAACCTGGAGCTAGCACTGTAAAATGTTGCAGTGCTAGAAATGCTACAAATCTTGTCAAGTAGAAGAAAGTCAGAAAGTCCCAAGTTTCTGATGAAACATGAGTTTCCATTCACTTTCTCCGGGCACTGTGGGCACTGCTGCCACAGCAGCCTCTCTGCAGGGCTGTGGACCCCCTGGTAAGACACAAAACTTTACCTTTCCCTCCAGCAGTATGCAGCATTTTCAGATGATCGACAGTCATCTGCAGAATCTCTGCTTTTTCCAGCTTGGCTGATCCCTAGGGGAGAAAGAGAAGGGGAGAACTTTTTAGGCAGAGCCATTGAGGCTGAAGAGGGGCGACCCTTCCTCCCGGGAGCAAGTGGGGAGGCAGTGCGGGGGATCCCTGGGCGCTACCTGCTTCTCAAAGGCGCTGGGCACCAGCCTCCTCAGCTCGGACAGGCTGTTGTTGATGCGATCGCGGCGGCGTTTCTCAATGATCTAGGGCAAAAAGCGGGGGTCAGGGGGCTGCGGGACGGGGCTACGGGGACCCGTGGCCGCCCGGCGGGCACTCACCCCTCGGCGCCTCTTCCTGGCCAGGATCTGCGAGGTGGTGGATGGAGACATGGAGCCGGCGGCCGAGCTCAGGTTCCTGCGGGGAGCAGCGGGACACCGGGTCACCACAGGCACCGCCGGCCCGGGGAGGTAGAGGGGCGATGGGGCGGGTGAGGATGTCGGAGCTGCGCGGGGCTGAGGAGGGGGAAAGGGGCGCGGGGTCGCCTGACGGCGCCCACCCTTTGCCTTGCGCTCACCCGTTCTCGTCCGCGCTCTCCTTCTCCACCTCGACGGCCTCGTCCAGCTCCTCGCTGTCGGACGAGCTGTACTCGGGGTGCACCCGCTTCATGGCGGCGGCGGCGGCGGCGGCGGTGGGGGGAGGATGTGGGGGGTGTGGGTGATGTTGCGGGGGACGCGGGCGCCCCTCGGGGAGGCGGCGGGCGGCGCGCGGCAGGAGGGCGCCCAGAGCGCGCCCCGCACCTCGCCCGGCGCCCGTCTCCCCCATGGCGTTCCCACGCCGCGCCTCGTACCCACCACGGGCAGGCGGCGGGCGGGCAGGCAAACACACAGACAGGCAGGCAGGCAGGCAGACAGGCAGACAGGCAGACAGGCAGACAGGCACACACACAGACAGGCAGACAGGCACACACACAGACACGCAGACAGACAGACACACAGCCGCCCGTCCGTCCGTCCGTCAGTTGTCCGGGCAGTGCGCGCCCGCCGCCGTCCGCCGCCCAGCACCGCCACGCGCGGCCCCCGCCGCTCCCATTGGCCGCCACCGCGCCCGCCTCAGCCAATGGCCGCCGTCCGCCGCCGAGGCCACGCCCACCCCGGGCTCCCGAGCGGGGCGCGGGGGGAGGAGAAGACGGAGCGGGGGGAGGGGGGGGGAGGTGTGGCCGCGCGCCGCCGGCCGTGGGAAAGCGGCGCGAGGAAAGCGGCAGGCGGCGGCGCTCCGGCGCGCGGCAGTGGCGGGCGCCGCGTGCGGGCCCCGACGGCGGGGGCGGGGGAGGAGGAGGGGGAGGAGAAGGAGAAGGAAGGGGGTGGGGATGATGATGGTGGGAGGACACAACACACACAAATCCCGGGCTGGGGAACCAGCGAAGGGCAGGACAGCTGCGGGGTGCCCCCAGGGTTGCCTTAGCGTTGCCTCCCTCCCTCCCCCCCCTCCCCCCCTCCCTCCCGGCGGGATCCCCGGTATCCCGAGCCTTGCAGGCTGCTGACAGCCCGTGCGGGATTCTGCGGAGGCCGGCGGGGCTCTGGAACTGGTTTCCCGGGGCTGTGGCAGCGGGGCCGTGGGGTGCTGCGTGAGGAGAGGAGGGAGCCTGAGTGGGAGCAGCGTTCACTCCTTCCAAACACCGAGCTGAATGGGTGGCTGAAGCCTAAAAAGTTGAGGAGGGTTAAAATGTTTTTTGTTTCGTTTTGTGGAAAGGAGTTCAAGGTGTCCCTCTTGACAGTGCCTTTCAAAACTGCGAATCTGGCAGCCAAATCCTTGTCTCCCCTCCAGTATTTCGGAGGTGGGGAGAAGCAGGAGCAGCTTTTAAGGAGCTGAAGACAAATGCGCTTTGCTGTTGGCAGGGAATAAAGATGCCGGGAAGGGCCAGCGCTGCATGCGGTGTGTGCAGGGTGCTCAGCATTGCACTAAGCCGGGTCCTCAACGTGGGTGCTGCATTTTTTCCCCCAAATTACAGTGTTTCCCAGCACAACTCCTCATTCCACCGGCTTTCTCAGACTGAGGTGCTGGCAAAATGGGACAGACAAAATTAGGGCATACTCTTTGAGGTGGTTTCATAATAATTAAATTTTCATTTACATGAAAGCCTTTCAACTAAGGCGCCTTTTCTGAACCGATTCTTTTGTGTTGTGCAATTGAAGGGGCTGGAGGATAAGTAAGATGTGCGTGGTGTGACACAAAGAATTGATGAACCTGGGTTTACCCATTTAAGGACTACTGGTTTAGGTAAAAGTTCTTGGCAGAGTTGCCCTAGATTTCACCCAGTTGCCCAAGTTTTTGCAGAGCACCTCTGGTGGGAAGGCAAGTGGAAGCAAGGACCAGGCTAAAGGCAGTAAAAGAGGAGCTGCAGCTAAGAGGACAGAAACAGTTGTGCAGCCATCTCTAAGTAGCTAACAGAAGACAATAAATACTCTGTTCCTATATTATATTGTTCATAAATCTATCCTTCCTGCAATGCTATAATTAAGCTTGTGTCAGCACTTCAGTTTCATCCACCTTTCCAGCCTCCATATGTTTGTTGTGAGACATTTTGGACTCAGTGATCTTGAAGATCTTTTCCAGCCAAGGTAATTCTGTGATTCTGTCTGTGATCTCTGCCTACACCACTTGCTTTTACAGGACCAAAAGCCAGGTGAGTGGAAGGAGCAGTGACATGTGTGCCTTTTTGGCCTGCAGACTACACACCAAAGTTCTCCCATCCAGGCATGTGTATGTCTTCTTCAAGCTATGGGGGGAAAAAAAAAAAAAAAAAAAAAAGGCATTGTAAAAGAAAAGCATTCACAGCTTGTGAGTAGAGCTCTGGCCACCCAGGCTCCCAGCAGTCCCATTCTGGAGCTGGCCCCCATTCTAAGATCTGTGGGGCTAGGCCACCTCCAAAGATCTTTCAGAGCTTGAGGAGATGCTGATTTCTTTGAATGACTTAAAGGTCTGGTCAGGTGGATGGGCAAGTAGAGTGTCACTGGGCCTCATCGAGGGCAATTGCAGTTGTCTATCAGCTGCCATGGGAAACTAAGAAATGTTTGCCCATGTGTGGTTTGGATCTTGCCATCCAGCACTAGAAGGAGCTTGCAGCAACGCCAGTTTTAATTTATTCTTGTGCTTTTCTGGTAGTAGGCAGAGCCTGATTCTCAGTAGTGGTCTAATTGTTCAACGGTGGCCAAAAGGGCAGCTTTACTAGCCAGAAATTGCCAACACGTTGAGACAAAGCTGTCATGCACCTCTCTCACCAGGAGGGCAGGCGGGAGAGCAGCCTTTTGCTCTCACCAGAGACCGAGGAAATTAAAATGACAGTGCACAGGAAGACAGCACTTCTAAAAAGAGCTTTATTTCAGACCCCACTGATACCTTCACAGTAATGAGGCAATGAACTTTAGGAAATGACAGCCTTCTCTCATGTCCCCTACATCATTATTGGACCTCTACTCTCCTGCTTCATGCTAATAGTGAATGCATCCTCTTGCCTTCTACCTGCCCACCTCTGACTACAGCTCTGACTCTGCCTCAGTCTCCCCACCATCCAAACATTTCATCCCGCAGCTGCACTCCACACCCCTCTCTATCACACAGCAGCTTGCTTCTCTACCCCTCCCCTCCCTCTTCCCTGCTTCTCCATAGCTTCCAAGTCTGCCACAACTCCACAATTCCAGCCGCAGGCTCTGGACCCACATCTGTCTGCCCCGACACTGGAAGCAGGAATGGCAGGACTGGGAAAAGTCATCACAGGAAAGCAGAGACTCAGGTTTGAAACTGGCAGGAACTGCTGGTCTCGGCTGTCCCTTTGAAGGGAGTGGTGTCACTTTGTGTCTGCACCCCCATCATGTTTCTTTGTTGACTGCCTCCCACGGCAATTTTGGCACTAGTCAGAGGCCCACTGAAAGATCTTTTGAGCTGTTTATTGCTGCTGCAGGCTTCCCCCCAGCAGAGACCTGCCACTGCTGACCCTTGCTCTAGTGCATGCACTAAATTAACTCCCATCTCCTTCCTTTAGGTCTTCTCTCCCAAGGGAGCAAGTGCTTTGAAGAGTAATCCCGTCAACCTGTCACCCCGAGTCCCGGAAACTCGCCGTTACTATGGTTACTGTGCCCAATTCAACCGGTGGCTCTGGCACTCACATTGCAGCCAAGCAAACACAGCAAACTCCCCCCCAACACACACCACCCTCTCGTCTCCCCCCTTCCCCATATATCAAGCTGCAGCATCAGCTCTGCAAGCAAGAAGTTGCTGCTCCAAATCTTGTGGGTTTTATTTACTAAATTCTGGCTGAATGTGTCAATTGTTGGCACCACTGGCACGGTTCAAAACTAGTTACAGATCGAATGGAAGCACTTGAGAAGTGAATGGGAGCAACAGAAGCAGTTTTTAGACTCCTTGCATGATCTGTTATCAGTACTGTGACTGAGAAGGTGTTCTCCCAGGACCTGAACACTGAAATTCACATCTGCACATCTCTGAGGTCCAGATAACCCACTCAGAAGTTAAGCTTGGGTGTTCTCTAAGCATGCTGGCCCCAAAATCTGCCGTGCAGATCCTGTGCATCTTTGTGCTGGAGCAAGGTAGCCACTGCTGCAGAAAGACACAAACATTTCATGTTCACAGTCATGTGCACCTGTAGTGATGTCCAGGTTGTCAAGACTTTTCTGTCTTGAGGCTGACCAGGGACAGGGATAATTTTTGCATCAAAGTCCTTACTCTAAGGAGAATGCCTCAGCTGCAACACCTTTGCTGCAGCGTAGGTTTCAGCTCTCATTTTTTTGGAAGTAGTGTACAGCTATAAATAAGCAAGACTATCACTGTCAGCATATTAGCAGCAGCAGTACAGACAGATTTCTCTTCTGGGTGGCTCCAAACAATGCAGGCAGACATTGCATTTACCTGATTAGGCTCATCTCCAAACCCAGGCTTGGCTATAGCTGCGTACAAGGCTGATCTTTGAATGTGCAATCAAGATGCTGACAGGCAACTACCACATATTCAGACAGCCTTCTGATTGAGGGGAGAACAGGCAGATTGGCTAGTTTATCACCTGGTTTCCTTCCCAATCAATTCAATCCCTTTTTTCTTTTTATGCAAGCCTCCCTCTGGGCCAAGGCAGCAGCTTCTTCCACTAGACAACCCTTCCTCCATTCCCTAAGCATAGTCTATCCTGTGCACTTGAAGGAGGCCAAGATCCTACAGAAGGAATGGCACCAAGTCATGTAAATCAATAGCTGTATCGTAACAGATGCAAGAGAGGGGCTGACTTGGGGTGGAATTGTGTAGAAAATTCTGGTTTAGTTTGCAGCCATCTTTGCTCTTAGTTACAGGAAGTGACCTAATACCCGTGTGTATAAGAGTGTACCTTCTGCATAAAATCATACAAGAAACTCAGTAGCACGTTTTGGGTGGGACAGCTTCTGTCAGCATTGCCAAGTGCTAGAGGGGTCGGTGGCCACAGATGTGTGTCACCTCCAGACACCACACTGCCCGGGTGACAGTTTCACCATAGCTGGGCAGTTTATTTATCCCCATGTTCATTCCTCAATATCAGGCAGTACAGTTTGCCCCAGATATGACAGAGTAAAACCGTGTTTTCATTTTTCCTGACCTATTTTCAACCAAGACCCTCTGTAGGTTGCCAAAATACTTTTCTTCTGTTCCTACAGATCTCCTCTCATAATTGGACTGAGGAATAATCAGAGAGAAATGTGCTCTGGTTTCCTGCTGTCAAAACCCTCACTGTCCATCAAGGGCCTGACTAGCCATTTTCCCTGTGCAATTTTGCAACTTCAGTATTTTAATAGCAGTGTTCAAACCATGCTTTGTGTTACACAGTAATGTATGGAGAGGAAGTCCCCACTCCAGAGAGTTTACAGTCTGAGACCTACTTTGAGTTTTCTTTGACAGCATGATGCAGCTTTGAGAAAAATGTGAGTGTGCTGTTCACTCTTGCTAGGAAACATAGCATAGAAAACAACTCCCAGACCTCCCATTCCACCATGCAAACTGCCCTTTCAGGTGGAAAACCTGGCTTTTTGGCAAACAGAAACAGTCATTCTTCCTAACAAGTTTCCTACAGCTAAATTTCATTGTGCAAGAATAAAAATGAAAGTTGAGTTAGAGCAACCCTGTAGCTGTTGGTAAGTATAGTTTGAACTGAAGCAAATCAAAGTAATAGCTTATTGCTTTTGAAGGCACCAGCTATTAAAAGCTGTGATGACCATTGCACAGACAAGTTAAATGAAAACAGTGGGTATTACCTATCTGATGTGGTGAGCACTGACTCCTGGAAAAGTTTCTTTCTTTTTTCTCATGTGATAACTTGAATTCACCTCACACCTCTCTGGCACAGCATTTACCTGCTGTCCCACAGTGATCAGCCACCTGAGCAAAAATTAGGCTTGGGGAAACAACCACTGTGTAAGTCAACCCCCAGCCACAGAGAAATGAACTGTGAGGGGATGTTTAGCATGTGTGACAAGAGTGACAGTGTGCCAGGGATTTTTAATTGCCACAAGGCGGTCGGGACTTTGATTGAAGTTTCATCATGGAGATCCTGACAAAATCACCTGATTTGTCTGCTTTAGATAAAACAAAGACCCCGCTTGACTGGTTTGAATATGAAACCTTATTCCAGGCAGATAACATATTTGGACATTGGAGGCTATGAAAATCAAATCCTACCATCAGTTGTCTCTTCCATTACGTTATGGAATACCAGGATATAAATAAACAACAGGAAAGAAGTGCTGTTCTTATTTTACCAGAACAAATTTAACATACCGGACCTACTTTTTGTTAGGGAAACTTTTATTTCCTAAATAATCTACATGTATAACAGCATCTGACTTGTGAGTTTCTGACTACAAACTGAGGGGTCCTAAAGAAGCTGATTCAAGCCAATTTTGAAGTGCCACGAAAACACAGTAACAAAAAAGCAATGGCCTATGCTGCCACTGAGGTATTTTTCACTGAGACTATTTTCCTGTGAGATGACTCATTTCAGTCCTGCTTACAGTACTTAAGAGCTGCAGCATTCCCACAGGTTTCAGAAAAGCCAAAACTTGTGAACCCTGCAAAGCAGACCAGCAGAGCAATGTAAAACCAGTACCCTGTGTGGATTCACTGTTCTCAGAGTGACCTTCACTTCATCTGCTTTTAAAGAGGAAAAGTATTGCAGAAAAAATAGTTTTATTCCAAACTAATGCCCACCTGGAAGATTTATTCCAAATAATGTTCAGTTATATGGGAACAGCAGCTACCAAAGCAGCGTGCCAGGACATCTACAGCAGTAACTTCCCGTACATACCCAGGCCTGTCTTTTGATTCATACTGCTATAGCTGCGATAAAATCCCTTCTGTTTATTTGATACAAAACCAAATTTGGTAGCACATGCCTCTTGAGACATAACTGCCCAAGAACTGCCATGCTGAGCTCCATATGAACACCTCCACAGACAGCGTTTGTGACGATGCTCTGAAGCAAGTGCAGTCACACACTCTTAATGCTAAAGCCACAGCAAATGTGTTTAATCCCACACAATAGCTCTGTTATAATATGTCTTAAGGCTGTGGTCGGCCTGGGGAAGTGGTGACCACTTCTCACATATATAACGTATACCAAACATATTCAGTTTGGCAGGGAGACAAGAAGCTGGAAGTGTCACACTGGAGCCGAGCCCCCTGACAGCATGAGACATGTGCGTGTAAGCTGTCTGGAGGAGGATATTTGATTGCCCTCTTTCTTCTCCTGCCTCTCCCCCAACAAAAGTGGAGTGACCTTCCCCCATGACCTGGCAAGCGCTGAAATTCCCCAAACACATTTTTTCTGTTGTGCCCCAGCGCTGAACAAAAGGAAACGAAGCAGCTTCGATATACTTGAAGTATGGAATGAAAATAATGCCTCTCGCTCCACCCGCAAAAAGCCGATCCTCACCTCCCGCCCAGCACGGTTTGCGCTGCCTCCCACGCTTATCTGCTGCGATGTCGGCAGCTCCTTTGGATTTATGCGCTTATTTATTTATTTATGCCTTTATTTATTTATTTGGAAAAGGGCAGAGTGGGGGGCGGGCGGGAAGGAGGAGGAGGAAGAGGAGGAGGAGGGGGGAGGGTTGGGGGGGGTCTATGTAATTGCAGTTTACACTGCGTTCCCACGCTACTATTGTTTGTGACTTTGTTTCCTATTCCCATCACGTGTGCTAATTAGTTGGAGCTGCTGGCTAGCTGGGAGGCGTGTGTCTGGAGTAAAAGCAGAAAGATCGCTTCCTGGAGGGATCCAGGCAATCTGAACAATTCTTTGCTTTACTTTCAGCCCTCTCCCTTTTCCCTCCCTCCCCCCTCCCCAGCTTTACCACTCAGGGAGGAGAGAAGTGCAGTTTGTCAAATGGTAGCCACGGGAGAGGCACAGATTTTCTCTTCTGAGAAGGAGCAACTCAGAGAGTCAAAGAAAATCGGGCTGGAAAGAGCATCTCATCTGTGTTTAACAAACATGATTTTTTTTTCCTTGTTTTTTGTTTATTTGTTTTTGTGGGTTTGTGTTGTTTTGGTTTTTGTGGGTTTTTGTGGAGTTTGGGGTTTTTTTGGTTTTTTGTTTGTTTGTTTGATTTGGTTTTTGTTTGTTTGGGTTTGCGTTTCTTTTTGTTTTGTTTGGGTTTTTTCCCTCCAGAAGTCCCCGGTGTCTTTCTGTTGTGGCTAAGAAGGTAAAAGCAACATTTTAGAAAATCCTCAGGTTATTTTAATCTGCCCTTAGGAAGTGAGTCAGATTTTTATAGCGAGGCTACAGCTAGCTCATGCCATGGCTTGCAAAACAAAATGAGACAGAGGGAGAGGGAGAGAGAAAGAGAGAGAGAGAGGAGAAGCAATCACCTGAGTCATGGCATTTGCTTATTAGTGCAGGCACCAGACAGCAAGGCTAAGTCACATGGCAAGGCCAAGTACCTGTGCATGGGTCTGATTTAAGACTCGAGGCTTTATTTGCTGGGGTTTTTTTAATTTAGATCTCCAGTTAAATCCTCCTGTTGATAATTCTGGTGTTTTCTGAATACTCAGCACACTAAACCCTTTTCAGATGGTGCAAGTGGCATACAGCCCACCCAGGCACCGGGCTGGACCCCTCCAGTGAGAGCTGCCCTGGTGTCACATCATCAGCCTTAGCTGACACCCGTCCTTCTTCTTCAGGCAGCAAGCCCTGGGGATGTGCTCTTCTGGCAGGAACAGTCGTTTCCCACTGGCTTAGAGTGTTCCTCCACTTTCTCTGGTTTCACAGACTAAAGGGAAAAAACCTGGGGGCTGAGAGAGTGCTGGGCAAGGGGAGAAGGCTGAGTGACCTCTGAAGGCAGAGCATAGCTGAGGGTCTCATAATTTCAACTGGGAGCAACTGGGTCGAGTGCCTGATGCCTGTGCTGTCACCCTGGTAAGGCTGGGGAAAGGCACAAGCGTGCTCAGGAGGCAGGTCCCAGCCTAAGAGAGAAGGGGGAGTGCCACGCACTCACCCAGAAACACAAGGTTTAAGGCTGCATTTGCTTCTCTTTCAAGAGACAAAAGCCTATGAAAGCAGAGGTTTGCTGACAACAACTGTAGTCAGGCTTAGGGCAAGTGAGCATAGCCCTTGCTTTCACATACAGGTCTGCCAATGCCTAAAAAAAAGCAATCATGTAGTGGCAGAGCAGACTGATAGCCCAAAGAAATGGCTATCAGTCTGCCCTCCACTGCATGATTGCAGCTAGGTAAAAAGCTGTGTTTCTATCTTCTGGGAAATTTCAGTATCACTACACTATTGTTTTGGGTTTTTTCTGTGGGTCAGGGAGAATTGAAGTGTCTTAAGTCTGTTTGGTTTGGGGTTTTCCTGTCCTTTCTGTTGGGAAACAAAGCCCTAGGTTTTGGAAACAGTGAAACATTTCCATGCGAGTCAGCTCAGTTTTAAATGGTATCTCTTTGAGTGTCACATTAATACTTGGATGTTGTAATTTATGTCATTCCCCAGCCTTGTTTCTTCTTAGATACTGGGCCCTCTTTCTGGGTTACCTCTCTCATGTTACTCCCTTCAACTCAGGAGGGCTACAGGAAAGTATTTTGAATTAGTGAAGGTACAGGCTGGCTGGCTGGCCCAGAGCAAGGCTGGGTAATTTTCCTACCATGGAAAGCAGTGTTTTACAGGGTCGCTCTGCAAGGCTTCAGAGCTGGTGTCCTCATACCTCATGCACACCCTGCTTTCTGTTCATAACCACTTTCAGCATTTACAAGCACTTCACAGCCACACAGTAACTCCAGCCCCTTTGGTAGGTAAATTGGGAAAACGTTTGCAGTCTAGCTTTCAATGAGCTAAGGAGCTAGAATTTCAGGAGAGCTGTGACCAAGTAAGTGGTGACCCAGCCCTCTGCAGATGAGCAGGAACTTCTGGTGATCCAGTGGGTTCCAAAGCACAGCAAGCCTTGGAGTCAGGGTCACCCACTGTGGATGTGGAGAAGTTTAATGAGGCAAACACTTGCAGAGTCCACTTTGTATCACAGCCTGCTTTACTCAGGAAACAGGTGACTGGTGAAATACAGAGAACATTCACATGTGCATTGTTAACTCCATTATTTCCATTCGATAACACCCTTTGCCCCAGGTTTATACCTCTGGCAACAGTGACAAGCAAATGGGCCTGAGCAGTGCACCGTCAGATCTTCCTTTTTCTGGTGGAAAGCAACCCTGTCTTTGGGAATGGCTACAGTATTACTGAGGGGAAAACTAAACTCTAATGTAGCCCTGACAATCTGCAGCTTTTTGCACCTGATCTTCCACTGGCCTTAAACATTATGTTTAATTATTATTTAAATACAACTCACAGACTGTTCCAACCATTGAACTCCCAGAGAGATTGCTAATCAGGGAAAATTGCACTGCAGGGAGTGGTGAGTGCTGTGTTCAGATATCTTTTAAGGATTTTTGTGAGGACCACCAACATCTTTGCACAAGTAACCTGAACCAAAGGAAAAATAACTTAGCAAAGCACCTCTGTGCACTGTAACAATTACAAAGCTTCATCAGGATTTAATCTAGTTAATGAATTTTTAGTTCTTGCAACTCATTATTTCTATTTAGAAATTAAAAAGCTCCAGCAAGTATAAAATAAATTTTAAAACTGAAAAAAAAAAATTAAAAAGCCAAGCCCATCAGTGAGTCATTCAAAATCTCTCTATTTTTTTTCCTGTTTTCTCACTGAATATGGAAAGTGGCTCATGATTTCTTTCCTGATACACAAAGACTACTTAAGACTGGTTTAGCTGCCTGAGGGAGCTTCACTCAGACTTCATGGCCACAGCAGCCTCTGCAATAGAACAACATAGCTCCAGCTAAAAGAGGTTTCTGGATGCATTGATCATAGTAATTGCAAAATGCTCTGTGAAGATGCCCACACTTTTTGAAACAACAAATTAAGAGGATGACCTCATTTCAACTTTCTCTCTGTGTGTGTACTGGTACAGTATATTTGGTTGCACACAAAAATTTTGAAAATGGTACTTTTCCATGGTCAGCTGAGATAATCAGACATTGTTTTCTACGAAGTAATGTTCTACATCTTAGTACTGGCCCAGTATTTGTGTCTGCCAGTTTGCTCCATGGTGCCTCTTCCTGCACCTGCAGATTGGCAGGAAGGCAGGAGGAAGACTATGCTGCAGTGAGCAGGAAGGCTTGAGCATGCACATCAGCTCCTCTGGCATGGCCAATGAAAGGCTAATCTAGGTCTCTACAACAGTTTTGCATAAAGCTTGTAGGATCTTCATTAGTTTGAATCTGCCATTTATCAAAGGCATTGGGTGTTTGCCAACAATCTTCAGCATTATTGAGTGGACAGTGACTGATGGGTAACAGTGAGGCAGAGAAATGAGATGGTTGCCCAAGCTTGGCTATCAAAGGAATCCATTTAGAAAGAGCCTCTTTCTAGTACTAAAATGTTTCCCCATGGGTTAGGAGGAAAAAATTATTTCTCTCCCCAGGGTAGTAGTAGCAACAATCATGCTGTAGACTTCATGGTCTAAATAAATGAGATTCGTTTTTTTTAGGAAAATTCAATATCTTTAGATCTAAGGTTTGTGTGCCCTGTTTATCCACTTTCTCAGCTATATCACCTGGCCTGGTAAAAGATATTCCCTTTCCTTGCAAACTTTGTCTCTCTTAAGGATTTGGAAGACCCTTAGACACTGGAGTAGTGGGCCTCAGAGTAGGTACACAGATTAGATAGTTAATCAGTCACTCACAGATTGTTTCTGAGATAGAAGAGCTTTCATATGCTCTGTTGGAGAATTCTCAGGTTTGTGATGACTGAGAATGGGGGTCTGGTTTCAGTACCACATTTACAACTACAGGAATGTAGAGCCCACCTTTAACTTGGAATTATTTGCATAGAGCATTCAGGTAATATAAAGGAAGCTGATTACTTTATACCAGCTGGATTACAGCAAGCCAATATTGACTTCAGGTTTTGGTTGTCAGGAAGATTTATTTACCTTGAGGTAAATATTGACTATGGCACAGCCAAGGCCAGTATTTACTTTGGAGGAATATCAATCTTGGTGGCTCAGAACTGGAAGTCGATATCTTCATTGTTATACTTTTTCATAACTACTGGAGAGGGGGCAGGAAATGGGAAACACTTATGTACATAATTTAAGAGAGTAGTTGTGATTCAGTGAAGAAAAAAAAAATAATTAAAAAAAAAGAAAATTTGGAGAGGAGTTCCTTACCTTGGACCAGTAAAGGACAGGAGCTGCTGCATGGACCTTATGCAGTTGGAATATTATACACTCCCAGGCAAACCCTCCCTGCAGAAACTTATTGTGGACCTCTTGGAAAGTAAACAGCAAGAAATGTAAGCAGTAGGTGCCATCAGGAATGGTATAGCACACAGAAAGAGATTTTCTGTTCCCAGCCTCCACTGAACTGTCAGTTGATTTTGCCTTAATACTCTGTGAGCCCTAAAAAATACAACATGCCTGCTCTGCTATGGGGTGTTTAGAAAGCCATTGAAGTTGTGCTTATTGGAGTCTTTGTCACTTGTGTCTCTGTAAAGAAACACAGCATCTAAATTTAAACCAAGAGGAGGATGGAGTCTGTTTGGATTTGGGTGCACTAACGTGGAAAATTCCCTATGTTGCTTCTCACCCTGTTGGGGAAATGGTGGAGAAGGGCATTAATATTTGTTACTATTATGTTATCCATGAAATCTCTTGGCATTTGCACACAGACACACACCATCATCCTTGAGGTAATGTGCAATGCTTCCCAAGTGCTACAAGAGTACAAAAATACCCTGATAATGTCAGAGTCCTATTAACTACAGAGAAACAGCTTTCAGGATCCCATGGAGCTGGAAGAGGAAGAGTGCTCCCCAGCAGAAAGCCCAGGTGTAATGCTATGCAAGACATGTTAACAGGCAACCCCAGCTGTGAAGAACCAGCCAGCATCTGGATAAGTCTCCAAAGGACTGTGGGTGGTTTCCCAGAGGTTTGTTCATGCCACCACACTGCTGGTGGTAGCAGGAGGAGTTTGATGCAGGCTACCTAGAGTACACCTTAGATAAGAAGCCCATGGACTGATTTGTAGCCTGGTATAGTTTGCACCTGCTGAAACTGAGACCTTTCTGACCTGGAACTCAGCTCCCTCCAGAGGAAACAAGTGTTTGTGGAGCCAGAATTGGGTCTCTGCTCAGGAAACCCAGCCTTGACGTGGACATATCTTCAAAGTGGTGCCAAAGACAGCCTGTCGAGGGTGTGTAGTAGCAAAGGAGGGCTACATGGCCCCGGGGCTGCTTCTCACCTGAGAGGTGCCCCGGGAGGCACAAGCTGCAGTGGGGACACTCACCCAGCCCACAAACGTGACAGGAGTCAAGTCTCTGCAGCGAGCCATTCGCTATCTCAAGAACATCCTCAGCCAGTGACTTGCAGCTGGATTTGCCATCATCTTTGCTTCCCAGCATTAATGTTTGCCTTTCAAAAGCTCTACAGACTTAACAGCTGTTGTGGCCATTGCTGTGAAGATGCAAACTGAGCTTGTTAGAAATGCTTTTTGTTCCATGTGTTACTTGTATTTGTATGCTGCGGGCCCTCTGAAGTAGACATCAGAGCTGAGAAAACTCCTCTGGCCCTCCTGTGTCAGTCCACTCCTTTGGCTTCCCTGTGCTCATGGGAGCACTAGCAGACCAACATTGGTGGGTTCTCACCTAGAAGCCTTGCTAGGGCCTGTGCAGGAGCAATGATGGTTCTTCAGACAGCTTTCAGAGAACTCAAATGCCATAGAGGAGTTGCCCAAGTCATCCAACAGCAATGTCAGCTTAGGTCCATCCTCTCATGAAACAAGTGACTTTTTATGTTTGTGATCAATAAATGTCATCCTGTAATTATAAAGTAATTATAAAATTACTTCATGTGATTAAGTTACTACGTGTTAACAAGATAGCATCACGGGTAACAAGATCATCTGTTCCTTTGACCAGGCAGCAAACTGTAATTGTATTCATTTTTCTTCTTATATTTTTATAGTTTGGTCTAGAAGGTGGAAGAGATAGTGACGATAGAATTCTACATTCCTGAGGTAATAGATGTGAATTTTGTCCCTCACTTCACATGAAAATAATTCACTCCTGACTAATGCAAAAGCTAAGAGAAGCGCAATGGAGTTTGGAATAAGATACTCCCTTGCATGACTGCCTCAGAATATTGTAGGAGGGAACTTTAACAAGTAATGGACAGCAGTCCTTTCACTACAATATCTACAAGACATAGGGTTGTTTTGGAAAAGATTGTTGCCACACTGCAGAGGCATATGGTCCTCAAGGTGAAAAACTGTCACATGCTGAAAATTCATCTGAGAGCAGCTCATCTTGAGAAAAGTCTTTGCTCTTACAGTGTCAGGGGGCTCAGTTGCAGCTCAGATAATTGATTTGTGTGCATGTGCATGCGTTGCCCTTCATCAGCTGTAACATATGGATTTCACCCTTTTTTTTTCCATGCAGATTTCTTCCTTGCAAACAAAGTGGTATTTCCAAGGGTAAGTAAGAACATCCAACCCTTACCCACATGTCAGGTCTTCAGCCTCAGTCTTAAAATAAACATAGGTTCTCACATTGGGCTTCTGTGAGGGGTAACCAGGCTTCAATTTGGTCCCTTGGGAGGGTTTTACATCAAGAGGAGATGAGGTTTGTGGCTTTGTCAAAGCCAAGAAGCCAAGGGAGGAAATGAAGGGAGACCCAGGAGGAGCTCTCCTTTGCTCTCACCTCCCATTTGAAGAAAGGCATAATGATGCATTTTGAAATTAATATTTGTCTTCTGTTCCTGCCATTCAGAAATATTTAATCCCCTGTGTTTGTGTGTTTTTTAAGGCTGCTTTGGCTTTAGTGAAATCCCTTCCCTTGCTGAGATTCATAACATTTTTTTTTATAACTGACCACGCTAGAGGTCTGGAACGCCATCCGCCTCTTTGGAAAATAATTACCATTTGTGTGGTCTAATAAACAGTCCCAGAGGGTTCAACATGAAATAGCCAGGGTCTACAGGAAAGAAAACTATGTGGAAACTCACGCAGCCCCACTAATCTGCAAGGAACAAAACAAAGTTGTACCCTGGGGTAAGAACCAGTAGCGACTCGCTTAATTGCTACCATGTCAGCGTGTGAAACTACTGCCTCTGCACAAACTAATGTGAACCTGATGCGCTCAGATTTCTGATTAAGACCAGCTAAATTTCACTTCAAACGAGCAGATAATCCCCGCGACAGATCTGCTGGGCAGCCAGGGTTGTGTTTGTCATCTGAGCCTGATGAGGTGACCAGTGGGGGGGGACATGGACACCCCAGGGCCGTCACCTTTAATGTGCATTGGGTATAAATAGGGCAGACGGTGCCTCTGAATCTGTGTCCCTCCCTTACCCACCTCACTCGTGTTGCCCCAGTCAGAGGGTGATGAGAACAGAAGGTGAAGCCCCTTTGATTAGACCACAAACAATCTTCTGCTTTTTAATCCTTTTTCTGCTTTCCCCTAAAGTGTCCTTCAATGAGGGCAGCTTTAAAAAGTCTCCTATGTCCTGTAGTCTCCTCTGTGACTGCATGAGGAGGGACCACAGGTGCAGAGGACAAATTTGGGCTCATAAAGTCATAACTCAAACCCCTGCTTTGTTCCAGATGGCAAGGCCAGCCAGTCTGCCCAGAGGCAGTGATGCCAGGGCCAAGATGATGCCTGTCTCCCCTTCAGCATGGGAAAGCCTTTCCATAGTGGCTTTTCCCCAGAATCCCTGGCCCAGAACAGGCCATGAAATAGCCTTGTACTCCTTGGCTTAGATTTGAGAGAGCAGCTCATGAGCTGCTCCAAGAGCAAACTCCTGACCCCACAAACACCCTGGCCAGAGTCCCAGGGCTTGGTTCCCAGTGCACACCAAGACGTGCTTAATCTGTCAGGCCCTTCAGCCCCTGCCCAGTCACACAGGAAGCCTGTGGTAAAGCCAGGAATAAAACTATTGCCAGAAAGACCTCCTGGCAGTCCTGAGCCTGCCTTAATCGCTAGATTGCACTTCCTTTTCTTCACCCATTACACAAGATTTCTTCTTTTTTGGTATTTTTAGTGGGACACTCTCCAATTTCCAGTGGATTTTGGACATGGTAAATAGCAAGGCTGCTGTTTGTTTCTTTTAGGTGTATGTGAATGCCTTCAGACACAAATTCCTGAAGTCTTTTCTTTGAAAGGAATCAAAATTCAGAAGTGAGAAAAGCTTTTCTTATTACGCTTTTGATACTTCTGTAAATCTTTCCTTTTTTAAAATTAAATCTGCACAAAAGTGCACGAGAGTGATGCAGTAGCTCCCACACTACATGCTGCAGTCACTGAAGGAGAGATCCCATGGGTGCTTGGTGGTGCATCCTTTAGAGCATGGCAGAGTTCTCATTCATCACCAGTGAAGATGCTCTGGAGACACTGGGTAAGTGCAACAAGTGCCAAGACACTGCCCAGCTCTGTGTTCTGCATACACCACGTATTTTGAAGAAAACTAGGTGGGTTTTTTTATATATATATATATATCAAAATACTGAGACATTTCATTATTAGATCTCATACAAAGAAACTGTTTGAAAAAAGTACCAAGTGGGTTGTTAGGAGGAAAGGGGCAATGAAAGAGGAAAGAGCAGCGGTCTGGGAAGCGTTAGAGGAGTTTTAAATAGGTGAGAGCAACAGTACCCAGCTTCTCTTTCAGGTCACTCGGGTTTCTGTGTCCACAGTCCTTCCCAGGACCCCTTCTTTGGGTGGCATGTGCAAACAGGAGAAGATCCATTCATCTTCTGTGGCCAGATAACATCCTGAACAACTTCTAGAGGAATGGGTGTTGAGGACCATGGGCCATTACTGCCATTGCCAGCAGCAAAGAAACTAGCCCACACTTGCAGCTTCTCTGTAGATGGTCTCTGAAGGCTAAGACAAGCTAGAGAGCTCACAGGGTGTGCATTTGCAGATGTCCACCTTGGTAAGCTGTTCACTGGTCATCTCCTCCCTTCTACCCCTTCTGGAAGTGCTTTTCTCCACCAGCAGCCCACCAGCTCTGATGGGCACACACTCCCCATTTCTGCAGTATCTTTTTTTCCCTCTCCAGGAAACAACATTCTGCTCTGCAAACATATAATGCACATTAGCTAATCTCACACAGGCAGCGAGCCGGTGGCAATAACAGAGTTGACATCAAAGGGCTGAAAGCCGTGTCTGATTTGCTCTGCCTGGCTATAAATTAAGTGAACCCTACTCCCAGCACCTCATCCCTATGACCTCTGAGGTGCTATAATTACTGGGGCACTCTGTGTGCTAAGTCAATGTGGAAATGAGGTTAGTCATACTTTCCTGGAAGTGTGATCTTGCCCTGCTTGGCTGCAACCCATGAGCTTCCTAACGTTATAAGCACTTTCCAAACTGAATGCTTTTCCAGTGGAAAGCCTTCCTGCTCTATTGTGAACTAGGGCAGAAATAAATGATCTGCATCGAGAGCTGGCAGGAATTCAGGTGTTTGGGGTTTTTAAAAAAAGAGAAAAAGAAAAAAAAAAGGAGAAGAAGAAGAAGAAGAAGAAGAAGAAGAAGAAGAAGAAGAAGAAGAAGAAGAAGAAGAAGAAGAAGAAGAAGAAGAAGAAGAAGAAGAAGAAGAAGAAGAAGAAGAAGAAGAAGAAGAAGAAGAAGAAGAAGAAGAAGAAGAAGAAGAAGAAGAAAAGGAAAAGAAAAAGAAAAAGAAAAAGAAAAAGAAAAAGAAAAAGAAAAAGAAAAAGAAAAAGAAAAAGAAAAAGGAAAAGGAAAAGAAAAAGAAAAAGAAAAAGGAAAAGGAAAAGAAAAAGAAAAAGGAAAAGGAAAAGAAAAAGAAAAAGAAAAAGAAAAAGAAAAAGAGAAAGAAAAAAGAAGAAAAAGAAAAAGAAAAAGAAAAAGAAAAAGGAGAAAAAGGAGAAAAAGGAGAAGTAAAAAGAAGGGGATGTGTTGAGGTGACTGAATCAATGCGTTTCACATGGAGGTTTGCTTTCAGCTGAGAAAGGGATCAGTGGCTATGTGAGATGAGAGAGTCCTGCAGAGAAATCCCAGGACTGGGTTGTTCTCCTGGCTGAACTGCTTCATCTCACTTGAAAACCAGAGCAGCCCCAATGCACAATGTAACTGACAAAGGATCACAAGAATGAAAAGAGAAATTACATTGCAAGCGTAGAGCAAACCAGGAGAAAAGTTACCTGATCCAGGATATCACCAAGATGTGATAAATTAAGGTTTTCTGAGGGGAACCATCGTCCTTTTCCTTGGTATTTCTATTTTCTGGGTCTTTTCTGAAGTTATGAGGCAACCATTGGAGGAACCTCACATTAAACACCCAGACTCCAAACTGAATTCTCAAAGAACTTGGCAAGTTGATATTTTAGGAGAGATTCACAACAATTTATTTTACAGCAAGAGTATTTAATTTATGTTTTAGAATAAAATAATTACAATATCAAACAAATTATATTTTATTGACTTTGCCACTGCATATTCATTTCAAACTTTGAATAAATTTAAGCATTTCTCTTTCTATTCTGGAAAGAGTTCTGCCATGAAAAACTTTTGTTTGCTGGTGCAAAACGTTCCACAGAAAGCTCCTGATGGGAAGAGTTTGTGCATTTATACTGTTTGAATCCTGACAGCACTGAAAATTTAAAGAAGGGAGTTATTTGCACTATATGCCTTGGCCATCCTCTGCAAAACTGCAAATGGACCCCATGCTGCCTTCTGCCATGCTGCATCAGCACCTTCTCACCCAAAGGTCAAAAATGTGTCAAAATGTTCAAGCTTCAACTACATCTGTAGCTCTGACCTCTTACCTTGTTCAATGGTTACCTTTCGTAAATGGCAATGAAAACATTTCATGGATCCATTAAAAGTTTTCTGGCTTTAAAACTTACACAGCATAAAAATAGACTTTTTCATAGTCTTTGTTAGTTTATACAAGGAAGTATCTTCTGTAATGCTCTGCTGGCATCTAGCAGATTCTTCAAAATAATTTGTTTCTCTCTTTTCAGGACAACAGATTGCATTGCTACATCTGTGAGGAGCTGGAAGCAATCCTGCTTCTTCCTGCATAGTGTAAGGTTACCCTTGAGTGACAGCAGCAGGAACAAGAGTCACTGGAATTATTCAGCAAGCGAGCTGTGATGAGCCCCAAATCAGTCACCAAGCCAGAGAAGCACCTCTCCTCTCTTCCTTGCAGCCAAAGCTTTTGAGCAAGAACTTTTTGTAGCACCAAACAATGTTTTATAGTCCTAGGTATGGGGTTAACCCAAAAGAATTATAGCCTAGAAGTCCTTAGGCTGATGTGGGAGACTTCAAAAAGAACTGTTTGTGTGCAAGAAGAGACATCTTCCAGTGATTAGTGCTGTTGGCCAAAGAGTGGGGCACCTAGACCACACCACTCTACCACAAAATTGTGTCAGAAAGGTGGGTAGATCTCCTCCAGCAAGTTTAGCCCTAGCAAAAAGGCAAGGTCAGGCAGTGAATTTGTCAGTGAGAGCACATCTGTGCCTGTGCAGCTAGCAGAGCTTGGAGATAGACCATTGGAGGATGATGCCCCATGCATCTTTCAAGTTGTCATTTTGTAGTTTTAATAGAGTATGAACATCAAAACCACATGATTTGGGAGTTTGCTATCTACCAAAAAACTTTTGGAACAATTCCTGCACTCTTTCCAAAAGTGAGCAAACTATAAACAACTGTGAATACTGAATATATCCCCCTCTCCAAACAATGTAGTAAACAGTGCTTTAAGGAGCTCTGGATAAGCAGTAAGAAACCCTGTGTGGATGAGGCTTACAAGGGAGCTAGGGCTTGGAGCTCCCCTTACACTGAGAATCACAGACATCTCTTACAGAAGGCAACATAAAGATCTGTCCATCCTCCTATGTGTTTCCTGACCTTAGCTGGCCTCTGAGCAAGGGGACTGAGCAGAAAATGCACCACAGGGGACACTTTCCTTGCAGAGTCTGCCAGGCCATCTTGAGATTTAATTTCCTGTGACCCAAAGCAATGTCAGAGCCTGTCATGCGGCAGATTGTCTGTGAACTGGTAGCAGCAGACCTCTGCTGTAAAGCTCTGGGTTTACTTCTGCCTGGACTATGTCTGCATCAGTAAATGACTACATCAGGGCTCATGAGGCCAAGTGCCACAGCACAGTTTATATCCATACAGCTAAACATTCCTCTCAATATTGGAGATTGGACTAAAACCATACTGCTGAGGCAACCTGGATAATCATGAGAGTGGCCAAACCCACTGCCAGCCAGCTTAGAATCCTGGTTCTGAGACACATCCTGCTGCAGAGA
This sequence comes from Heliangelus exortis, assembly GCF_036169615.1. NCBI lineage: Eukaryota > Metazoa > Chordata > Aves > Apodiformes > Trochilidae > Heliangelus > Heliangelus exortis. The sequence goes on from NC_092423.1 coordinate 122,210,602, forward strand.
TCCTGAAGTCTGTCTGGCTGCAGCTAAGACAGCTGAAGGAGTTGCTGTTCAAAGTGTTCATCTTCCCTCCATCCCACCTATCTACTCGAGCAGCTCTGCCACGCACCATAGCTGTGGGCATTATTCATCCAGGCCAGGTGAGCCAAACCCAGATGAGTTTGAATGGTTTTGGTAGGAGGTTCTTCCAGGACCTGGGTCATTCGGAGAAACGGGAAATAAGGACTGGTTTTTGCAGTCAGCTGTAATGTCTATAGGAGGTGAAATGACCTGAAGCTGGGGAAGTCTCCTTCTGGCTGACACACAGGCAGGGGATGCATGATGGCTGTTTGTGTGCCCTTCACATTGAGCTCAAGACATTTGCTGCTTGGTTTAATCAGCAGCTCAGTGTGACAAAATGTGAAGGCGTCCAGGGGTCTGGCTTTGCTGAGAGCATCCTACCAGTGGAGACAGTAGGGCTCCAATCCAGTCTGTAAATCTCTAGGAAGAGCAGGAGAAAAATGGCTGTGCTTTTCACATCTCAGGACCACTCACTACAAAACATAATATACTTCAATGTCTTTCCCAGTTCAAGACCCACAACTGTGTGAGCTTGGCAACAGCCTCCCTGCTGCCAGCCACTCCAATTCTCAGCCAGGCTGCACAGATCAGCCTCAGCAGTAAGGTCTCTGAGATGTCAAGAGCTGCAAAGTGTGGGCCTGATCCTACCCAGTAGCTGAGGGCAAGCAGCCCTCTGGATCTGCAGAAACTGCAGAGTCCCAGCTCCTCTGGCAGGCATTGTCTTGCTCTTTGGCTTGAGTTTCATTTATGAGAATTAGCCTGGAGGTTGAGAAATTACAAATGGACTGGCCAATGTTTATGAGCTGGGCAGAAAGAGGATTATGCAAAGCAGGAGACACTGGAAAATCAAATAAAATATACTGTCCTGAAAAGTGGGTTGCATAATAAAAACAACAATTGGGGGGGGGGAATAAGAAAAATAAGAAAAAAAAAATAGTCTCTGTCCACAAGTCTTCATGGTTGTTTTCTAACCCCTGTCCACCCAGCCCTCGGGAAGATGTGCAAACACAGGCGTTTGCAGGGGAGGCGAGGAGGACGCTTCTCGCCTGAGGAGGGAGAGACGCCTCAGAGGGCTCCTCCTGCTGCAGGCGGGCAAGCAAGGGTGGCTGGTGGGCGAGCAGGGGTGGCTGGCAGGCGCCGAGGTGCGATGGCCCCACAGAAGGCCATGCATTGTGCACGGCACGGCGAGCCGGCTCTTCGGTGCCAGCCAAGAAAACAAATGCCTTTCTCCTGGAAATGCTTCCACTGCTCCTGCTGAGCGAGTTCATTTCAAAGCCAGCTGACTTTTTGCCCTTTCTAATAGAGCTTAAAATGTTTCTGTTTTCCAGCACACACACACACACACACACACTCCAACTCTCAGCTCGGGTGCATTAATACCGCAGGTTTGTGGAATGCCAGCGGAGTATATGGCAAATCAAAAGGATTAGGAGGGCGATTGGCATCTGAGGGGGCCGGTAGGGTCTTAGGATTCTTCCCCACAGCGGTAGTGAAACGCTATAAACCCGCAAATCTTAAAAGGTATCAGTTAAAGCCAGCAAAATCCCCTTTGGAGACTGATCCCTCCAGCTGCGGGGTTGCCATCCTGCCTTTCCCATCCTGGATTTTTCTTTTTCTTTTCTTTTTTTTTTTTTTCTTTTTCTTTCCTTTTTTTTTTTTTTTAATTTATTTATTTATATTATTTTTTCCTCTTTTGTTCCGCCCCTACTTTTTTTTCTCCCCTGCCCCAGTTTTAATTTTTTTATTTTTCCGATTTTTTCTTCCCTTTTTCCTTCTTTTTCCCCTCCCTCCCTTTTTTTCTTTTTTTCCCCCTTTTCTCCCATTTCCCCCCTTTTTCTTAGTTTCGCCGTTTTCTTTTTTTTTTTTTCCTTTTTCCCCCTTCCTTTTTCCCCTTCCCCCACCCCGCCCCTTCCTTTTTATTTTGTTTTCCTTCTTTTCTTTTTTACCCCCCTCCCCTTCGGCTCTGCTCCCCCCGCCGCCGGCCTCGGAGGAGCGGAGCAGAGCAGAGCTGAGCAGCGGTCCGGGCTCGGGGGCCCCGCGGGGTGCTGCGGATCGCTCTCCCGCAGCGGCCGCAGCTCCTCCCGGCGCTGCCCTCGGCCCGGCCCCGCAGCTGCCCGCCCGCCGGGGCCGTGTGTGTGTTTAGGAGGTGCCGTTTCCCACAGCTCTGATCTAATGCAGCTGTAATTCAATCTCCGTGTGACCGACACTCCGCCGGCGCTCTCCCACCCGCCGGCAGGCTCCTCTCTCCCAGGCTGTGTGTGTTACACATTTACACTGTCAATCTGACAGGCTCCCCTCAAACAACCCCTCTGTATAGATTTACAATGTCAATCAGGCGGGCTCGGGGGGCTTGGCTGCGGCAATAACTCCCGTCGCTCCCTCCCCTGCCCTCCGCCTCCGCTCGCCCGCAGTGTAGTCACCCTATACCTGCCACTCAGCCCCGGCAAAAGGGTTTTTGTTTAATGGCATTTGTGTGCGACCACAAAGAGTAAAGGCAGCTGAAGCAGATAAGGCTGAGAACCTGAAACAGATGTAAAAGAGATCAGGCCGAGTTTTCTGCGGATCCTCAACTCCTGTAGAGATTTATGACCCCTTTTAACCCCGTTTTAAATAGGTTAAACTGGGCTTGTTTTAGACGGACAAAATTTCTATACCGGCACTTGTGTAGAACTTTACCCAGAGGAAAGGATCAGCCTCCCCCCCGCCCCAGTTTTGCTCCGTTCCTTATCACTAAGCCAACCCATTCGGCCACTGCACTGCCTGTCGTTTGAACATTTTTCTGTGATGTCATTATAGTTCACATCCTCCAAAAGATCTCGAAGCTGCTGGCTGACCTTTAGCCCCTGAAGAACCCTAATTTTGGGCTGGCAACTTACAGCTCAGCAAGCGAGGTGAGGCAGGCAGACAACAGCAGCGGCAGAGGACGGGAGCACGGGACAACAATAAGGACAATAAGTTGTCCTTGGAAGCGCTGGGCTGCGATTGTCATCCCAGACACAGCCATGGGAGACTCAGTTGGGATCGTTTTCTTTTGGCAGACAGCTTTGAACTCTGCTTTTCCCTTCCTGCTTCTCCGTTAATTACAAGTTTCTGCTTCTTCCCAGTGACAGATGAATCTGCCTGGGGTGAGAAAAACCAAAGGGACAAATTCTGATTTGTTAGAGGTGCTGAGCTTCCTTTGACTCACACCAAGTGACTCCAGATTTACACCAGAGGGCCTGAACTGAGGAAAACATACCTTAGTAGTTCAATCATGCTTTGTACAAAAGGTACAAACCATTTTCCCTTGCAGAAGGTTTGGCTGAGCACTGTGATACTCACTACAGATAGCAGCAAAGACTTTCTTCTTGCTTTCTTCTCCTCTTCCTGCAGTCACCAACAGCACTAATTTCTAGAAGATCATGGGGGCCATTTCTCTAGGGCTACACCAAAAACCAGAGCCCACAGTAAGACCCATTCTGCCTGTTGCATCCGTGGGCTGGGACACTGTCTGAGCTGCTGGAGAGCAGTGGTGGTTTCTGAGCTTCATTTTGGGAATCACCAGCCAGCATCACTTGGTTGACCCTTCAGCTGGAACCGTCCAGCTTCTGCACTGCCTCATGGAAGTGACGGTGGCTCTTCAGCCCACTCACAACTCCAGTATCATTAGCTTTACCAATTTTATTTTTTATTTTTTAACAAGAATTTCTGAGTTTCACCGCTACCAGGAGAGGCTTTTTTTAAAAAGTGCTTTTCCTACTGTTCTCCTATAATGGAGGCTCAAAACAAAACAAATCTAGAAACACTACCATAAGAAGAGCCACGTCAATTATTTTCTTCCTTGAATAATGACTCATCATAGTTTTTTCACATTCTGAGCTTTGAAACCAGCTGGAAGAGGTAAAGCATATTTCATTCCTGTCATACAGGACTTCTTCTGAAACCCCTATGTTTTCTCTGTTTGGGGATGGAGATAAAAGAGGAAAGTCCTCTAACAGCAAAACAAAGAGTCTTCAACTTGTGGCTGTGCCTCCGCTCTCCCACGTATGCACCTGTGTTCCCAAGCCTCTAACAACAGCATCAGAGTTTAAAAAAGCTTTGCTGTGCTCAAAGGAAAGTAAGAAATGTCACCATCCAGCCTGGAAGGGAGAAAACTTCTAACCAGAGGTCATGCCCCAAATCAATATTCATAGGGCACATGCTACTGGAAAGGCCTCCAGAGAAGAAAAAAAACAGTGATAAAAAGTAGAAGTGTCATAAAATGGAAATGAAAGCCTCTATTTTTTTCCCAGTTTTGTGACAGGCATTTTCTGCTGAACTTCTTCCCAGCACCTGACTCACACCCAGCAAGTGACTGCAGATGCCAGTATTTTACCCCACAGTTTGCACATACATGAGAGAATTCAACTTGAACCAAAGGGGCAGAAAAACCAAATGTTTCCCACAGCTGCCAGTGCTGTGGGTTCCTGTCCATCAACAAACACCCAGAACCAGTGAGAAGAGGCCTGGCATGCAGGCAGCTGCTCCCTGGTAGGACAGGGTACCCACCACACAGCCCCGTGTCCAGCAGCCACTGTGACACTGGGGCTCAGCCCAGGTCTTGGCCCCTCCTGTCCTCATTTTGCTGAGGGGGCTGCAGTTCCTCTGGCTTTATGCAGACAACATCTCAGGGCCAAGAGCAAGAGGGCACAAGGAGATCTTACTGCTTCTTCAGTGGGAGGCCAGGTAGAGCTCAGCCCAACTCCCTCTACTCCCATCATCTCTGCCTCAGCCTGCAGATTAACACCATCACCCTAAACCCACAAACTGAAAATAGTTTTTATTTTAAGGCAACATTAAAAAAAACTACAAAAAAGGTTAAAGGCCCCATATTATTATTTTATTTTATTTTCCGTCCCGTGTTATTAATTAAAAAAAAACTTTACCCAGCTTGAGAATTTGATTCCTCCTGCATGATAGGGGGAAGGAAAAGAATCTCTCTTGAGAAAGGTCTCCAGAGTCCTTAATCACCATTTAGGGGCCCTGCTCTTTGAAGGGCCATAGAGGAACAAAGTGGTTTGGGGATTAGCGCATGGCTTTTATTTCTTCCCTAATGATGAGAAAAGTGCAACGAATGCCTAGGGCAGATGATAAATTGAGTCAGAAAATGTTGCACGAGTGCCCTTTGCTAAGCTAGAGGATCAGTGTCAACAATATAAAAAAATGCTTCTGTTTGCTCATAAGAAATAATGTTTGAATCATTAAACAGTAGAGACGGTATTGGTCATATTTAACCTCCTGGTACCTGCAGCCCCTTTGCAAACAACCCCTTTGAAGTGACTTCAAAGGGTCTGTGCTCATAAGGAGAGGCTGCAGTATCAGTCACTTCATTGGTTACTCTGGGGACTGCCGAGCGAAGCACAACAGAGCTGGGCTGACTCTGCCCAACAACCTCATTCAGAGATGGGAGTGAAAAGGAAGGCTATCCAAAAGCCCTTGAGAATATTTTACTCCACAGAAGAGAGAGAAGAAAATACAGCATGTTCCCTTTGACATTGTCCCCCAAGCCACTTTGAGGTGGGATTTCCTTCAGTCATGGGGAAAAAAAATAAATAAAAAATTAGAAGTTAATTCCAGGTGGGGAAAAAAAAAAGAAAAAGTTAAATAGAGTCATGAAGATTTGTAGAATGTGGTGAGGGTGAGGAATCCAGGATGGAGCCAACATCTTCAGAAGTCACTGGAGGCACTCCCTGGTTTTAGATAGTGCCAAGGCAGGCTTGAGCCAAGGCTAGCAGGCAGCATGAGCCAGAAAGCTCTGCTGGCAAGAGAGGTACAGGTCAGGAGCTGACTTAAGAGAAAACAACCAAATATGCAAACCAGACTCTAATTTTTTTTCCTTTCATATGGCTGAGTTACAGCTCCATCTCAGAGTGCTGGCGCTTCGATACATCAGGACTTGCGGACTTGCCTTTTCTTCTTTGCTTCTTCTTATAAACAATTTCTCCCTCTTTGAAAACACCATGAGTCTTAGAATTCAGGCTGTCTGTGCCATAGGTAAAGATGCTATCATTGTTTTGGTTTTTTTTAACTTGGAAGAATGATCCAAGTAACTTTCTTAGTTCTGGAGCTCAGACCACTTTCTTTGAAAACTAGTGTGATTCTGACAGGAGGTGGATTTCATGGGCTCATTTTACCTACCCATTCACTAAAGAAGAAGCCTGCAAAGATAAAATGTGCAAAAGTGCACTGGTTTTATGACTAGGGTTATCTACTTCAGTGATACATGATGTCCTGCTACTTATTATGGCCATTTAAAAGGTTCAAAGGTACTTTCTGAGGAAAGACACAATATATATTCATACTACATTATTTTATTCTCTCAGATATTCTTAGTAAGTAATCCTTACCAGAGATATGTAAACATTCTCCCTTTTCAAAATATCTGAATCCAGCTTTTAGGTTTTTATATTTAGAGGATTCTATAAGGATCTTGGCAGGATGAGGACTCCAGCAAGAACTTCAGGATTTCTAAAATAATTGGTGTTTTTAATGATAAAACAGCACGAAAGAAAGTGCCAACAGTTTATCTCCATGGAGACAAATAAATTACCTGCTCCTACAGAAAAGTAACCTGGTTAACACCTTAGATATTTGTGAGGTATGAAAAAATAATGATAGGGAAAGTGCTCCTCAGTTAGCAGCTGGCAGAGAAAGAAAATATGTTCCATGAAGAATGAAGACTAGCAGCATGCTTTACTACACGTTAGCTGAACATATAAAATAAATGCTGAGCTAGCATTATTGTCTTCCTTAAAATACCTACACTGTGTGGGTGACAAATTGTTGAAGTGGCAAAATTACTGAGGAATTTTAAGTATAAGGAGTTGGGGAGCTTGTGTTTGCCTCTCCTGTGTAAAAATAAACAAATGGGACAGAAATGGCTCTGTTAAGGTTGAAATCAGAAGAAAATACTTTTACTAAGTCAAGGAAGCACAGATATTAGGAAAATATTGTGGTCAAGAAATGTAAGGATGGATGTTACCTAGACCTCCAAAGATGCTGAGGAGAGAAATTTAGAAGATGTTTTTCACATTTGCCAAGAATGTAACACTGCCAGCCTTTGCGTCTGTGGAAAGGAAAAGTAGAAACACATATTGGGTTTAAAAGGGTTGCTAGAGAAAAAGGAAAAAAAAAAAAAAAAAAAAAAAGAAAAAAAAAAGGAAGAAAGAAATATAATTAAAAAAAAAAAAAAACAGGTTCAAACTGCTGTGACTAGAGGGAGAAAGAGAGAAGCAGGAGTTCCTGATGAAAAACAGTGCCATAACTTGTGAAACCATTCAGTCAAGGGAGGGCAAGGAATGGAGACCTGGTTCCCAGGGACCAGTTTCAGTGTGGTCTCCTCATGGGCCAACAAAAGGGCCCTTAATCTGCAGCAAACTGGAGAATGTCTGTTTCAGACCCAAGGGTGATGGGCAGCCCAAGAGGCATAGCAAGAGACTGCTTCAGCTTTGGAGCCAGTCTTACGAGATGGGATCCTTCTGCAAGAGAAGAGTTAACCCTTGGAAGCATGTTTGTAGTTCTGGAAACTGCAAACACATTGTGAAGAGACAGAAGAGCCAAGCACACAAAGAGAGAGCATCCACCAAAAAAAAAAAAAGCAAAATCAATTGTACTAAAGCAGAGAGAGGGAGGAGGGCAATAGGTTCTGAGTTGCTAAGTAAAGAAGCAAGAGATTAGGATGAGCAATAAGCAGAAGGTCTCCCAGCTGAAAATGAGCTGGGAAAGTTATACAAATAAGCAGAAGTGACTTAAATAGGTATTTAGAGGAGCAAAAATTAGTCTTGAATATAGTCCTTCCAAGAGTGCTTCACATCAGTGCTGTCATGTGGCACCAGGGGCTCAGGGACAGGCACTGCCCCCCCAGCACAGTCTCTCTGCCAATGCTGTCCATGGGGCCAGGCTATGTCCCAGCATCCACAAGGAGCAGAATGAGATTTGGATCTCATTTCTGCAGATGCTGAAGGTTGTGTGAGCTCTGAAGGAATAAATACTGGAAACATTTGGCTAAAGAAGGGTGGCGTAGGACAGAGAAGCTTCCTGAGCAGTCAGGTTTTTTTATTTCATCTGAATGGAAGGCAATAGCGCAATAGAAAAAGTAGACAAACCAAATTTATATTTTATCAATATTTTTGAATGTTTTTTATACTGAGTTGATGAACAGCATAATAGATGACAAGCTGGGATATGAAGCTTTAATCTCCAGAAACCAGTATTTCACAGACAACTTTTCAGCTCTATAAGTAATGATATTTCATGTATTTCCATAAGTAAATATGAAGTAGAAAATCCTGGTAATTTTAATCTGCTTATAGCTTGAATTGCTACAGAGAGGAAAAAAAAAAAAAAAAAAAAAGTTGTTTTTTCATTATTTCCTTTTGAGAGAAAATCAGATACCATATGGTCATAAAGCCCTGAATTGAAAGCGGTAACAAGTCCCCTTTCCCAAAGAGCTTACAGTGTGGAGAGGGGAAAAAAAATGTGGTTCTGTGTGTAGAGAGGATAAATGGTCTTTTTATATCCAGAAATGCTTTATTTTAACATGAGTCATAGCGGGTTTGAGTAAGTCCTTCAAAATGCCTCACATTTTGGCTCTGAGCATGGAAAGCTTCTGTCAGAAATCAAGTTTCTCAAAGTCACTGTAGGGATGTATATGAGGCAGGGAAATTCAGAGCAGCTTCTGTCACTGTAGACCTTGTCCCAGGTCACTGTCTGTGGCCGTGCTGGTGACCCAGCAGCCACCACAGGAGCTTCAACACGTGCATGAGAGCCTGACCAGAGCACATCAAAGTGATGTGGCTTTCAGATGTGAGCAGGGACATGCAAGCCCCTTTGTGAAAGTGGAGCCTAACTGGTGCTAGCAATCAGTTTTGGGGTGTTTGGGTGCTTGGCTTTTTTTCTGTACGTTGCATTTTTGTCTAGAAAGCATCCCTAGGGATGGTGAGGGTAGCTCCTGCCAGGAAAGTCTTTTGTGCCAGCATTTAAACAGGATCTGTTCAGGATGCTCACACTTATTTCATTTTTTAGAGCATTTTTCAGTCCTTTCACCTAAGCCTGAAAGCTTTCAATTGTTCCCTCAGTGTTTCAAGATTGGAATCAGCTCAGGTCCCTGGGTGGAGATATCCTCTGGGCCACGGTATTGTTGCCCTGTCCCCTCACGAGTGTCCCTGTGCTCAGGCACCAAGCAGGCCTCCTGGAGCCACACAAGTGCCACCATAGATGTCCTGAACTTAGGTACATCCCACCATCTGAAGGCACTTCCTCAGACACGTCCCTGGAAGAGACAGGGAAAAGATGAGGGAAAAGGCTCCAGGAGCACAGACATCTGCCACAGCTTTTGTTAGAGAGTTTCTGTATCACTTCACTTGTTTCTCTTTGATCATCACCAGTGGCCATACCTGAGGCACGAAGAAGCCCCCACAGAAAACCTGCTCTGAGTGGCTTTCCTTCTTCTGTCGGGTTTGCTCTGAATTATTTGAGGGACAGGAGGGGGTTTTCAAGCAGAAACTTTGGACACAGCATTTCAGATGATGAAAATAATTTCCTTACCCACTGAAAGAACTTTGCACCTCCCTTTTGGCCTGTTTGGCCTCTTTAAAGGCTGAATAAGGGTCATTAAAACTTCTGGCAGTGTTCTGTGAGCCAGACCTAGTGTCTAAGCAAGGCTATCCCTGAGGATTTTATTGAACTACGTATAAAAATAAGGGATACAGTCAGTACAATAGACCTGCATGCCTGTTTTATACTAAAATCAGCTTTGTCTCTTTTGTCCCTAGTGCAGTTTGAATACATCTAATGAGAGATTTCCACCACGGAAATGATCCACAGAGGCTGTCCTGTTGCTCAGATACCTTTCTCTCATTGCAGCCACCAGCTTATGGCTTGATTTGTTCCTGACATCTTTGGTGCCACGTTTACCACATATTCACAACCACTAATGAGCCTCTCTTCTATTCTGAATGTTACTTGTCACATGAAGGAGGTGAATCTATTATAAGGTGAGTCACAGAACAGTCAAGACCAAGCAGGAAAAGCCACAGACGTTCCCATTGCCTTAACAAGCCATGGCCACAGGACACAGCCAAGAGAAGACAGTCTTCAGCAATTATAATGAAAAATCACAGCCAAGACACCAGTCAGATCTGAATTTGTCTCTTCTTAACTCACTGCATGGCTCTGCAGCCATGTCATCACCTCATTTAGTTAAGTCCATCATCACCCTGCCATTGGGTGCTGGCAAGGAGCTACGAGCACCCTGCAGGGCTCAGCACAGCCAAGAAGGAAACCTCTGAGACTGCATTTTCACTCCCCTCAATCAAATAACTTTGCTGCCAGATCAACATGTGTGTGACACACTTAAAACCCTTTCAACCTGCGTGCCTTAAGAAAACAGCTCCTGAGTTTATAAAGACATGGCATGGCCCAGGCCTGCTGGATTGCCAGCATCCTCTGCAGCTGCTGCCCATACCACAGCTACTGTTCTCACCTGTCAGGATAATGCCAAAACAAACACCACAGCTGCTCATCCCACAGGGCATCACACCAGAAAATGTCCAACCTGAGGAAGAAAACTGCAGTTCAAACTGGGGGCTCCTGTAGCTGCAAGTTGATAAGGAGCACCGCCCAATCTGCCTCTCTTGGCAAAGAAATTTCTCAGCCTCCAGACATGTCAGCAGGGTCAGGTAAGTCTCTAAATTGTTTCAGGAAACAAGAAATCTACTATAATTTGGAGATGAGATTTGCCAGAAATATGAGAAGAAAAAAAGCAGCCTAAAAGAAGCTTGAACACCATCAGGTTTTAGAAATAGCCCGGCGTGTTCTGAGCATCTGGTGGATCCTCAACAGCACAGGTAGTTTCCAACCCAACTCCCTCAAATGCCTTTTTCACAAAGATGCATGAAAATGTCAGTGCAAGCCATGACCTCAGGCTGCAAATGCCACTCTTTTGTCTTGGGCCCTTGTCACAGTGCTGTGAAGGAATTTGCCCTTTCTCAGACTGTCTTCTGCTCATCTCACCACGCCGCAACTGAGGCTAAGGCTGGGCTGGGCTTAAAGCAGCGTAGCCAAGCATACTTAATTTTTTTATACCTAAGAAACATATCTTCTGATTTGAGTACATCCTTGCATCTTTTGTTTCTGTTTTTTTTTCTGTGTTGAAGAAAGACTTACTTGATTCAGCTCTAGAAATTTCTCATTTTGAAACGTTTCCAGTTGGTACTTCTGAAAATTATAGTCCTTGCTTTTTATCTCAAGACATGAGAAACCAGCATTCTGGGTTCCCCAAAGTAGGACCACATTGTACCTCTTATTTAACTCCAGTGACCAGATCCAGATTTCCCTCCAAGAAGACTCAAGGATGTCTGTCATCCTTCACAAAGAAAACATCAGTAGATTACTTTTCTTCTGAGAACAATGTGGACTTTTGACATGCATGTTTGTATCTGCTCCAGTCTGTGTGTGTGTACAGCTGAGAGAAAGAGGAGGGCAGATCCAGAAGAAATAATGGAAGGCAGGGCAGGTCTGAGACAACTTTTTCCCCCATAGCATCACCTAATCAGACTAACATCACCTCCCTCACATCTGCCTTAGCAACAATACCTCACTCTCCACCCTTAAACACCCCCTTTGAATAAGAGACCATCAGCCAAAGCTGGAGTTTGAGGTAAAAAGTGGTGAGTAGGTTGTTTCAGCTCCTGATGGACTACCATAGTCTGTGGAGATGTTGGCTGTGGTGGTGGCCATGGTGCAGGGTTGCCTGCAGTCAGGCATGGTGAGATCCTAGGGCTGATGCAAATTCCAAAGGTGACAAGAAGTGAAGTAACCAGCAAAGACTGTGGGAGAGCTGGTTGCTCCTGTCATCACTGAAGAGCAGCTGTGGGATTTGTTTTGGTGTCTGCAGAGAGGAAAAGAGAAAGACAGCTATATGAGAGCAGGATCAGCCACACCAAGGAGTGGGAAGGAGAAAGGGATGCTGCCTGAGCCAGGTCACTGCTGGAGCTTTTTGTACTTTCTCCCAGCTCTTGGGCACATCCAAGAGAAATCCTTCTCCAGATCCTGTAGGTTGCCATATCACTCAAGCTCCTTTCCATCCAATTGTTGACATGCACAATTAGAAGTTTCAGAAACTTGATGTATACCAGAGCCATATTTTCTACAAACCTCCCACAAAACTTTAACCTAAACTTAATGTTTCCAACTCCCCTGAGATTTTTTTTCTTGTCTTGTGAAAATGGGTGTTTTTTGTAAAGCCGCAGCTCCCAAATGGAAATCATTACATGAGAATCTCAGCTTTCATTTAAAAGTACATTTCTGTCCCTCAGGGCCATGAAAGAAAGCACAAAACTGAATTAAGCAAATCACACTAGCTTAGAAAACAGAAGACAAACACAAAATAAGCCTGTGATAACTGCCTTGCCCACAGCTCAACCTAGGTCCTGGTCTGGGGTGGCTGGAGAAATCACAACATGGCCACGATCCCTCTCTAGGGGTGAACTGCCCTATGCCATCATGCACTGCAAAATAAAGGTGTATAAACTTTTGTTTGATAGTTGTTGGCTGATTTGATACATTCACTATGTTTTATTTTGAAGTGCATAGTGGTAGAAAGAGATTCACCAGTGTAGTGCTCAGAATCATCATTTCAGTTACATCAATGTAAAACCCAGAAAAAATCATCAGGCTGACAAGAATCCCACTCCAGATATCCTTCAGTTATGAGGTTGCAAAAATAGTCCAGATTCTTAGTTTTCTGATGACAATATTGGGAATAAATGTTACACAGAGAAAAAAGACAAGTGCTTACATGTTGCTGCCTGACTTTTCTAACTAAACTCCTCTGAGTACAAAACAGGATAAAGAAAGAAACAATTAAATCCTTGTGCTAATGTGGAAACACATTCAAAAGAAGCAGAAAAAATAGGACCTGCATCTTTAGCTTGGCATCTCTGTCAGTCTTTTATATACAGATATCATTTCAATGAATGCTTAAAATGCAATATATTAATTTTGAGAACATAAATTATTTTCTGTACAAAAAGAGTTGATTGTTCCCAGTCATGAATACTTCAGTGATTCCTTTCTGCCAGTGAAGGACAGCATTTTTCAGAGCAAGTACATGACTGACTGCTGCCCAGACACAGCGAAATGCAGAGGTAGGTGCTGCACTCCTGCACTGGTATTGTTCTTTTCAGGACTGAAGAGAATGGTTAGAGAAAAGGAGCAGGGATAGAAATTTCAAATTGATTAAAAGGGCAAAATGTTCTGTGACCTTTGAAACAGCGCTGCAGCAATCCAGCCATCTCTTGAGCAAGCATTAACACAGCAGCATTAAGCTTTGCATCAAGGGGCTCAGTCTAAAGGTTTGCTTGGGGGGGAAACTGCTGGTTTAAAGGTTTTTAAAAGCAGAGCTCACATGTGTGCACACCCTGCTCAACAAAATATATTCTGAGCCTTTTCTCTTAACACTTCTTATTTTCTAACTAAGATAATTGAATGACTCAGTGAACACGGCTGGCATTAAAATCTCGGGGGAGGGAAAAGCAGAGGTAGCAAGCTCTAAATCCTCTGCCAAATCCCCTTTTCATAATTTATAGTCTGTCACCAGTTTATCACTGAGAACTGTCCCTCTTTTTCTCATTCTCCCGGCTCCTTTCCCAGTGGACAGTCCATGCCAGCTGTCTCGGCAGCAGGAACGTCCTTTTTTTCCCAAGCCCCGACCTGTGGGAAAATCTTCATTGGCCAGTAATTGATTCCACCCTGCCAGCTCCATTACTTTAGTCTACAGTCAAACTGCCAGCAAGCTGGAGACAGGCAGCCCCAGCCCTCCCCTGCTCCCACTATTGAAGTCCGCTCCTACCCGGCCCGTTGGCTACCGGGGCCCTGAGCTGATGTGTCAGCCTGCCCTGCAATTAGCACTAATCTGAAAATTGGCCTTTGCTAGCAAAGCCAAGCACCTGACAGCTAATTGTTGATGTCAGATTGATGTGTATTTAATATGGAAAGGTTATTTATCAAAGGGTACTTTTTTTTTTTTTCTTTTTTCCTTTTTTCCTGTTGGTTTTGGTTTGTCTCTGGATCGCCACAGGCGCTTACAGCCCACGAACAAATAAAGGTCTTATACTTCATTTAACTTAAGGAGCCTTCTAAATACCCCTTTCAAAATCTCAGTGTAGGGCATCACAGTACTCATCTATTTATATTGTTTATAAAGAAACTGCTGCTAACCAAGCAGTTATTGTTTTTGGTCTCTTTTTTGGGAATCAAAATATTGGGGGCCAAAGAAGGGTTGATAACAGACTTGCAACTGCCAGACGTCCCTGGGATTAAAAATGAATTAAGTTTTGACTCATCCCCAGAGTCTTGCCAGCCTTTCTTTGTGCCAGGCTACTGTATTACAGAATCACAGAATGGCAGGGGTTGGAAGGGACCTCTGGAGATCGTGTAGTCCACCCTCCCTGCTAGAGCAGGATCCCCTAGAGCAGATTATACAGGAACATGTCCGGACAGATTTTGAATGCCTTCAGGGATGAAGACTCCACAGCCTCCCAGGGCAATTTGTTCCAGTGCTGTTACCCTCAGAGTAAAGAAGTATATTCTCACATTTAGTTTAAATCTCCTGTGTGCCAGTATGTGACCCTTGTTCTGTCACTGGACACCCCAAAGAAGAGTCTGGCCCCATTCTCCTGACATCTGCCCATTAGATATTTATAAACATCGGTGAGATCTCCTCTCAGCCTTGTTTTCTGTTAGCTAAACAGTCCAAGCTCTCTTACTCTCATAGGGCAGACGCTCCAGTCCCTTAATAACCTCAGTGCCCCTGTTCTGGGCTCTCTCTGGTAGTTCCTTATCCTTCTGGAACTGGGGAGCCCAGAAATGCACACGGGCAGAGTAGAGGGGGAGTATTATCTACACTTTTCCTCTCTGCATGCATCACAGAAAACACACAGGGAAAAATATTGGCTCTGTTAATTGTAACACAGGCTTTGCCAATCATTACAACAGAGCAGGGACTTCCCTGGTGCCCTTATGGAGACAAAAGGGGACATTCCTTCAGGTCCTCATCCTGTGATGGATGCCAGAAGGCAAAGACTTGCGTGCACAGAGACCCCTGCACATCATGCTAAAGTTGGCTGGCATCTATCTACCATAAAATGGGATCTCTTGCCGACAGTGGCCATATCTAAATGTTTTCCAAGAGTGTAGTGCAATCTCTAGACTGAAAACAGGCTGCCCTACCAGCAAGAGCATTAGGAGCAGCTGCCTGGTGCTGCACAGGTTACCACGTAGCAACCTGTCATTAGTGAAATAAAAAAACAAAGCCACCAAGTATTTAAACAGAATCAATGTTTGTGCAGATTTCAAGCTGTGCTGAAGTCCTGCAAAAAGAACAGTAAGGTTTTGCACTTGCTCTGAGGAAATTAATATATCCTACAGAGCCTAGGAGTGAAGCAAAGATAATTAGTGCCACACATAAAACTTTGGCACGCAAGCTGCAGGAAGGAAAAAAGCTGATGGTTTTAAATGAAGCAGGAGAGAAGACAGTCTCCAGGATGGAAAGCATGTTATTAAAAGTGGTAAATCAGATAGGAAACAAATACAACAACTGTTTGATACAAATCATACCCTGACAGGGAAACAAAAAGTACCAGCTTGAGATGTATGAAGCAGTGGCTCCTATTTATTCCACAGGTGGAGAAAAACATTTTGCATGTATATTGAATGTATCTAATTTTTGAATGAAGGCAGTCAAATATTTCACAGAGCCCCTGTCCTCTAAATACCAAGGGGTTTTTAAATATAAAAGTATGTGACTTGTATTCCTATACTAATTTTATACTTCAAAAATTTAAGTGGAAAATATCCAACTCTGCAAGATCTAGGAAAAAAAAAAACCCAAAAATTTAAAAAGAAAGTATTAATCCACATTTCATCATTCGTTAGGCTTTGCCTGAATAACAACATCTGTGCATTACTTTCAGTATTAACTTTTATCCTCTGTAGTGAGGTGTTTAATAAATTTGACAAATTAAAAATTTGGAGATGAGTTTAAAACACAGTGGAGTTTACTCAGGGCAATGAATGGAGTGATGTGAGTAGAAGGTATCTGTCTTACTGGGGCTGGGGGGCTGGTAAGGATGGGAGCATCCATAAGACCTGATGGCAAAGTCCTGCATGTCCCAGTGGTTGCCAGACAGCCAACAGAAAAAACTTCCATGTGCATAAGGGCTGCCACTTCACCAGCCCCACTGTGCTCCCCTGAGACCAGAAAGCACACCACTTGCTCTGGCGGGTTCCAAGCACATTTATCCTCTTGGGCAGAAACTCCAGGCCACTGAGGTTTCTAGACAGAGCAGCCCAAGCCCCAGGATGCACTTCTCAGCCACATGGGGCAACGAGCTGCTGGCAAAGGCTGGGTGCATCCTTCACAGGTTGTCTATGGCTTTTCCTCCTGCCAGGTGAGCACTTACCCTGAATGTGGGACTCCCTGTCTGGCACCCTTGCAAGTATCATGTAAACTAATTAAATCCTTCATTTTACATACGTGCTTAAACCCCTCCGGGCTGACCCTCGGCTGGGATTTTAAGTTGTGTTGGAAAGTTTTGGCAGCATTGGTTTCAACTTGGCCAGCGAGGAGATGTTGAAAGCTACTCTACTGCATCCACACTGGAGTTCTGAAATGTGTTAATTAAGACATTCTGTTACCAGCCCTTTCCTTCCTACACAAGACAGATCCCACTGGGTGATAAACGTGTCTGAAATGATTCGTATGTTTTAATGCTTTCCTGAATATGGATCAATTTTAACACTTTTTATAACACTTGTATCCTGGCCAAGACAAAGCCGATGACTCCGCTCTGATAGGAGCAAATATTTAACACCCTCCACTGAGTAGGTCCTAGGAGAGGAGTGAGTTCAAGAAGTCACTGTGCTGACTCCCTTACTCAGGGCCAGAATGGCCAGGTAGATGTTCATCTGAGCTGTCATAAGAGATTTCCAGTTACAAAAGCTGCACAAATTCCCTCATGCAATTTCTCTTTCTCCTTCAGTTTTCTTGTTGATAATAATTATTTTATGAAGTCTAATGCAATGTTCCCCTACTGCAATTGCTTTCCTTTCCTGTCTTCCACAGACATGGAGAACACTGCTCCCCACAGTGGAAGCCCCCTATATTTGTCCAAACAATGCTGATTTTCCAATGTTTCCTCAGAAACACATCCCAAGCCCCTGATCACTGTTTTCTTCTTCATTCTCAAGTACTGACTTGACTTGTTTTTGCAGTACTGAAAATAAAACTGGAATAGGGAATCTGGTGCAAGCCACCAGTGTGAGCAGTGGAAGGATGATGTCATAGGTCCTGCCAAGCTATCCTCACATTACATATCCCAGTAGAACACTCACCTTCCCTGCTACAGCATGGAAATGCTGAACTGTTGCCCTTGGCAATGCTGGTTTTGCAAAACTATTTTCTCCTCACTGCTTCACACATTAGGATTGCTGCTGGGCCCAGGTGCTTTCTCATCCCCTTTCTGTAGCACTGAGGTTTTAGGCAGGATTCCTTCAAAACTCCTGTTCCTGAGGGGCAGCCTCTTCTAAGCAGTCATTCCCCAACCCAGATATCTCTTCACACATCACCTCTTGTCACAGGGACCTCCTTTTCCCCTGCAAAAATGAAATTCCCACCCAGGCTGACCCCTTCTACAGAAGTGCCCCTGGCATCCTCCAGCTGCCATGTTGCTCTCCCTCCTGGAAGGGCAGGATGGAACTGACGCAGAGAGGATGTATGTGTGGTGTGGCAGTCCCACAAAGATGCCCTGCATGTGGCCAAGCATTCCTAGTGCCACAGAGGGGTTCTTTGGGAAGGAGCAGCTTCGTGAAGGTATCAGTCCCTCCACTGATGACAGTACAGAAGCACTGTCTTGAAGAACACCCTTCTTATGCAGAGCTGAGACCCATGGGACAACCATCAGACTAGAGAGAACCTGTCTTCAATTTATGTAATATAAACATTATTTAAGTACTGATCAGCATGAATCCTGATATGGCACACAACAGCTGCTAGTTCAGTAAAGAAAAAAAAAGGGGGGGGGGGGGAAATTTAAATTATATAAAGTTCTCTCTTACTTAAGTATTAATATCACTAGATAATACAAATCCCTCTAATCTGGAACAAGGGTTTACTTCTTAGGATGTAAAAGCCTCTATCAGATTGGAACACATGTGTGTCTTGGTTAGCTTACAGCTTGGGTTACTTAAAAAAGAAAGGGAAAAAATGCAACCATTTCATCATCTAAAATGAGGAAAAGATCTTGACCTGTCCAACCAAAACAATGACCTGATGCAAAACTCAAGTCTATCAGGTAATGCTCAAGGGAACTTTTTAAATAAGGAAAAAAAGAGTGGAAGTGGGAAAAAAAAAGATCATCATTGTATTCTGATTCAGTAATGTTCCTCTACTAGCATTAACAGCTTATCTTGCCATCTAAGCACTTCTAGATAACAGACTGGGTTTTATGTTGAGTACAGGCTGTACCAAGTCACTAAACCCCTTCTATTGTTAAAGATTATGTAAAATGGTCAATCAAAGTGTCACTTCTTCCTGCCCATCCCCCAGGCTGTTGTGTTGCATAGTTCCTTATAAAAGCCAAGCATAAAGAGGGAAGGCTGGGAGCAAAGAGCTGAGACAGAAAATGGCACACTGCAGAGCTGGCAGGCACACTGGAGATCCCACCACCACAGGGGCAGACTTCAGAAGGTCACACTGCAAGGTCACCTAAGCAAAAAGAGAAAAAATATCCAAATTCAACCTGTTGAGTGAATTTGTCCTTGTAAAAAGCGTTTCTGTTTATCAGCCTGTGCGCCTGCAGAGCTGCTGAGGAGCTTTCCATGCCTTGGCCAGTGGTACAACAGGTCCCAGCAGAATACAGACATAGATGAAGCTGAAATAGGCTTGAGAAAAGTTCATTTTTCCAGCATTTCAAATGAGATTTCTAGACATTAATGCCACATCCATTGTTCTGAAATAAACTGTGTCAGATTAAAACGATGAAAAATTACAAAATTCAACAACTGAGTTCAGAAAGATGCTCGTGGGTGTTTTGCTGTTTGGTTGTGGTTTTTTACACAAAAAGGTTTTTTACACAAATAGGTTTTCATACATACTTCAGTTTTGCAATTTTGAGGGTGCTTTCTGAGGAGGCATTAACTGATAAAAGGTGGCGTCTGCAGTTTGGAACTCCCTGGCTAGTGTTTGTGTGATGGGAAACAGCTCCTCTGAGCCAGAGCAACCCCACAGGCATCACAAGCAGCAGGGATCTGGGGAAACACTTCTCTTCCAAGGGCAAAGCAACCACTTCAGCCATGGAAATACTTGCAGACCTTAGAGCAGCTTTGACTGAGGGAAGATTGCTCAGAAGAGATGTGATTACCAGGCCCCAGAGAGGTGGGGGGTCTAGGTAAACAGGACATCAGACTCAAATCTTACCTCTTTTTTTTGAAAAGAAAAACAACCTCCTAGGTTAAACACAGGTAGGCACTGATAAATGCCTTGGAAGAGAGCCTATCCAGAGGAATGGTGGTGTTAGATGAATGTCATGGATGAAGCTCAGTTTTAGACAACCACAGATGGTCGTTGCAGCACATAGGATGTGACTCAGACACCTCATCCAAAAGCAGACCTCCTGTTTAGGTCAGATGACTGGGACAAGAACAGCTGGACTGGGTCAGACCAACATTGTCCAGCTTCCAACTGTTGGCAAATTTGCCTCAGCCAGCAGTGGCTTCTGTGCATTTAGCAACTCTTGACAGCTTTCCTCTTTTTTGGTTTGTGGAGTGTCCCCTTCAATCTGTGCAAGTTTCCAGCCTCCCCATCATCTCCACAGCAAGGAGTCAGCTACTGTTTTGCTTCTTCCTGTTATCACTGGATGTCCAGTGCACTGGAAGAACACTCAATCCCTACCATAAAACGAAGTTAGAGATCACTATCTCACCTGCCCTCAGTAATCTCTTTTTCCCAGCACCAGGACACAAATCAGTCACGTATCACCCCTAATTCTCATGTTCCTGGAAAAGCTGAGTGGACAGGAGAGCTGCACACATTTATGCAGGCTTGAAATAAGACTCTGTCAAGTATTTGCTTAACATACAAATGCCTTTCACATTTCAAGGCAGATAAATCAAGCATACATTCTAGTTAAGGAAGGGATCAAATGATGTGTGTTCCACCCAGCCGAAATTTTCCAAAATTTTTGCCTGGATTCAGCTGTGTATTCTAAGCATACGCATTGACAGGGAGGGGACATGGATAACTGAGGGCTAGTGCTATTTATCATTTGTGCTAGAGAGTACATAAAGAAAAGGAACAAGAAGTGCAATTCCTTCTTCTCAAATGTCCAAGAGCTGATCCAGTCTAAATACAGTTTGTATCAACAAAACCAGCAAACCATCAGAACTTCTTATTTTCATCTGAGACACATGGGGGCCTGACATGATAGCTTTAGAGGAAATCTGTATATCCCTGCACCAGGATATATGTCCCCTTATATACAGCATGCACACGCACCCAGGCATAGCTGTATCATGTGCTGGCAAGTAACAGAGATATTCAGCAAACATACCTGAAATAGCTCACATACTTACAGATGTCAAACAGGCTCATTACACCATTTCCAGAGGGTTTTTTCCCTGGAGCTCTCCACATCCCCCAGCCAGTCAAGCAACAGTTGTTCATGTGGGTCTGCACTCTCAGCAGTCATCAATTACAAGGCTTCAACTTGAAAAACTATCATTTGTCATTGCAAGGCAAACTGAGCTGCCTTGCTCCTTCATGCCCAGCTCTGACAGGAGCTTTCCCAGGCCCAGGCTTGCTCTGGCCCAATTCTGGTCCCTCAACTGCTTCCTCTTCCTCTTCTTCCTCCTCCTCTTCCTCCTTCTCCTATGCTCCCTGTCTCCTACCCCTGTTGTCATCCACTCTCCCTGCTCTCCCAGGCTTTTGCAAGCAGGAAAGCTTTTTCTCCTCTTTTCCAACTCTCCCCCTTGCTCCAACAGAGATGATGAAGCTGAGGGCCAGATCTACTTTGTAGAAGAACCTGAAGGCTTTACAGGGCAGAGAGGGTACCTGTGCAGTGCAGAGAGGGTGTCTGAGCAATTGTAGGGGATGGCCCAGGTAAAGATAGGCTAGAATCATAGAATCATAGAAAGATATGGGTTGGAAGTGACCTTGAAAGATCCTCTAGTCCAACCCCCCTGCCAGAACAGGGTCACCTAAAGCAGGTCACACAGGATTGCATCCAGGTGGGCTTTGAATGTCTCCAGGGAAGGAGACTCCACAACCTCCCTGGGCAGCCTGTTCCAGTGCCCTGTCACCCTCACAGTGAAAAAATTCTTCCTAATATTTATATGGAACTGCCTGCTCCAACTGCCTGCCCCTTGTCCTACTGTTAGTCACCCCAGAGAAAAGCTTGACTCTATCCTCCTGGCAGTTGCCCCTTACATATTTATAAACATTGATGAGGTTGCCCCTCATTTTCCTCTTTTCCAAGCTGAAGAGCCCCAGCTCCCTCAGCCTATCCTCATAAGGGAGATGTTCTACTCCCTTAGTCATCTTGGTCACTCTGCACTGGACTCTTTCAAGCAGTTCCCAGTCCTTCTGGAACTAAGGGGCCCAGAACTGGACACAATATTCCAGATGTGGCATCACTGGGGCAGAGTAGAGGGGGAGGAGAACCTCTCTCGACCTACTAATGCACCCCAGGATGCCATTGGCCTTCTTGGCTACAAGGGCACATTGGTGGCTCATGGTCATCCTTCCATCCACCAAATAGCAAAGAAAGGCTGGAAATGGCAAAGAAAAGAGGAAAATAGAAATTGGGCTGTAATGAAGCTTCTGAGTGAAAAAAATGAAGAGACAAGGCAGGGAGGGGATGCTCCTTTGCTTTAGTTGTTAAAAACTGGGCTGAGGAGCGTGCTGGATGTTGCACTGCAGAGATGTGAGGAGATCCTGGAGGACAAGTCCCCTGTGAGGCAGATGGGGCTGGTGGCTCTGACACCCTGCTGTGGGACATGTGCAGGGGAACCTCTTCTCCTGCAAGCACGCAGTGTCCTGCCCACCTCCGGGCAGCCCTGAAAACCCCACAGGCACCAATTAGTCCTAAAGGCAACTGGGGTCCCCTGGGGCTTTCTCCTGCACTGCTTGGGGGACACAGCATATGGGAGTCACTGGGTTTGGCTTTGCAGTTCAATTAAAATTGGGGAAAAAAAAAAAAAAAAAAAAAAAAAAAAAGAAAAAAGAAAAAAAGAAAACAAAACCAAAAAGCAACCCACAAGACAGATAAAAGCCACATCCCCAGGAGGGATGCAAGGAGGGGGGTGGCCTCATCACTCAGAGGGCCGGGGCCCTGCTCCTGTCAGCACAAGCCAGCAATTAGGATTAATGGGCTGTGGCAAACGGAGCCGGCACTAAGGGAGCCGGCAGGTCCCACCATTTGCATGCAGTAAATTATTCAAGCTGTCAGCTGCTGGGATGGGAGGCGGTAATGTCCCGGCTAAACGCTGGCCACATGGCTCATCTGAGGTGTGCCCACCAGCACTGGCACCAGGGAGAATTGGGTCTGGGCTGGGGCAGGCAGAACAGCTGTGCCAGCGGCAGGGCCCCAGCCAGACACCGGCTGTCAGAGCACACACACGGGTAATGACAGCTCCTTCTGGGAGAAAAGAGCACTAGGAGAAGCCCAACGGGGCCTCGTTTGGTTTAAGTTTCAAAGAACTGTGGGCTTGAGAAGATGGGGAGAGTTGGGTGCTGGGAGGATGCCCCAGGGGCTAAACCCACCTGTGCCTGCAGAGTTTGGCAGGAATCAGACACGTGTCTCTCTTCAAAATCAGAGAACTTCTTCAATAAAAGGAAGCATCCTATAAGAAAATCAGGGAGTGCCAGCTAAACCTGATTTTTAAAAAGCCAAAGGTGGTACTCCAGAAGAGCCTTTGTTCAGGTGGGCAATCAGCAAGTACCAGGCAGGAGCACCCACCCCTCACCCTGCATGAGCTGGATGTGCACTGCCAGCATCCCCTTCTGCCTACCCAGCTGTGAGAGATGTGCTTCAAGGTACCCACCCTCATGCAGAAAATAATTCTTTTGAACTCTCTGAAGCTCAGCTACTATGTTTAAGGAGCACAGCACAAAGAACAGCAAACATGGGGCAGAAGGGAGAGAGAAATTTAGAAAGCAACAGGAAAAAAAAACAGGTGAGGGCATTTTGTCTGCTCACACATCCACCAAGTCCTTCATCCCTCTTTTCCCACGATGAGAAGGGACAGTGAAGGATCTGACACAAGCACAAAACCAAGCTCAGAAGGACCAAGCCATGACTCCACTAGCACCTCAGTGTGGACAACTGAAGCAAAGTCTCACCATTTCATACCAGGTTTGCCTTACAGAGTGGTCTGCCCTCATTCACTGGTACACAGATTGAGGGGGCCTATATTTCATGTCAGGACCTTGAAACATTTTAGAGTTGTCCCTCAGCACCCCATAAGTCCCTGCACTCTTGCTAGGCATCATCCCCCAGCAGTACTGGCAGCTTTCTTGGGAGTACTTGCTTCTTTTTTGCCAAATACGCAGGTGGTTTAGTACAAAGGAAACTTTTGATTGAGAAACATGAAGAGGGACAGGCACTCTTCTGAGGACCAGAAAAAAAAATCACAGATCAACACTCAGGGTTTGAAATTAAAAATTAAGATAAATAAAAGGGGGATGGCAAATAGTAAAACAGTCTAAGCACAGTAGCAGAAATTTGTAGAAAAGTCATGATAATGAATAGGAAAACATATATTTAAGGGCACAAGGTCACTTTGCTAAACAAGTACCTGCCTCTGAACAAATGGGCAGATCAAGGTGCCTGTGCTGGCCCAATCTCTCCAGTGCTGAGCTCACATCTATTTGAAAATGTCTGGGCATAGCCTGTTCAGGCTGTCTGCATTTAGGACAAGTAATTAAGGCAGTGTGATTGTCAGAAGGTCAAGCTATTTCAGATCTACAAAGACTTAAAATCCATTCAAGTGCTCAAATGTATGCACTGAATAGTTCCATCATGACCGAGGGCCACCTAGCAATGTGGAAATTTAGGCAGCAGTATGGGTTTTTTGCATGAGAGCCATATTTTTATCCTCATTGAGGCCCAAAGTACTTATGCATATATACACTAGCAGTAAAAAAAAAGTGATTTTTTTATGTCAGGATGACCATACTTGACGAATGCAACTGTCAGCATCCCTGAAAGTAAATTATAACTACACTCCTTTGGCTAAATCCTGAGCCCTTTCAAATAACGAAACAAAGAGCTCTCTCCCAAGAGTTGTGTTGTCTGCATTGTGTTTTCTGCCATGCTTTCTCACCATCAACTTTTCATCCCAGTGAACTTTCATTGTAAGTGGAGGAAGGCAGGGAGGATAACTCTTGGTAACTTCAGACTGGCAAAG
The DNA here is from genome assembly GCF_036169615.1 of Heliangelus exortis. Classification (NCBI taxonomy): domain Eukaryota; kingdom Metazoa; phylum Chordata; class Aves; order Apodiformes; family Trochilidae; genus Heliangelus; species Heliangelus exortis. The sequence continues at coordinate 122,235,142 of NC_092423.1, forward strand.
CACAGGCCTGCCCAGAGGAAAGGTGACAAAGGGAAACATCCTTGGGAGGGCCACCTGCCAAGCCCTGTGCCAAGGAGCTTAAATGGGGTAATATGTACATACAAATGTCCTTTTCTACAAATACTGGGTAATGGAAGCTGGGGCCAATGTCTGGGAATTGGTTCTCCTCAGATGCTCATGAGGTTCCTCTGTGGATTGCACCAGTGGAGCATCACAGTGAGTAGCTGCAGCCCTTCCAGCCTGGTGCTCTCACTGACACCAGCAAACAAGGCACCCAAAATAAGGTCAGAGATGTTGCAATTGGTCCTTTTATAGGAGGGACTTGCCTGAGCTCTGGGTCTTACCACAAGACTGAAGGGAGATGCAGTGAGGTGCTGCCAGAAGCAGTGCTGCAGCACAGCCAGCAGCAAGCTATTTTCTTTCTATGTCTGTTAAATGAAATATGCCTTTTTCATTGTATTTTCTCCACTCAGTACCCATGCACATTTTTTCTCTGTATTGTGCACTGTACAACCCCCTGAGATGCACACGGGACCTCGTTCTTGTTTCACATAGCTCCATGCACGTCAGACTCAATCCTGCTTCAGGAAGACCTCTTGTCCTTTCAAAATCACTTAGTAAAGGTGGAAGAGTAATAGCACTTTATTCTCACAAAGACAGGACCTCTTGCTTTGTGCATCCCACCTGGGCCAGGCTTTGCTCTCCAGCAGGAGTGAAATGGCAGTGATGTTCTCAGGGAGGTGCAGGTGCTTTATTGAAGGGAGACTTCCTGTGCAACACTACACACCTGCAGGGAGGGCTGATAAAGCCTGAGTTGAGCAGGAGGTTTTTTTGCTGTTTTCACTTTGTTTTCTGCATTTTCTGTACCCTAAAGATTTTGGTTTTGCTTCCCTTCTGATTTGTGCGTCAGTCACAGCAATGTGTGAAGCTCTATTGACATCAGTATAACTCACAGAAAATTTAATTCCAGAGCCTAATGAAGGCTGTCTGGCCTGTCACAGCTTGGATGGATTGGCTACTTCAAGGAAAATCATTCTTATAAATTGGTGGTGGTAATTCATTAGGTGAATTACCTTCTTTCTGCACCAAAGCTGAATCTCAGCCCCAGCCTCTGTGTGGTGAGTTTTAGGAAAGGAAAAGGCTTGCTGTCCTGCTCTCATATATAGCTTGCTTCATCAAGAGAAAGGCTGAACCTGCCAAACCCTAACCCTGAGGTTTCAACCTGCCCTTAAGCTGTGCTTACTGGCCTCACCCAAGGCTGGACATCCTCTGCCCCAGTGCTCAGCAGCACTGTTCTCCCAAACGTGGAAAGGCAACTGCCCTTAAAACGTGACTTAAAACTTCCCTCCTTCCCAGTCCCAGCCCCTCTGAAAACATTTGCCTAAACAAACAACCAGAACGACCAGACAGCCTTGAACTGTTCAAACAGCAGGGTCAGAGTTGGTTGGGAACACACCCAGTGTGGGAAGTGGCAGAGCAGCTGCACAAGAGCAGCTTCCTCTCCAGAAACCTCAGCAGGAGCCCAAGGAGGATGTGTCCATGGCATTAGCAAACTGCGTCTATCTTCAGGTATCCAATGTTGGCCTTAAAAATCAGGTTAGACATAGAACTCTTGTGATCATGTGTGTTGTGCATGCAGCTTTCAGCAACACGATAAAAATCCTGTTTATTAATACTGTTTATCAAGTCATGCTCTGGTCCCTGCTGTACATGTCAGCCACTCCCATCACTGCCAAGAGACACCTTTAGAGAGTTTGTCAGTCCATCCAGCTTCCAGCATGGCCAACTGCTGGAGCCTGTGGTCAAGGCAAGGGTAACACCCTGCTGCACTGTCTCCTCAAGCACAGATCCCACCTGCAGGGGACAAGTAGGAGTCACCTGAAATCCTTCTTCCTCACCCTACCAGCTGAGGCTAAATGTGCATAGCCACCGCTGCCCTTTCCCCTATCAGGGGTCTCAGATGGACAATATCTAAGCACAGAGAGGAGAACTTCACCATGTCATCTAAACAGAGTCCAAAACAGAGATGTCAAAGACATAGACCACATCTAAGTGGATGTGGTTAAATTGAGACTGAGCTCTGATCAAACTCAGGAAGGATTCTACAGCTTGGCCTGATCCTGCACATCATCTCTGGTAACCTGGGATTGGTGGTGCCCACAGACACAGTGCTGTGGGGGGAAAGGTTTACACCTGCAAGGAAGATTCTGCTACCTGCTGCTTTCAGAGCCTCAGCAGATAGAAAATAGAGGGTGCACTAAGCTCCAAGACCATAACACACTGTAAATTAAAATATGCTCAGGTCTCTGCATACAAACAAAGAACGAAGGCTGGAAAACGATGGGGGCTTACATCCATCTCTAGGTGATCATTCAGGGGATGCACAGCAATGCAATTTCACTCACAGAAATCAAAGAATCTCTCTGAAATGAAAGATGTGCTCTTTCTAAGTGCTGTTTTTTGGTGTGGGTTTTGTTGTTGTTGTTGTTGTTTCTCAATAAAGATTTCCAGTGTGCTGAAACTGTTTATAACAATAATTGGGGGAAAAAAAAATAAGTCTCTGGGAAATTATTGGCATGAACTTCCAGGGCTCTAAATTAAGGCCAGCCTAATTTTCCAATTAAGCAGCTTGATAGGCAAGATGACATGTGAGGAGTAGAAGGGCAGGCTCTAAACGGCATTTTTATGAACATTTCTCATGCCTGCAGCAGCCTTTCTATACCCAACAGCTGAGGAGAGCACTTTCCCATGCCGTCAGGGGTGAGGAGGTTACGACTCCAGCATTGTGCCCCTTGTTTTTCACACAAGAACCCGGCGCGACGCAGATCGCTTGAAAGGGTCCAGCGCCCTGGAGAGGGGCGGCCGCCCCCAACCCTCCCCGGCCCCCCCCCCCCCCCCCCTTCCCCCCCAGGGCTGCTCTCTCGCCCCTGCGTGCTGCCCGCTCCCTGCCAGATCCATGCCCGATCCATGCCCGATCCATGCCCGCACATCCATCCCCCCTGCCCGCACATCATCCCCCCAGCCCCGCGCCCACCCCTTGGGCAGGCAGCTGAGGCAGGCGGCTGGCAAGGCTAATTGGGACGAGGATGGAGGGATGGGGGGAGACGTTCCCCTTTTTCAGAGTCGTTCAGTCGGCAAATGAAACTTCAGCTCCCCGGAGATCCAGCGCCTGCACAGGAGCTGCATCCCGAGGTGCAAAGGGCACATGAGGGAGGCTGCGAGCCGCCGCTGCTCTTTCACAGCTCCGCCGGCCCCGGCACTCGCCGCCCGCTGCTCTCCTGGAGCAGGGAAACCTGGAGCACTGGGGCAACCCATCCATCCTGCCGGAGCTTGCTGAAGGCCCTGCCACTCCAAACGCCACTGGGAACGTGGCAGCATGGCTTCTGGGAGCAAATGGGAACCCAAGCTGAGTCCAAAGAAGGGCAACAAAGCTGGTGAAGGGTCTGAAGAACAAGTCTTGCACGGAGCACGTGAGGGAATTGGGGCTGCTTGGTGTGGAGAAAAGGAGGCTGAGGGGAGACCTTACCACCCTCTACAGCCACCTGAGGCTGTAGCAAGGTGGGTATTGGTCTCTTCTCCCATGTAACAAGTGATAGGATGAGAGGAAACAGCCAGCAGTGTACTCAGGTGGCCAAGAAAGCCAATGGCATCCTGGCCTGCATCAGGAACAGCGTGGCCAACAGGTCCAGGGAAGAGATTCTGCCCCTGTACTCAGCTCTGGTGAGGCCACACCTCAAGTCCTGTGTCCAGTTCTGGGCCCCTCAGTTCAGGAAGGAGTTTGAGGTGCTGGAGTGGGTCCAGAGAAGAGCAAGGAGGCTGTGAAGGGATCCAGCACAAGTCCTGTGAGGAAGGGCTGAGGGAGCTGGGGGTGTTCAGTCTGGAGAAGAGGAGGCTCAGGGGAGACCTCATCACTCTCTACAACTCCCTGAAAGGAGGGTGTAGCCAGGGGGGGGTCGGTCTCTTCTCCCAGGCAGCTATCAGTAGGAGAAGAGGGCATGGACTTAAGCTCTGTCAGGGAAGGTTTAGGTTAGATATGCTCAAGCAGGGCCACCTAGAGCTCATAGACCAGTTCTATGTCCAAATGGCTTTTGGATGTCTCCAAGGAGGGAGGATCCACAACCTCTCTGGGCAACCAGTGCCAGTGATCAGTCACCCTCACTGTGAAAAAGTGTTTCCTGATGTTCAGAGGGAACCTCCTGTGTTTCAGTGTGTGCCCACTGCCTCTGGTCCTGGCACTGGACACCACAGAGGTCCTCCTTCAGGCTCTTTTTGAAGATACGAGTGACATTTACTTTCTTCGAGCCCTCAGACATCTTTTTGGTCACCATGACCATTCAAAGATGTTCAACCTGATGCCCATATGCTCATTTGTGTGGTAGATCAGGACGTATCCTGAACACTCATCTTTGATGTCCCTGTTTGCATTTTTTGTTAATTGGCACATTAGAATGTTGCCTTCAACTTTAGTTAGTTTAGTGTTTTATTTGTATTTGATTTAGTAATTTTGACAAGAAAATGACAATTCCTTTCCCTGAAAAGAGAACTATTAAGCCCTTAAGTCTTCCCCATCCTACTGGACTGAGACCATGAAATGGTCCTAAGTTTAGGAAACACCTAAGTTTCCACACGTCCTGGCTTAAGCACAAAGCAGGTTTGAGGCTGATAAGGAAAGACTGATCCAACTGAGCTGCTGTTATGTGAAGGAAAGGCAATCAAAGGGGAACTGCTATCTAACAGAGCTCATTATTTTAGCAGTTCTTTGATTTCTCATTAAAGTGTAGAGGAAAAAAACAACAAAGCAAAACAAAAACCAACCAACCAACCAAAAAAAAAAAAAATCCCCAAAACCCCCAACCATTCCCCCTCCCTTTTCCACTACTTTAAGTGTCAACGTTTAAAAACAAATTTAAATAGATTGCCACTTTCAGAAGCTAACTCAAAGCTGTCGAGTGACTACAGCAGCTACACCAGAAGGTGCCTCGGATGGATTAACCAGTTTGGGAGGTGTAAGACTTGGCTGCACTGGACACCCAGCCTGCTGCACTGGGGCCACAACACTAACAAGTGTTCAGTGGCCTCCTTATAGCTCCTGTGCAGAGAGACATCCATCCCATCAGCCTGCTTAACTCTGCTGGAACAAGACACAACCCAGAAGGAAACAAGAACACTTAGGAGTTTTTAAGAACTTACTGATGTTAGTCTAATGCAGTCACACCAGGGATAATATTTTATTTGGGTTATGGCCAGATGATGATGTAACAGCCTCGTTTGGGCAGTCTAGATCCCTACATAAGTGATAAACACTTCCCAAAATGCATAGTATTCTAAGAAACACATGGAGGACATGCTTGTACCTACCAGAAATGCTTTCTAGCAGAAACAGATTACTTAAAAAGATTTCCCAATATAATGGAGGACATTAAGAAAAAAAAAAAGCTTGAACAATAATTTGCCTGATCTTCAAATGTGAAAGATTAAGAAATGAGGAAGAACCCAAACTTTCCAGAGTGCCCTGAAGAAAAATAAAATCCTAAGTATTCTTTTCTTTAGAAATGAGCTCAGTGCCAAAGCTTTGGTGGCAAGATGCTAATTTGCTCTTAATAGGCAAGCCTGATTTCTTCAGCATTTCCATTTTTCCCCTTCTCATCACCTAAAGGCCTGGAATATGAAAGGGCAGACAAGCCCAGGGGATTTACCAGGTCCTGTTATAGCACATCAGTCATCAAAGGAACACTGAACTATTTCCATTTTTCTTCCAACTCCACATCATGATAAAGCTATTTTGCTTTCCAAGTATGTAAGAAGCCATTTTAACATTCTGTTTGTAAAATAAAAGGTAGAATTTTTGGAAAACTTAAAGCCTTCAAAACAGGAGCCAAGTAACACAAAAGCCAGCTAAAACCCAAATGAGCTCTGATTCAGTTTTTAGGAAACTTTGCTTTGCTTATCAGCCCCTCTGTATAAGCAGAAAGCACTACAGACATTCAGGTATGGTATTTGGGTGGAGTAAGAAGTGGAGATGGGGTAGGGTGAAGTTCATGGGCATTTCAGTTTCTGGCCTAGAAAGTATCCTTCAAGCAGAATGTGTGGAAATTCTTCTTGTTTGTAAAGAAGAAACAATTTATACCTGCCCACAGGTACTTGCTACTAAGCCACCCAGCAGGATAATTAGTATTCATTTGGTTAATATTAGTAAGATATGTAGTACATGTAAGTGATGAAGAGCATTACAAGCGGTGGTGTGGGCCAGGTACAATGCTGCAAGAACTGGTGTGGTGGCTTTACCCCTCCTTTATGTTCCCAGGAACAACCATCACACAGGCATGGAACAGCCCTTGTCTTGACAGTTCAGAGGTTCAACAAATACCTGCTTTGAGGGTCTCCAAAGATGAGATTGTTGGTGACAACTGGTTGGAACAACTGGTTCCCCAAAGGCCAGAACAGCAGCAGCAGCAGCCTAAAGCCACTGAAGGTTCAACCACACAATTTGTAAGACTGTATTAGCTGGTGTGAACCTGTGGGTTTTCAAAGAAAACACTAGACTGGATTTGAAACAGCAAACACAACAGTCTGTAAAAGCCACTTCTCTAAAGGTTATCTAGGGGAAGATTTGAAAAAAATCAGTATTTGGTACTCTACTATGAACTAACTTCTAGCCTGCACCCAAAACATTACTGCATTTATTTTGTCCCAAATCACTTTTATTTAAGGTTTATCAAGTGTATAGGATGAGTTACATTCAACAGTCAGGAATTCTGTGATATTTTAAATCCATTCTGGCTTCTTAAAATGGGCACCTTTTCCTACTCCAATGCTAGTTTAACTCTTGACCAGGAAGCTAACACCCAATCAAGTTCCAACTCCCCTAATTAAGATCACTGAGAAAAAACTAAAGGAACAAAATAAGCTACCATTGCTTATTTCATCCCTCTTGCTTATATCCTCAATAATTTCAGAGAGAAAACTTCAGTTTGCAAAACTATGAAAGGATCTGCTAAAACATGCCCATTCCCTTCAGGAAGATTATGCCTTTTCCATGTGATTCCTCCCAGTATTTTGGGCAAATAAATACCATATATAAAAAAATACTCTCCCTGACATATCAAGCACAAGATGTATTTTGAAGAATACTTGTAGAAGCTGATGCCTGCACTATACCTCTTTTCTCAGTAATACAAAAGAACATAGGTAGGAAAGTTTTCTTTCACTTTTTTTTTTTTTTTTTTTTTTTGTTAAGTTTTAAATTTGGACAGAGGAGTAAGAAAGAATCAATCCATTATGTCACAGGGCTGTGGCTCCAGGGAAAAAGGTACTTTAGCTTTCCTTTCACATTTCTTTCTATAAGCTTTCAAACAAAGGAATAAAAGACAACCTCTAAAAGAGAAATAAATGGCAATGGTTTTGGAAAAGACCTCAAAACAGGTGAAAGCTTTTGTATCCTGTTCAAAATTAATTTTGTTGGACCATATCTGGAGAATTTGGGTGGCAATCTGAGCCACCACACACCTGCAATCCAAGAGAACTGCTCACAGTTTCTGCTCCCTGATGCCATCTTATCCAAGCAGCCCTCAGATGCTGGCAAGGAAAGGGATGTGTGAGCTGTGGCAGCCTGGGGCTGGCTCCCAGGTTCCCTGCTTGTTTGGGGTTCCTTGATCTCCTCTTCCCTCACGTCTGAAACAGCAACACAATGCCAGTCATGAGAGGCAGAAGGAGCTATCCCATCCTTTAGTGGCTCCATCACTGCTCTCATGGGCTGCTCTCTCCAGCAGAGAGAAGAGGTGTCTGTGGGTTTGAATAATTCATGCTTAAGCCTGTGCACATTTTGCTCAATTAGTACAAAAAGTGAAAAACACATTGTCACTGGACAGAGACTGCAAACAAACGAGGCACATCACCTTAAAAACACTTTATTGCAACATTTTAAAAAATATTTTAAGATTAAACAGGCTTCCTCTTGTAATTCTGTGGCATAATTGGTGAATTTCACCTGCCAGGCACTATGCAGACTGCAAATGACAGTGCAGAATTCAGACTTGGATATATACCAGAAATCAAAATAAATGCTCAAAAAAGATACTGGAAACACCACAACATGATTTTTTGGTTGCTCATTCAAACACCCATGATATTTACTTTAAATGTACTATGATTTACACTTGGCCTGCTACATTGAAATAGTTTCTTTTGATTTATATTATCAACCAGAAAAAAATTTACTAACATGCATTGGAAGTGAGAGATCATATTAAAGCAAAGAATAATCTCTAGTTTTTTGTGCAGATGGAGATAAGAGCATGATGTATTACAACAGAGATTAAAACAAGTATCTGCAGTAAGCATTCTGAACTGCACCCTGGGAATCAGGAACCCTGGAAGAAGCACCACAAGAGCAGGCTTTGGACTTCCTTATGGAAGTATGATATCTTAGATCAACCATCCTTTGGGATGGAAAGATGAACTCTGGAATTCTTTATGTATAAATATGCAAACACTCAATTAATATTACCTACAGATGGCCACTTAACTTTTCACATTTAAAGCCAAAGGCAAAGAGCTAGAAGATGGCTCAATAAAAATAGAGAAAAAATCAGGTATGATGTGCTTATTGTCTTTTATTCATCTCATTATTTCCATAACCAAGCAGACAGAAACTTTTCATTTATTTCCTGAGGAAATATTTCATTTGTGTAATTCGCTATAGAGCACAAGGTGCATTTATTTACATGAAATTCACTCCCTGTGCTTTGTTTGCTTGGTGTCCACCAGGCCTAAAAGCACTGCATCAGCTTCCAGCAACGTTGTATCAGTTGTTGCACCCAAGAACCTGGATGTGAGTTCAAGGTCGACCAGTTTCAGGCGAACACGGGTTCCTCTCTGGTATTTTCTGTGAAGAAAAAGGAAGAAGAAGGTAAGTTCTGTCAAGCCATGATCTTGCACGTCCTAAGGCTGCTCTCTTCTCTGCAGACAGAAGCAGCAGTCCCATAAAAACCAAGATGCTGCAAGGGAAGTCCAACACTGTTGTAGCATCAGCACTAAAACTTCTGGGCCATACTCTGTGACACCACAGAGCCAACCTCTGTTGATTGAATCCTGCCCACTGAAGAGCAGACAACACCAAGATTGCACCAAAGGAACGTGGGCTCTACAGAAAAGCAGTTTGTTATATAGGAAATTACTTGTGTCTTCCACCAAAACATTTTACTGGGCCATTCGCTGTGATGCACACAATTATCTGCAGGACAACATATCATTAAAGGGGAGGACAAGTCATCATTAGATCACTGGTGACATTGCTATTATCAAAAAAGTATAATGCCAGCTAACTATGGTTTGTATTTCCAAATCTGGGCCTCAGGCAAGGGAACTTTTCTTGTCCTACCCCCTCTTCCAAAAAGTACGTATCATCTGCTGGTTTTTTACTACATATAATTAAAAGAAACCCCACAACTATTGTATTGAAACATTATGACTGCAGGGCTGGGTTTTATTGTTTTATGCTCATTTTTGCTCTTTTTCCTTTTAAGTCAGAAGATGCCAGTGTTCAAAATGTATTAAAAACAGACCTGTGTCAAGGTGACCATGCCAAATCAGCAAGAATTGTTGAAAAACTTCTATTTTTGAAATCTTCTATAATGCACCTGGAGAACTGCTCATCAAAGTCCAGCAATAAAACTGACACTTATTCTTCCTTTGAAAGTTGAAGCCATACCCAATTTTTTCTCTACTCAAAGAATAAAGAGCTGAAGCTACCAAAGCTTGACCACTTTGACCAAAAGCAAAAGATAACTGGAAACTTTCTAGTTACAGAACAGAGAAAATCTAACAGGAAAGTTTGGTTGGAGGCATTTCCACCTTGCTCATTTTCACCTTCAGCCTGTGCAATCTCAGCTGACTGACAACTGTTGGCAAGCATGGAGCAAAACTGAACTAGTTTTCAACTTTCTTTGGAGTATCAAACCAAAATCCTTTTGGAAAACTAACATCTTAAGAAAAGATACTGGACTTGCATTTTTTTTTTCTGTTTTCTGTCAGTTCTACCTTACATTAACTTCCTGGTTAATCCTGGGTAGTAATTTGGTTATGTTCCAGGCTGCAAAGGAAGATGGAGGCCTCTGCTCTGAACAAGGAGCTCACACAGGCTACTTCAGTGAGCAAAGCTTCTGCCAACACTCATCCCAATGAACCCTGTGATGAATGTGGGAATCAACACAGTGGAAATAGTGCACACTTTCTTAAAAACATGAAATTGAAGCCTTTCATCTGCCCCAAACACAAGTCAGTGCTGTTGCAGTGAAGAGTCTGGCAGAGCTATCAAAGGAGAGAACAGTTCATGTGAGGCTGATACCTGAGTAGTTGGAAAAGGTGAATTCTGCCACCTTCTATGGGAAATATTTGCATTTCAAAACACAACAGCTTCACAACTGATGATGGTAAAGCTAATGTAAAATGCTTCAGAGGAGTGTGATGAGGGGGGAAAAAATAAATTAAAAGACAAAGCATAAAATGGATGTTTTCTGGGATTTGCTAAGACTTTCTTAAATAAGAAAGTTCTCTAAAGAATCCAGTTCTCTAAAGTTTTAATATAAGAGGGGCAATGAAGAGGAAAGCTCCTGACTCCTCCCAGCAGCCAACAGCTTAAATGAAGATGTCAGCTGACTAGGGATTTTAGCCATTTGGGCATAATGGAGAAATCTACAAAAAAATCTTCAGCATGAACCCAACCTTTATACTGTTGACAGCTACAGTCTACACAGGTTGCTTTAACATTCAGTCATAAAGATTATCCTGATACCTAATACTATCTTTGACATAAATTATCAAACTTTTCTGCCTTAATATCAATGAGTGTGAGGAGTGGACGGGTGTGAGAAAAGATAAATTCTTTAAAAAACAGAGATAAATTAATTTTTGATCGAAGGCAAAAGAAAAGGCAGAGAAAGATATCTGAGAGGGAGAAGAGAGGGAGATGACACCTCACAAGGAATAAAAACAGGCTTGGGAATACACAAAAGAGATGATGACAAGAAAGCATTGAAAACACTGTGGGCAAATAATGTGGAAATTAAGGAAACAGTACGGACTAAAGTCATAGAAGAGGAAGAAGCTACTGAAAAGTTAAGATTGCATTAAACAAATTCTGATGACACTAAACTCAGATCTGGGAACTAACACGTTTGGTGCTGTTAGAAAAAACATGTTTTTAACCTAATAAACTTCATACTAAAAAAAAGGTTCCATGACAAATTTTGAAGACCAGCAATTCCTCTGCCTTTTACTTCCCTCCTTTCTCCTGAATGGAAATGCAGCTCACCAGTAATGGAAAGCAGGATGCTACTGTGAAAACTGGGTTCAGAGTCCAACACCTCCACAGAAGCTCCAACTGAACGAGGTTGATATTGATTCAGAACTCCTCTCCCAAGTTGAGAGCACAGAGTAGCAGAGATTGAACTTGCATCATGCAGGAGTTCCTTTTGGACTACAGTGGTAAGAGTTTTGCAAGTGAGTACATGAAACTTATTTTTTTCTAATCAAACCCTTAAAAGTGGAATTTAGAACCAGGAAAATCCATGAGGAAAATCTGTGAAGAAACTGTACTTCTCATGATTAATACTCCTAATTTGATAATAAATCAATAATCTTAACCATTACTCCCCCCATTTTAGCATTATGAATACCCTGTTCATTGTATAATCTGCAGAGAACTTTGCCCAAATTTCCAGACACCTCTATCATATATTTGTAACACAAAATCTAAGCAATCGTATTTTCAGAAAAAGCACCACAATCTTAAATCCTGTTTCAGTAACTCAAACAGATTCCAGGCACTTTAATAGTACTTAAACATTAAAGAAGGTTTTCCAGTCACAGCACATCTGCTTACAAAGAGATCCTGAAGAAAATCACTTTAAGGAGCTGACACAACTGCCACTTTGTGTGAATATAAACCTTTGGGTTTGTGACAGATGTTCCCTAGAGCTAAAACACTTAAGAATAAATGAGAAGTGGAAGATGTAGAAAAAGTAAAAACATGAACACAACATGCAGCAGTGGTCTACCCACCACCTTCAGCGCAAGAGGCAGTGAGGTTGTTCTATGCATAGTAACCATATGCTTTCCACAAAGGTATTTATCCTTAAATAAAAACCATCCTGTGGTTAAAGAACCTTGAATCAGAAACAAAGCTGGCATTTTATTATTTTTAGGAATGGTGTCCTAGGAGACACAGAACACCAGTGTAGAAGGAAAGAAACCATCTACTCCATTTTGCAAAAGGGCTTGCTTTATTTTTATGTAATAATGTGGGTATTCAAGATCATCCTGTCTCATGACTATCATCAGGAACCATTAACCTCCACTCATCACCCAAGCTCTGTGTCTGCCAAGGATGCATGAGCTTTCCTCCTACTTCCTATCACCAGGTAAGAGAATTAAATTCACTTTAAAGTAGACAAAGGTAGTTTAAGTTGCATATGTAAGTGAAAGTACAGAAATATTCTACAGAACTCTGAAAACTTATTTTGCAAGTAGAGTCAAAGCTTTCCCCACTCTCCAGAATTTGCTTACTAGAGCTATCAATTTTATCCACTTGGGAAGAAGAGTTTCACGTGGAAGGACTACACCTAACACCCAGCTTCAGAGGTGGGGATTCACCAGCTGAGCTGTGACCCCATCTCAGGCCACTGTGGATGGAGCACCCACAGAAGTACCCACCAGAAACCTCTGCTTCAACTTCAGCCAAGGATCAGTGGTCTTCAAAAAGCTTTCTCTAATTTGAACATGAGCTTTCAGGCTTCTCTGCATCTCTTCTGGAGTGGGCAAAGTGCCTGATAGAGGTGCACTTTGCCTCAAATGTTTGCTTCATCAGATGGCTCTAGGTTAGGTTGGTTGCAACCCAAACAATGGTTTCAGCACTCCAGTAATTTTTGGACTGCCTTGGAAAACAATTTGAAAAGAAGCAAGATGAAAATCCTTTTTCTTATTTGAACCTTTACACAGTCTGTGAGAGCACAGAGAAATCATGCATTACAGCCCTGCTGATGTTGCTTCAAGAAAAAAAGCAAATACAAAAATTACAGTTTATGTCCTCTTATTCCATTAAAACCAGGCATTTTACCTTTGCATGCTAACAGCAAACTGCTGTGTCAGTACTGACATGAAGTCAGCCTTCTCTGTGCTGAATGTACATAAATAGCACAGCTTCCACTTCCAAAATTAAGGAACTTTGAAGCTTTCTTCTGATTGACAATATCCTTTTTACTGCAAGTTGGTCCCTGTCCCAATCATTTCACTTTTGCACTGGAGCTTTAAATCTCTCAGAATCTTAATGGTAAACTAAAGGAAACGGGCCCAAACTCCAAAACTCTTCAGTCCAGATTTTAAACTTTTTATTTTTTAAGAAGCAAGGAATTTTACTATATTCCCTTAAAACTTATGTATAAACAAACCCCTCCAGTATTCTCTTCATAAAAAAAATTGGAGGGGAGGATACAGAATGATGTTTTTCAGCTCTTGCTAACTTTCAAGAAAGCTGGGGCGGAAATGTTATTTTTTAATTTAAAAGTCATTTCAGGCTACAGCAAAAGGTTTGCAAAGGGAGTTAACCTGGAAAGCAATGAGCATGTAAAAAAAAAAAAAAAAAAAAAAAAAGTTTTTTTGATCCTAATTATACCGTTTGCTAGCAAGAAAGTAGGACAGTACTTTTGCAGGTGTGCCATTTCAAATGTAAAGGAAGCATTCTGTATTACTACATGGCATAAAAAAATTATTCAAACTCTAAAATATAGATGTAAACATTAAAATATTTTGGTAAACTATCCACTATTTAAAACTGCATATATTAACTCACAGAGCAGGAAGTTGTCCTTTTTCTATTAAAACTGTTCAGGTTATTATCCTAAAATTTAAAGCTAAAACCCCTCAATTCTTGGAAACAGTGCTAAAAAAATATCAATGTAATTACAGAAATAGCTGAGCCTCACCAGGTCTTGGCTGGTATCTCCGAATCATTTTAAAACTGCATTTGCAGGTTCCCTCTGCCCCATAATATAAAAATTTAGGACTGCTGTTTGAGACAAACAGAGTATTTTAGCTGATATTCCCTGGAGTTTGTCACTGGTTTTTAGTCTCCATTTCTTCCTTTGGAAAGATGACCTCTGCAAGGCAAAGCTGCATGAACTGCCTAGGGCTGACTATGAACACTCTCACCCAACATTCATTCCTCCATTCCTTCAGTCCCACCCCTCAAAAACATGCATTGCTGAATGGAGGAGGTAGGCAACTATTAAACCTGAGTTTTAATTCCTATACTCAGGGTGACATTTAGAGAATTTAATTTTAAATGCTTTTTGCAGCATATGTTTTAATGTCTCCCAAAACATTCTAGTGATGGCTTTCAAAACCTGCAATAAAAGCAATCCCTGGATTATGTCACATACAAAATACATTAATATTAGACACTTCAAAGAAAGGGTTAGAGCTGAGCCATGGTACGCTCAGAGAATGCCATGAGAAGTGTTAAGTTCTTCCATTTTTGTGCTGTGAGAAATTCAAAGTGTGTGTTTCAAATCTATTATTCACAAGGTTTTGTTTTGGCCCTAAACAGAGTTTAAGATTCTTAATGGTTTCATTTTCTTGATTTATTATGTGGAAGACATACATTATCAACCTTGGGGAAAAAAATGCAACTCAAAAGGTACTGAAGTAAATTTGACTATAACTTTTTCTCCACATTTTTTGTTCACCACTCTCACCACCAAGCCCACCCCTTCTCAAGAGTTTTGAAGCATTCACAGATGTTGCCTGGGACCACAATGGTCTCAAGTGTCTCAGCAAGGAGAGGCCACACACCCATCTTAAGCAGCTACAGATCTATATGATTTTGGTACAGGTCACCTTCTGATGCCCTACAGGGAAGGAACACAGCAGAAGCACAACACTTCCCAACAACCCCTCACTCATTGCCAGAATGAATCAAATTCTCATTCAAAAAAAATACAGGTGAAAAGGAGGTGAGCAGACTGCTGTCAAGTTGGAGGCAGTGTGGTTTTACTCAGTAATCTTGCTCAAGTGGCCTCTTCTAGCAGGGTACACATTGCACATCCAGTGATGGGGGAATGGTGATCTTGCTTCCAGCAGCTCAGTACAGCAGTCATGACACACACTCCCCTCCCAGAAAGAGGTCCCAGGCAATGCTGGGGCAAAAAGATCAAATCCTAGTTTTTTAGGTACAAGCAAGATGGAGGAAAGTGGCAGTAAAAAAGAAGTGTAAATCTGCACAGAGAACACAGGATGGTAAGAGAGATACTAGGAGAGTGTGTGCAGTGTCCTGCTGCCTACCTTTCTTTAAAGATTATTAAAGAGAGGACAAAGAACATGCATAAAACTGAATAATCACATAAAGATCTTGATCTGTCAACTGATTAAAATGATTGGGTTGTCTATACCGTAACAGAATTAAAATACTGGTATTAAAAGGTGCTTGCATTTATCTGGGAAACACATGTAACAGCAGGAAACTGAGGTCCAACAAATGCAAATCACAGTTTTGCAAATAATACTGATGAACATCTAGAAAACATTTCAAAGCACTGAGATTTTTCAGCCATTGATGGCTTCACACAAAGAGATGTCAAAACAGCCACATTAGTTCAGCACAGGGTAACCTGCAGAAATGTCATGTCTTGTGACACAGTGAAGTCCTGAGAGATGACCCGAAGGTCCCTTTTAGCTTAAATTTTATTCATCCATTATTTATTATCACAGCACACAGTCATTTAAATGAAGGCTGGGTGTTCAAGATAGGAGTCTGAAAGCATCCCTATTCTCTAAAATCAAACATTCACAAAAAAACCACTCTAAGGTTGCTCTATGCATTTTCCATCAGAAAATGCATTCTTTCTTCTTGTGACTCATCAACCCATGGCCACTTCAGCTGTATTTGTTTCCCACTCAATTTGTTTTTCCTCTCTTCATGAACCAATAAGCAAGAAAACATACTCTCATTTCCTCTGAACATTCGCTGTTTGAGATACCTGCTTAATAATTCTTCAGAATATTTTTGCTCCTTGTGTCAAAGCCATCCTTTTACAATGAAAAAGGCCATAATCTACTAGATACAAGCACGGATCTAGACAGTCTGCTAGATAAAGCAGATAAAAGCCTCTCATCCTCTTGGAAGCATTAGCAGAATGCTGTAAACCTTTATGAAGCAGCTTAAAGAACATTCATTGTCACCTTGGTGTTTTCAGACAACAGTGGAGAAGTAGAACCTACGGAAACCATTAAAACCAACAGGTACTTTGTGCACCTGAGAAAAATCCAAAGCCAGCCACCATTCTGCTCTGACCAGTGCTAAAGAAGAAATTTGACATGAATACCATTAAAAGTTTGGGAAAAGTAGCTCAATCCTGAGATGTGAAAACCATTCCTGAACACTTGGAAATACCCCTGTCCACCTGGAGCTTACGGAGGCACTGCACACACAGGGATCTCGTGGCATGTACTGACACCGGGCAGGAAGGTAACTGTGGAACAGCTTGGTAAGAGGAACAGAACTTGAGGGCCACTCTATCATTAGGGGGAAAAATATTATCTCCAATTATCCTTACAGAGCAGCCCCCAGCCATCACATATTGGTGAAGCTCTGGCATCTTCATTTGGTGGGACTCAGTTTCAGGGACCTTGCCAACCTTCCCTGTGCCTGCACTGCTGGTGGCCACCTGAGAGTGGCACAGATGGAGGTGAATGAAACATGGAAGGTTTCA
The DNA here is from genome assembly GCF_036169615.1 of Heliangelus exortis. NCBI lineage: Eukaryota > Metazoa > Chordata > Aves > Apodiformes > Trochilidae > Heliangelus > Heliangelus exortis. Next base: position 122,251,905 of record NC_092423.1, read on the forward strand.
TTCCTGTAGCTAAAAGAAGGCAAAGGCTGAAAAGAACTGTTTGATGATTGTCATGGAAAAGCCCCAAGCAAACCACTGTGAAGACACTGTCAAACTCTGCTATTCCAATGGTATCAATAATCAAAAGCCAAAGATGCCAAATATTTACATCTAATGATATTCCAGTCAGTACAGACATTTGGACTCTCAGCAGAACTCAGTTGTGAAAAGCTCATAAGAAGCTGCTTGCCTTCAATTCCAGCAAAATCCAAGGTTCCCAATATTTACAAGAAAAGACAAAAAAAATCTTGCTGTAATTTTTGCTACAGTCTCCACAAGAATCAATTTGCATTCACTAAGACTTGTGGGACAGGATCATTCTCTTTCAAAAAAGAATCCACAGAATAATCTGCCTTTTAAAATGTACTTCATTTCATATCAAAGATGAACATTATAACCTTTTCTCTATGGCATGGTGAGGTAAGCTCTGACAAACGAAACCTGCAATAGGTGGCTCCTGTCACCTAAGAACTTGTTTCAGATATAGTTATGTCATCATACAGTAACTTATGCCAGTTCTTTTCTCAGTCTGTAACATAAAACATATCCCTTGAATTGAGAGGAAACGTGACTAAAAGGAAAGAAATAAACGAAAACCAAATCTTTAGCACAAACTGCTAAATTTTTTCTGCTGTTTAAGCTATGTAATGAACTATTTTGATTAAAATATTGCTTTGTAATTTACAAAATGCTAAAAAATAGAGATCATATACTTAAACACAGAAAAAATTAGCAAATTAGACTACGAAACCCAAAGCCCTCCCTGGTGACCAGAAGCCACGAAAACTGCTTAGAAGATGAAACAAACTGTACCCAGTTGAAAAAAAAAAAACAACCAAATGCTGGCAAAGCATGTTTCAGGTTTCCACAAGTGATCTCTATCTCCTTGCCCACACTTGTCTCAGTGAGATGCTTTTCAAGTACATAGCCCTAAACCTTCAGCCCTCCAAATTTCCAACAGTTTCTACAATAGTTTTCTGCTGCTGTTCCCAGACCTAGCCCATATATTCAGCCAATCTTACTTTTCCCATTCTCCTTTCAATTTCTTGCCCAATTTCAATTTCTTTTATCAGGACCAACTAAATTCAGTAGATTGGGGTTGGTTTGGTTTGGTTTTTCTCAGTGCTTCTCAGTTCTGTCTTTCAGTCAGTTCCAGTCCCCTTGCACCACACTCTGGCACATCTCTTATGAGCAATTCAAAAAAAGAGGCTATGATAATTCAGAGATAGTTATTATCAAAATCAGACTGTTTCTCCCCCTTTCTGCCTAGGTAATGACACCATCCAGGGGAATAATGACAAGGCCTTTAAAAACCTGCTGAGCTTTTGTGCTTAACCCTCAAGCTCTGTACAGCTAGGAGAAGCTGCCACACAGGAAAAACTTCAACAAATCAGGATAATTCATATTATGTCAGCAGATTTTTGCAGACGTATCCTCTAACCCTGCTCTGATGCTCCCATCTGTGCCAAGTACTGTCCATGTCCTTTCTTTGTCTTTAAACCCCATCATAGCTATAAACTGGATTTAATCTTCTCTTGGGAGGGCTGGATGCATAAGATGGGTGGGGAGACCAGACTGGCTAACCCAGTGAGTGCTGGTAATCACATTAATGCAAGGGCTGGCATATACCAACAGACAGAAAACAGAGATGCTGAAGAGCTGAAGCAGATGCCTGAATTCTCAGCTGCACATGAACCCAACAGGAAAGAGACAGGAAAGGTGCTAAAGATAGGGAAGGCTGGGAACTAATGGTTTGGGGTCTCAGTGAAAGATTGTGAGAATTACGAGATTATGAGGAGAGGCTGAGGGAGCTGGGGCTGTTCAGCCCGGAGAAGAGGAGGCTCAGAGGAGACCTCATCACTCTCTACAACTCCCTGAAAGGAGGGTGTAGCCAGGGGGGGGTTGGTCTCTTTTCCCAGGCAACTCTCAGCAAGACAAGAGGGCACGGTCTCAAGTTGTGCCGGGGGAGGTTTAGGTTGGACATTAGAAAGAATTTCTTTACTGAGAGGGTGATCAAACATTGGAATGGGCTGCCCTGGGAAGTAGTGGATTCTCTGTCCCTGGAGATATTTAAAAAGAGACTGGATGTGGCACTCAGTGCCATGGTCTGGGAACTGCAGCGGTAGTGGATCAAGGGTTGGACTTGATGATCTCTGAGGTCCCTTCCAACCCAGCCAATTCTATGATTCTATGATTGGGAGTGAGGAGTGGGGTCTAGAGGAGATGCAATACTGAGCTGGTGTAAGTAGGTGGGCTCTAAAAGAAGAGGAGCTGGAGGTACCACATGGTTCCACTTTATCAATCAACTAAGGGTGAGGGAGGACTGCTGAACAGCACCAGTCTCTGCCTTGAACCTTCCTATTCCTCTGCCTTTTCCCAATTCTCCTTTTGGCTGTTGGTGCCCTCTGGCTTGCACAGTCACTGTTCACCTGTGACAAAAGTTAAGTCACGTCCCATCTAACAGCTGGTTTATAGGATGCACCATGTGCAGATGGCTCAGATAACTGCAAGACACTCAGTGAAGTAATCCAAAAATTCAGGTAACGATGTCTGAATGTATCAGTGCTATGGCTGAAGTCTGGCAAAGCTAAAAGAGGATAAAATGGGATCTTGCAGGGAAAAAGCACCACTGTAGCAACAGATTATAAAAATAACTCTTTCCAGTGTTCATACATCATCTTGAAGCATCACTGAGTGTGCATATCTATAATATATATCTGCATTTAAACACCAGGGAACATTACCTAACATTTTAAGGTATGTCAAACACTCCTTCTTTACATTTCAGCTACTTGTTAGTGTCCATTTAAATCTGAATGCACCAACAACAATCTCAACTACTTACATTATGAGTGAACAATACAGACTAATACTGAACAGACTTACTGATGAAAAGGAGGTCATGGTGCTCCTTTACAGGGACATTTTCAGATTTGGTCAAGAACATTTCTTTGCAAGCTAACACTTGCATTATTCATTCAAATGGCTTTCACAGTTAATAAAAGCCTATTCAGAGACAACATGAAAATCTTACTGGGGAGTGGCATGTTAAAAATACAACTGGTTTGACATTGTCAGTTTGATTTCAAGAACTGGCAAGAAACTGGCAAGTGTGAGGTCTGGGGAAGGCTCACTTCTCTGCAGAATGCCATGCACCTTTGAGAAAACCCAGTAGTTGATGCTTTCACTTTCTGCTAATAATAACTGACATGAGGAGATCATAGCTGGAGAAGGACAGTTTTTCAAAAGGTGTGTTTCAGATTTAAAAAAAAATGTGTTTCACAACACACATGAGACAGAACAGGAAAATGCATCAAGAATATCCACAAAGAACACAGTGTTCAGAGGCAAGGAATTAACAGTGAGACAGTTCACCCAGCAATGTCCACAGAATGATCCTCAGACTGCTAAGGCAGCTTTTAGGAACATTAAAGGGATGGAAAAAGCACACACACCAGCACGAAACAAGGTATTAACAGACATTATTAACACATTAGAAATTACAAAGGTTATCCTGATGCTTTAATACTTGAGCTTAAGGAAATAGGGACTATCACTGAACGTAACTATCAGAAGGAACATAGAATGTCAGAAAATTTAGTTTTGGAGGCAATAAAGAAGAAATGAACAGTTTGATATATATGAAAAGAGACATGCAGGCAAAAATGGCCATTGCAGGTTGAAAGTGGACAAGGAGGGACCTCCAGGGAAACCCCAAAAAGGAACCATACTTCTGAGTACAACAGCAGAACACATCCTGGGTTCCTGAAATCAAAGGCAGCAGAAGCGTAGGATGAGTTTCCAAAGGAAATTCTAATCAACAGATGGGGATATAGAAACAGGAGTATGCTTATAATTTTATAAGGAAGACTGAAAGAACAGGGGAAAAAACCTAGGGTAAGTATAATTTAAGTAATTCAATGAAAGTGGAGTAACAAACAAGAAACAGGCCTCAGGGCTGAAAAAGGTTTATTTAAGAATAGTATAAAGTAGGTGCATTCATGACTGTAGATCTGCATCCAGTATGTGAAGAATACCTGGAAATGAAGTGGCAACAACTGGCATGACCTGGAGAACAACCATCTTCCTGATCTACTTGCTCAGCCTATACACTCTTTAATAACTACCTTATTGTCTTCTAGTCAATAGAGAAACACTGGTAAGTTCTCATTAAACATAATACACAAATATGGAGTGAGAAAACACCTATCACAGGAGACTGTGGTTCTTTTTTTCTCTAAATGGGGAAAAATGAAAGTTCCACAGAAAATTAATCATCACATTACCATTCTCCATGGTAAGGCAACTAGGCATAGATAAAAACATCTGGGCAAAAAGGAAAGAACAGAGCTTCTGTCATTAGAAAAACAAACTGAGAAACTAATTAATGGTTATCACAGAGAGTCAGAGAACTTTCTCCTTCATAGTCTCAACTCCAAATTATCCATACAAGTGGCTTCCTCAAGGAATTTTTCATCTGTAAGCTCTTTCTTGAGCCATTCTGAAATGAAGCCATTCCCCACTTTCTGTGCAAACTTACAACTGTATCTACATAAGCAGACCTTTCACATCAGAACATATTTACTGTGGTGATATGAAATTGTCAGCCAAAGGAGTTAAGGTAATTACAAAATCTGCGTGTATTTCAGAAGTGAAGACAAAAAGAACCCACGATATGGATAAAAGGAACTTAGTCCAGACCCCAGTGTACAGATCTGTGTTTCTCTTGCTCAGTACCATCAACAGAAGAGATGGATTCAAAGCTTTAGGTTGGCAACATTGTCAGCTGTGCCCAAAGAAGCACCATGTTCTCTGACAGGCTGTAGCACAACAAACAGTTTGAGAGAGCCACTTGCTTTTTGGTATGAAAGTTCAGCCAAGCACTTAATGCTATTAGTTTCTAATTTTAAGCTGTTTTCTTAGAACCATTATATAGCAATCCCTATCATAAGAAGGATTTAGAAGGTGGCATGTACTGTATCAGATCTTCATAAATTAAAAAAATAGGAGCTGGAAGTAGAACAGCTCTCTCTTCACAGTCAGACCACTTTTGTTGGCTCACCAAACATGACTGGCAAGACTTCCACTCAGAGCAGCAGAGCTGCTGCACATGCCTGGGACAAACCTCGTGATCATCCAAACTATGCCAACCATACCTTGCACGACTGCATGCCAAGGAGAAAGTGTTATTAGCCAGGATTGGCTCAAACAATTCACTCCCCACAAAGCTACTTTAATGTACTGTCTCTACTGGGAAAAAAAAAAACAGTAATCCAACAATACATTACGATACTTTCCCA